>NC_133108.1:15032997-15363345 GCF_022965805.1 Primulina eburnea
TTTGATGCGAGATGATTTGAGAAAAAATTTCTTTTAACAAGATCTTTATGGTGAATGGATGATGTAGTGACGACCGTATTGATTTTATTTTCGTATTCAAGAAAAATTTTAATTTTCCGCAAATTTTAAGTAGTAAAAAGTACGGTTCGTTACATTACGATTAATAGATTTTTATGCATTTGAGTTTTAAATATTATTTTTATGATGGAGGGTTTTGAGGATAGAAGAAAATATTTATATATATATATATATATATATATATATATATATATATATATATATAAATTCAGAGTAATTATATACATTTTGAAGTTAAAAGTAAGTGAAGTTTCACATTTGCACAAAGATGAGTCATATTAATGAATTGTAAGAGACACTCCATCAAAATGACAATACTTCCAGTGTCGCCTCTTGACATGAGAAATAAATCATCTGCATATTGCAAGTGGGTAATCCCGAAATATAGACACTTAGGATGAAAATTGAAATCATGGGACATGTCCGCAATCTTCAGTGACCTCGAAAACATTTATAAAGAAATATCGAACAGATATGGCGACTGTGGGTGACCTTGCCTAAAGCCACGTTGACCTTTAAAAAGGCCATGTAGTGTCGGCAAAAGAGTGAAAATGCATTTAATGCATAAAAGAAGATGGTTGGCTGAATTTGTTAAATAAAAACGTAGGTTGGCAAAGTTGAATTCAGACGACGTGTTTTATACGAGTCTTCACACGGACAAGGGGATTTATAAATAGAGATCCCTCCCCTCATTCTGAAGTCATCTCTTCTTCGAGTTTTCTCTAATTTTATGACATTTGAGTGATTAGTTCTATAATATTTGTGAGGTGTTTTGTTCTCCTGTATTAAGAGAGTGTGTATTTTTTTTGAAAATACAGTAAGTGGTTGTACACTATAAAATATTATAATAGAACTATTTTGGTCATACCCGTGGTTTTTACACTAATAATTTTTAAGGGTTTTTCACGTAAATCTCGTTGTACAGTTATTCTTTATTTTCATATTTATTATCTCAAATTACCGCAAGTGTCACCAGCAAGTGATATCAGAGCCATAGTTTAAAATTTCTTAAATTCTGAGTATGCTCTGTGGTTGCAGCCTAGACTGATCTTCCATATCAGAAAAGATTTTTTGAGATTTTTTTATTAAGGCTGGATTATTTTTTCCTGTAATGCCCAAGAATTTGATTACCGTAATCTATGATGATTTGGTGATAATGGATGTGATTATAGACATAAATGGATAAGCCGGGCGTAAGTGAATTCAAGCCAAGACGTTGGACAGAAATATTGGCGCCCGAGCGGTAGAAAGTAACCGCCCGAGCGCCAATGTTCATTAGGAGTAAGTATGTCTCGGGCAGAATGTTTGGCGCCCGAGCGGTATAATATTACCGCCCGAGCGCCAAAGGAGCAAAGCGTAATCGCTTGAGCCGAGAGGGCCGCGCTCGAGCGGTAGATTATTACCGCCCGAGCGCCGACCAAGCCACAAGAAAAGCGTGGACAGAACCTACCGCGCTCGAGCGGTAGATTTGCACCGCTCAAGCGCCGCTTAAGAATGGAGAAAAGTGCCACGTTTCTCCAACATGCAGCTTGTGATATATATATGTATATCACTCGAAATTCCTCAGAAATCGAGGAAGGAGGTCGAGAATCTTTCAAAGAAATCCTTACGTCTTTATATTTCAATCCGTCCGTTAGATTTTAAATCCGACTTCGGTACCGAGTTCCTATCAAAGTAAGCTACAACTGGACGTAAGTTTTACTACGTTTTGACATGTTTTGAAATTATGATGTTGTTAGAATTGAATACACGTCATATAGGTTGTTCTTGACCTGTTAGACAGTGTAGAATCGAAGTCAGATTAAGAAACGGATTGGATATGTAATTGTTATGAATTTCAGAATGAAATTGACTGAGATGTGATGTCAGATTTGCACGGTGGTTGATTGTAAACTATTGGAATTGGTATATACTGATATAGTAGTACCGGTGTAGTCAGATTGTACTGTTGTACCGCCAGAATTTGATAAAACAGAGATGTTGTGAGTTGATTAGAATATTGATACAGAATATTGATATTGTCATTGCCAGATTGAACAGTGACAGACGTAGAATCAAGACTTTGATTGTAGCAGATCGACAGCAAGAAAGGTATAAATTAATGTTGTGTTGGGATTGCACAACTCGAGTAAGGTTTGACTCGAGTCTCCCTAAATCACATACTTAGTTATTACATTGATATTTGTAATTGTTGAGATTGATGTTTGTAGTCTATCGATTTATAGCAACTGCATATATTGACTGCTGAATTGTTTAGTCATTGGCTGAGTTGCCTAGTCACCGACTGATTCGTCTAGCTATCGGCTGTTTCGCCTAGCTATTGGCTGATTCGCTTATTTATTGACTGATTCGTCTATCTATTGACTGATTCGTCTATCTAGTGACTGATTCGTCTAGCTATCGGCTGTTTCGCCTAGCTATTGGCTGATTCGCTTAAATCTTGACTGATTCGTCAATTCTGTGGCTCTTTCGCCCAGACATCGGGATCCCTAGGTTAGAGTTGAGTCGAGTCTGAGACGACGCGTTGTTTGAGTTGAGTTTGAGTCTGAGTGTGATTCATTGCTTGATATTAATTTATATTATTTGATGTTGATTATGTTCCTGATGATGGTACATGTTTAGAATAAGAGTTATTCTTGATATTGCTTCATGTTCTGATTTGATACATGTTATGATTATTGCTTATATGCTTTTATATATGTTTTTATATGATTGCATGTTTACATTGTTTATACTGGGATTTATTCTCACCGGAGTATCCGGCTGTTGTCTTGTTTTGTATGTGTGCATGACGACAGGTGGGGCAGGTTCAGGGTCACAGAGGTGAAGAAAGATCGAGATTAGCGTGGTTATTCCGGACTTGGACATAGATAGGTTTTATTACTTGATTGTAGTAGTTGAACCTAGTTGAATACTTGTAGATCATACAGGATGTGTATGTTTATGTTTAATATGTAATTTGAATTGAATTACATTACGTTTCCGCTTTGTATATTAAAAGAAAAATTTTTAGACCCTGTTTATAATTGATTAATTAGTCTCAATGATGATTAAGAACTTGATTAGCGTCCGGGTCCCCACATTTCCAGTATACTAAAATTGTGGTAGACATAATGACGGGCATGTATGAGATAAAAATTTCAATGGAAGCTGTTTTATGCTGTGGAAAATAAAAATACAAGCAATTTTAAGAAAGGAGAATTTCTTGGTGGCTGTTGGAGATAGATCGGTGGAAATGACGGACGGTGGAAAGTGAAATGCAATGAATTATACTGTTGTTGTCAATCTACACTTGGCAATAGCAGACGAAGTATTGTCAAGTATCTCTGAGATTAAAAAAAACATCAAAAGTTAAATGGGATACTCTAACAAAGATGTACGAAGTTAAGTCGCTACACAACATGATTTTTCTAAAGATGATGCTTTATACTCTTCGGTTGGCGGAATCCTCATCATTGACCAACCATATCAACACAATAAATACTCTATTTGCCCAACTCACTTCCAAGGGGCATAAAAATGGTAAAATGAACGTGCAGAGCTTTTTTTCAAAGTGTACCAGATTCATATGATCAACTTATCATCAACATAACCAATAATATTCTTATGGGCTTTTTAAAATTCGATGATGTCTTAACTGTGTTTCTCGGAGAATAAAGCCGGCGCAAGAATAAGGAAGATATGTTGGTAACATTGAAGTAGACAGAGGCATTATCGATGATAAGAGGAAGATTTATTGATCATGAATCAATTGGGAGTCAAAGACGAGGGAGATCAAAGTCGAGAAGTAAGAAGAAAAATATTTAATGCTTTAAATGTGGGAGTAAAGGCCCCTACAAGAAAGAGTGTACGAGTATCGAAAAAAATTCTCAAGGAAATGTGGCTAGTACATTAGGCGGTGGTGAAATATTATTCGACGAAGCGACAACAATTGCAGAAGGCAGGCACAAATTTTGTGACACATGGATTATGGATTCAGGAGCGACGTGGTACATGACGTCTTGAAGAGAATGGTTTGATCATTATGAACCAGTCTCAGGAGGATCTGTATTCATGGAAAATGATCATGTCATGGAAATCGCTGGTGTCGGTACTATCAAAATTAAAATTTTTGATGACCCATTTGCATCATACATGAGGTATGACATGTGAAAGGACTGACGAAAAATATTTTGTCCTTGGGGCAATTGGATGATATCGGGTGCAAAACACATATCGAGAATGGGCTCATGAAAATTTTGAAGGGTCCACTTGTGGTTATTAAGACAGAAAATGTAATGCCCGAGATTTGATGTGTTGTTAATCTGAAATGATTCGTTGATAAATTGATATGATTATGAGAGGATTAATCGGGACACAATTTGATTCAGCATGCGAGATTTAATGTGCGAGGACAGTACCATTCGCGCACATGTGCGACAGAATACGCGCACATGCGCGAAATGGGAAGAAGACCTCACGCATATGCGCGACGTGTATCCACGCATGTGCGCGAGGGTACCCGAGATTTGTGAAGAATGGTAAAGGACCGTGTGAATGACGCGCCAAGACATATTGTCTCGCGCATATGCGCCACAGGTCGCGCATATGCGCGAGACGCGTTGCACTTAGGATGAGCCATTTGCCCTTGACATGCATGATACATATATGAAAGTTTCCTTTCCCTTCAGCATTCAGAAAAGAAGAACGAAAGGTTCAGAGAAAAGGGCCGAGGAAAGTTGTGAAAAATCCTTACGCCTTTATATTTCAATACGTCCGTCTGATTTTCGATCCGACTTCGGTACTGTGTTCCTATCAACCCATGTTTCAATTGGACGTAAGTTTATTAAGTTTTGGTATGTCTTGAAATTATGATATTACCAGAATCGAATATGATTCATATATGATGTTCTTGACATGTTAGACATCGTATAATCGCAACCGAATTGAAGAATGGATACCGTATGAAATTGTTATGAATTTCTGAGTTGATATGATTGAGATTTGATATCAGATTTGTATCGTTATTGATTATGAGTTGCGGTAATTGATATTTGTTGATATTGTATTCACGGGGATATTCAGATTGTTCCGTTATGCCGTTGATTTTGAGTTAGATTCAGATTGATCAGATTCAGTATTGATTTGAGCAGTATATTGAAATTTTACTTCTTGATATTGTCATTGCCAGATTGAGTATTGACAGACTTCGAATTCCAGACTTGAACGTTGTCAGAATTGCTATTAAAGAAAAGTATAAGTCAATGTCGAACCGGGAGAATGACTCGAGTGTGATATACTTGAGTTTTCCTAAACCACATACTTATTGTTATTGTGTGCATTGATTTAAATTGATTTTCTTGTTCTATTGATTTATAGAAAGCATGTATTAGACGATTTGTCTTGTGACAGACGGACCTGATAGTGATGGAATCGTCACTGACCCATTGCACATTGTCACCGATTAGTGATTGGCGGAGGTGCCAAAGTCTGTGATGGATAGGTCAAGACTCGGGATGTTTGGTTTATATCGATGTTTGATTAGATGTGGATTTACTTCTTTTACTGAAATTTGATATAGGATGCCAATATCTGGAAACCGAGATCCCTGGTGTGGGGACCCGGAAGCTAATTCATTCCTTAATCGTATTTAGGAATAAATAATCAAGTATAATAAACAGGGTCTAAATTTTTTTTTTTTTTTTAAAATGACACAGCGGAAACATAATGTAATTAAATTCAAATTACATATTAAACATAACATACAATTATTGTATGATCTACAATAATCCGACTAGGTTCAACTATAAGTCAGTGCTGAACCCTAAGTTGCTTCAAAGTCCGGATCTCCACGCTATCTAGTCCAGCCTCGTTCTTTTCTTGACCCTGATCCTAGCCCACCTGTTGCCATGCACACATACAAACAAGACAACAGCCGGATAACTCCGGTGAGATATAAATATCTCAGTATAAATCAGGTATACATGCAATCATATAAATCATATAAAAGCATATAACAAAAATCATATCCTATATCAACATCATGATATAAATCAATGACAAGCATAAATCATATTCTAACCATGTACCCTAATCAGGAACATAATTCAATATCTAGAATAAATCCTATTCTAAGTATGTACCAATATCAGGAACATAAATCAATATCAAGAATAATTCCTATTCTAAACATGTACCAATCTCAGGAACATAATCAATCTCAAGAATAACTGCTATTCTAAACATGTACCAATATCAGGAACATAATCAATCTCAAGAATAACTTCTATTCTAAACATGGACCAACATCTGGAACATGATCAGTATCAAGAATAATTTCTATTCTAAATATGTACCAATATCCGGAACATAAAAGGACATGACCCATATTCAGGAACATAATCAACATCAATCAATATCAATCAATATAACTGTCACTCAAGCTCGTGACTCCACGTTTTAGACTAGACTCAATCCTAGTCTAGGGATCCCGGTTTCCAGATGTGGTATTCCTATATCGAATTCCGTAAAGGATGGAACCATAATCTCTATTACTCGATATAACCAGTGCCCTGGTATTCCTATATCGAATTCCGTAATAGAAGAATTCCAATACCCTATACTCGATATAACCAAATATGGTTTTCTTATATCGAATTCCGTAATAGATTCCATTACTCGATATAACCAAACATCCAGTGTCCTGACCTAACCGTCAAGGACTGTAGCTCTATCGCTAATATCCTATCTTGAGACATCGTGTAATGTGCCGTGGCGATACCACCACTATCCGGCACTTCTGTCACAAGATAAGTCGTCTAATACCTGTCATCTAATATCAAGAGAACAAGTACATCAATCAACTTAATGCAAATATCAATGCAATAAGGTAAAGTATGTGATTTAGGGAAACTCGAGTCAAACCTCACTCGAGTTGTGCAATCCCAACTCAACATTAATTTATACCTTTATTTTCTCGGTCTGACGAAGAAGAAGAAGTCCCGACTCTATCTCGGTCCATTCTCAATCTGGTAATAACAGTTGAATAGGTATAATATCAATACACAATTCAATTCAATACCTGTTCTGATCAATATCAAATCACAATACAATCTGATCAATGTCAATCGACATACGGTATACCAATACAATCTAAATCAATACCGACTCTGATCAATTTCAATCAACTGATGTTTCGACGGCATAACAATACTGTCTCAATAATTCCGTCAGTCCAAACATCACAGATATAATACCAGAACTCATAATCAATATCGATACCAGTCATAATCTCAATAACAATACATATCTGATATGAATTCTTAGTCACATTGACTCCGAAAATCATAACAATTACATAACCAGTCCGTTCTTTAATCTGACATCGATTCTATGATGTCTATCATGACAAGAACATCATATATGAATCCTATTCAATTCTGACAATATTTTAATTTCAAAACATGTCAAAACGTAGCAAAACTTACGTCCAGTCGTAGCCTACGTTGATAGGAACTCGGTACTGAAGTCGGATTATAATTCAGACGAACGGATTGATAGCACGATTGAATTCTAAAATAAAGAACAACGTTTCCTCTCCAATTCTTTTTCTTTCCTTTCTTGCTTCTGAGGAACCGATTGTATATATATATATTGCATGCAAAGTTCCATACGTGTCATCCTTACAATTCGCCCAAATCTTCTCGCGCATATGCGCGCATGTCTTCGCGCATATGCACGAGACTAGTGTCTCAGCGCGTGCTGCTTCCATCGCCTCGCGCATATGCGCGCATCAATCGGCGCATGTGCGCGAGGGAAATTTCATCTCGAGGCACCCTACTGCCTCCTTCGCGCATATGCGCGCAGTCACGCCGCGCATATGCGCGAAGCCTACTGCCTGGTCCGCGCAAGTGCGCGCCTTGGCTCGCGCATGTGCGTGAATCCTTCGCACATAAACACACACTTTTCACACGTACTTGTATTTCGTGTCCCGATTAATCATTTCGTAATCATATCAAATTATAAATCAATAATTACAGATTAACAGGATTAAATTCCCGGGCATTACATTTCTCCCCCCCTAAGATATGATTTCGTCCCCGAAATCACAAGCAATCACAACTCATATATCATGGTAATCATATCAGATCCCAAATCGGATACAAGAAGGAGATATACATAACTACAATAACTTCGTATCAACGAAATCACTCGTGATACAATCAATCTCAGAACAATGGCTATACAACATCTGTATATACCAATCGATAACTCAACACAATCAATCTCATTATCTGTTAATCCCTGCAAAGACATACTCCATCTTCGGCTTCAAATACCAACAGTCATCGTCCGACGTTGGCTTATTAATTTATGTCTTCTGATTTATCAAATCTGATCTCAGGTAACACTGCAATATCGTTTCCATACGAAGGAAATTCACAGTTCTCACTGTACAATACTTCAACTAAAGCTATTTCGATAATCATCTAATAGCTATTATTGTACAATAATTCATAAATGACAATCAATCCTGTCAACTAGTGCTAAAATCAAGCACTACATTTCCTGGATATCCTCCAGTATCAGGATAGTTCACTCCGACTATCTGTCAATCTATAAATTATAGCTAACAATCAAGCTATACCCTCAGCCAAAAATACAAAATCAAACGAATATCACAGTCTGATACAATCAACTTTGGCATTCACTACAATCTGACCTC
The DNA here is from genome assembly GCF_022965805.1 of Primulina eburnea. Taxonomy (NCBI): domain Eukaryota; kingdom Viridiplantae; phylum Streptophyta; class Magnoliopsida; order Lamiales; family Gesneriaceae; genus Primulina; species Primulina eburnea. The sequence goes on from NC_133108.1 coordinate 15,041,780, forward strand.
CGTTTCTGACATATCTCTCAGTCGTCTGGTCATATCAATACGTCATCCTGTACCATATGACATAGGTAGATTTGAACAATCGTTCAATCATAACCACCTACTGGTACAATGTTGGCAAAATTTCGGTAATTCCATCACCAGATCTATAGAAATGTACTCCCATTTCTATTTAAAAATCAATAATCGATATAACCAATCTCCTGGTTTCTATCTTCCTGTTTTCATCAGTCAGCGATTTAGACATTTCAATGCAAATTCTGACATAACTGATTTTATCTGTTTATATCAAAACTGTCCATTCGAATTATCACACATTTCCTGTTACCAGAATAGTACTGACTCTACTATTGTGTGCATTTGACAATACCTGCCATTCAAATCCGAATATCTGACACAAACAAATCAGCTAATCATATAACATAAAATATTACCTACCTGGTAATCGGCTCTGACACACTGTTCTAACTATCAAATCAAGTTCTGAACAGTCTGATCAAACTTCTGAACTGTTTTAATCTTCAAAATCAGTTCTGACTCGACTGAACTGTATATAACCTCAACGGTTCATAACAATCGATATCAAAAACAGACTCAGAGTGATAATAATATCATATCAGATTCAGAATATCAGTACACAATGCTGATCTAATGACTGCATAAGACACAATCTCTGACATTTCTGACATCTCTGACATTCTGCCATCTTCAATGTCATTCTCCGTCACTGATCCCTGTCTCAATAGTACTATAATTCAGTCAGTATACTATCTTCAGATATCATAGACTCTAAGTACAATCTGTCACAATCGAGATTCATATCCGAACAATTCTGTATACCACAATCTCAGTTCCCAGAATATTCAATTCACTCATACGCTGCGAATATATCAAACTGTCATAGATAAAACGAGCATAATGTCTTCAGAATATTGCTGAACACAGGATTTATCAATCCATCATTGGAACTGAAGTATTTTCCAGAGAAACATATATTCAAATGTAACTCTAACTCTTAGACAATAATTCTTTCAACTGATTTTTTTCAATTCTCTCAATTCAATCAGTATCAGTCTATAAGAAATTATAAAATGAAACCAATACCTGGAATCAAATCAAAGCTGAAATCACTTCCTCTGATACAGGACAAATCTGAAATCTCATCTGAAAGACTATAGCAAACTTCCTGCTATTAGTAAATCAATCCCTGATATACTCAACTTCAGTCATCAACTGAATACATAAGGAATTATTCCATTCCTTTCGATAATCATCGAATCATAAACAATACAGATATCAAGGAATTCAAAATCTAAATCCCTTACTGTATATCATTCATTCATTGGCCATTTCAGGTCCGAATCTTACCATCTCCTGGCAAGACTCTATCGTAGCTCTGTACTTGTTCGATATATCAATATCCATTATGCAGTCATCATCAGACAATACAAGTACAATCTGTCCTAATTCAATCCTATTCTCAACTTACTGCAGTATATAATATCCCACAGAATATCACTGATATCAAATTCTTTCTCCAAAAGGTAAAGAAGCAATACTACAGTAGATACAAAACCAACAGGTAAAGCATATATCCGTGCCACCCAATCAAGGATAATCATAATGATTGCATTAGTATATATCAATACATATGCACCATAATCCTAAAGGAACAGTACCTGCCACTATATCATCAAGTGTGTCCTGGGTCTGTTCCTTGATCACCATATCCAGATGATCCAGCTCCCTGAAATCCTCGGGAACCTCTCAGTTCTAGTACTCCTTTGGTTGTAATCCCCCAACTTCTGGCAGCTTCTCGTAACTGAGGGAATACCAGTGTAATTCTCTGTTCATCTGTACAATTCAGTAAATCGAACAGTATTTCCATGTCATCAACCCAGTTCTCATACTCTTCAGACGTCTCGATACCACTCAGAATCGGCGGCTGAAATAACTGAAACTCTTTCAATTTAATTTCCATCTGAATTTCTGATACATCTATCTGATCAGACGAAGTACTACCCCTTTCTGAAATTCTTCTACGAGGTATATCTGATGATCACAGGAGTCAGTAATCACAGTAGATAATCAATCTCAATCCCTTTCTGATCAGCTTACCTTCTGATCAAAATTGGTTCTGATTTATTTTCAAATCAGATATATTACCAAATCAATTCAGATATTCAGGTAACGTGCATTTAAACGCAATAAAACATGCTGGCATGCTAGCATACTCAATGTAAATCAACATAATACTATATCACATGCTAGCAATCAAAAGCAGGAAAGAAAACTCAATCTACCCCGCTCACTCTTTTCTATCTCAGTGCTAAGGAACCTACAATTCAAGGACCTACAGCTCTGATACCACCTGTTGTGGGGACCCGGAAGCTAATTCATTCCTTAATCGTATTTAGGAATAAATAATCAAGTATAATAAACAGGGTCTAAATTTTTTTTTTTTTTTTTTAAAATGACACAGCGGAAACATAATGTAATTAAATTCAAATTACATATTAAACATAACATACAATTATTGTATGATCTACAATAATCCGACTAGGTTCAACTATAAGTCAGTGCTGAACCCTAAGTTGCTTCAAAGTCCGGATCTCCACGCTATCTAGTCCAGCCTCGTTCTCTTCTTGACCCTGATCCTAGCCCACCTGTTTCCATGCACACATACAAACAAGACAACAGCCGGATAACTCCGGTGAGATATAAATATCCCAGTATAAATCATGTATACATGCAATCATATAAATCATATAAAAGCATATAACAAAAATCATATCCTATATCAACATCATGATATAAATCAATGACAAGCATAAATCATATTCTAACCATGTACCCTAATCAGGAACATAATTCAATATCTAGAATAAATCCTATTCTAAGTATGTACCAATATCAGGAACATAAATCAATATCAAGAATAATTCCTATTCTAAACATGTACCAATCTCAGGAACATAATCAATCTCAAGAATAACTGCTATTCTAAACATGTACCAATATCAGGAACATAATCAATCTCAAGAATAACTTCTATTCTAAACATGGACCAACATCTGGAACATGATCAGTATCAAGAATAATTTCTATTCTAAATATGTACCAATATCCGGAACATAAAAGGACATGACCCATATTCAGGAACATAATCAACATCAATCAATATCAATCAATATAACTGTCACTCAAGCTCGTGACTCCACGTTTTAGACTAGACTCAATCCTAGTCTAGGGATCCCGGTTTCCAGATGTGGTATTCCTATATCGAATTCCGTAAAGGATGGAACCATAATCTCTATTACTCGATATAACCAGTGCCCTGGTATTCCTATATCGAATTCCGTAATAGAAGAATTCCAATACCCTTTACTCGATATAACCAAATATGGTGTTCCTATATCGAATTCCGTAATAGATTCCATTACTCGATATAACCAAACATCCAGTGTCCTGACCTAACCGTCAAGGACTGTAGCTCTATCGCTAATATCCTATCTTGAGACATCGTGCAATGTGCCGTGGCGATACCACCACTATCCGGCACTTCTGTCACAAGATAAGTCGTCTAATACCTGTCATCTAATATCAAGAGAACAAGTACATCAATCAACTTAATGCAAATATCAATGCAATAAGGTAAAGTATGTGATTTAGGGAAACTCGAGTCAAACCTCACTCGAGTTGTGCAATCCCAACTCAACATTAATTTATACCTTTATTTTCTCGGTCTGACGAAGAAGAAGAAGTCCCGACTCTATCTCGGTCCATTCTCAATCTAGTAATAACAGTTGAATAGGTATAATATCAATACACAATTCAATTCAATACCTGTTCTGATCAATATCAAATCACAATACAATCTGATCAATGTCAATCGACATACGGTATATCAATACAATCTAAATCAATACCGACTCTGATCAATTTCAATCAACTGATGTTTCGATGGCATAACAATACTGTCTCAATAATTCCGTCAGTCCAAACATCACAGATATAATACCAGAACTCATAATCAATATCGATACCAGTCATAATCTCAATAACAATACATATCTGATATGAATTCTTAGTCACATCGACTCCGAAAATCATAACAATTACATAACCAGTCCGTTCTTTAATCTGACCTCGATTCTATGATGTCTATCATGACAAGAACATCATATATGAATCCTATTCAATTCTGACAATATTTTAATTTCAAAACATGTCAAAACGTAGCAAAACTTACGTCCAGTCGTAGCCTACGTTGATAGGAACTCGGTACTGAAGTCGGATTATAATTCAGACGAACGGATTGATCGCACGATTGAATTCTAAAATCAAGACAACGTTTCCTCTCCAATTCTTTTTCTTTCCTTTCTTGCTTCTGAGGAACCGATTGTATATATATATATATTGCATGCAAAGTTCCATACGTGTCATCCTTACAATTCGCCCAAATCTTCTCGCGCATATGCGCGCATGTCTTCGCGCATATGCGCGAGACTAGTGTCTTAGCGCGTGCTGCTTCCATCGCCTCGCGCATATGCGCGCATCAATCGGCGCATGTGCGCGAGGGAAATTTCATCCCGAGGCACCCTACTGCCTCCTTCGCGCATATGCGCGCAGTCACGCCGCGCATATGCGCGAAGCCTACTGCCTGGTCCGCGCAAGTGCGGGCCTTGGCTCGCGCATGTGCGTGAATCCTTCGCACATAAACACACACTTTTCACACGTACTTGTATTTCCTGTCCCGATTAATCCTTTCGTAATCATATCAAATTATAAATCAATAATTACAGATTAACAGGATTAAATTCCCGGGCATTACACCTAGACTGGAATGAATCTAGTCTGAATGATGGAGTCATGAGTTATTAACAGATTTATGTTGAATTATGTTTTCAGAATTTGATACATATTACTGATATATGTTTCATGCTTTATATTGATTATATGATCGCATGTATAGTTGATTTATATTGGGATGTATTTCTCACCGGAGTTATCCGGCTGTTGTCGTGTTTGCATGGGTGCGTGACAACAGGTGGGACAGGATCATGGTCGAGGAGATGAAGAGAGAGATCGTGATTAGAGTGGAGACTACGGACTTGGACTATAGATAGGGTTTGAATACTTGATATGTAGTTGTTAAACCTTAGTTTAAATGATTGTATATGGTACAGGACTTGTACTTTGTTTTGATGTATATACTCGAATGAGTTCCATTATGTTCCGCATTTGACACTTGTATATAAAAAAAAATTAGACCCTGTTTATTTTAATTGAATTAATTATTCCTACAGACGATTAAGAAATGAATTAGCGTCCGGGTCCCCACAGAAAAAGTTGCTGCAAATTTGTATGTACTTTTGGGAGAAACACACAAAGAGGCAGAACTAGCTGTTGCATCAATTGGCTTAGGAGAAGAATTAACTGTGTTATGGCATAAAAAGCTCGGGCATATGTCAGAACGTGGGTTGAAAAAATTTCTCAGAACGGAAGCTGCTGCCGCGACTTACAAAATTGTCACTACCCTTTTGTGAGCATTGTGTTACCAGTAAACAACACAAATTAAAGTTTGACACTTCTACTTCCAAAAGCAAAATCATATTGGAGTTGATTCATTCGGATGTTTGGAAAGCACCGGTTGTATCCCTAGGAGGATCAAACTAATTTTTCTCGTTCATTGATTATTTCTCTAGGAGATGCTGAGTGTATCCAATCAAGAGGAAATCAGATGTTTTCCAGATCTTCGAAGATTTCAAAGCGCGAGCTGAACTTGATCATGAAAAGAAAATCAAGTGTCTGAGGACTGGCAATGGAGGAGAATATACCAGTGACGAATTTGAAGCATATTATCAACATCAAGGCATCAAAAGACAATTCCCGACGTCTTACACACCTCAACAGAATGAAGTGACGGAGCGGATGAACAGAACCTTGTTGGACAAAACAAGAGCTAAGCTGAGGACTGCGGGTCTAGATAAGTCATTTTGGGCAGAATTAGCCAAAACTGCTTGTTATATTATCAATCGTTATCCTTCAGTGCCGATTGATCTGAAGACTCCGATGGAGATGTGGAATTGGAAGCCGACAGATTATTCCTATTTGGAAACATTTGGAAGTCATTTGTATGTTCTGTACAATGAAGAAGGACAATCGAAGTTGGATTCGAAATCCAGAAAATATATCTTCGTGGGTTATACTAATGGAGTAAAATGATTTTGCTTGTGGGATCCTACTGTTTACAAGCTTGTCATCAGCAGAGACGTTATCTTCGAGGAAGATAAAGTAATGAGAGACAAATGCACACTGAATTTAGAAACTACTATATTTCAGGTGGAAAATTAGACGGACGAAGGTCAAATTTCTTGTGAAGTAGTACCATAGCATGAAGAACAAGAATATGTTGAGTCTGAGGTTTTCAATGTGAGGCAGTCAACTTGAGACATAAGACCACCAGGTTGGCTTTCAGTTATGTCACTGAAAGTAATATTGCATATTGTATATTATGAGAGGATGGTGAGCCATCAAGTTTTCATGAGGCTACTCAAGCTCAGATGTATCATTATGGATGATAGCAATGCAAGAAGAGTTGGAGGCATTAGACAAGAATAAGACATGGGATCTTGTTACACTACCACGAGGGAGGAAAGCCATTGGTAACAGATAGGTCTATAAGATCAAGCGTGATGACAATAACCAAGTTGAGAGGTATCATGCTGGATTGGTGGTAAAAGGATATACGAGGTCCAGGATTTTAATTCACGTAACTTGAATGCATGCAATCTAGTGTTTTATTTTAAATTATGTGTTTAATTATTTTTATGAATTTTATGCATGATTATTTCATGGTAGAATTTATTTCACGAAATTTTAAAAGTTCATGCATTAAGGTTTCTAGATGAATTTCGCGCTCGAACAAGGAACGGAGATCGGTGAATTATCAAGAAAATTATTTTTATTACATGATTAATTTTTATTAATTATTATAAGGTGTTTTTAAGGGTATCTTTCAATAATGGGATTTTTGGGTATTTTTACTCGCAAGGCCGGTACGCAAATTTTATCGAATCAGGGGACTTTTTCAGGGTTCGACTAATATTTTCACAAACTTTCCAACGCGAAATAATTTTCGGAAGTGTGTTTGGATTCAATGGGCCTACATTTAAGCTTATTGGACTTAATTTTCTTTTTAAACTTTTAATTATCAAGTTAGGGCTCATTATCTATTAGTTTACTATATAATTATCACCTAAACGACTAATTAATCCTTAACCTAATCATTTGCCACTCCCCACCAGCCGACACCCCCCATTCAGACACATTTTTCTCTCAGTTCCACTCCCCCAAACAACTGATTTGCATCAGCCACCCCATTTCCTTCAAGAGAAAACTCTCCCGGCGCCTTCTACCTCTCGTTTTTGTTCATCAATCATCAAAGGCACGCATTTGATAGGATCGGTTAGGGGAGTAAATCGATGAGCTACAATAGCTCGGTTCTTGAAATATTGAACACCGATGAATTAAATCAAGTTTGATATGAAAATCAAGCGGAAAACACTCGAAATAATCCTTCGTAGAAACCGACTAAATATTTTGTAAACCATTTAAAATATATGCAAGTTGAATGAGTAAAAATATTTTAGTTGAAGCATTTTATCAAACACTTGGTATACAATATTTTGGTATTTGAAGAAGACATAAAATGCTTCAACAATGCATCTTTAAAACTATGGAAATGATAAGTAAATACAATAAACAAATAGACACGAATTTGTTTATGGATGTTCGGAGATTTCAACACTCCTACGTCACCCCTTCTTCCCCTTGGGAAGGATTCACTAGAAGACTTTGGTTTATACAACTACTTGTACAAACCCATTCCGGAAGGGCAGCACCCAACTAGAACTCCAGGCACTCAAGATTCTAGGCAGCACCTCACAATCAGCATATTGTTTACTGTCTCATATGCAAAGACTACAACACAATCTTTTACGTCTTTGTGTGAAAACTCACTCAACTAAACTTTTATGCTCAACTCTCTTGTATATGTGTGAGTGATTGTGTGTGAGGAATTTATCCTTTACAGTGTATATATCAAATGTATCCTCACACAAGGGCTTGTGCTCTCAACTAGCTGATTTTTTCATGCTAACTGCCCATGCTTTGAATCTCCTTCAAAAGCTCTTGTTTGATCTTCAATATGTTGTATTTATAGGCTCCAACACTGATATATACGTTAGACACAAGAATATGACCGTTTGAAAAGTTTCTGTACTGTTTCCGAGATTGCAACGGTCAAATTGAGCTTGCTGGGCATTTTCCCGACTGGTCAACTGGTCAACTCTGGTCAACTCAAATGGTCATTCAGTTGGACTGGTTCAGTTTCAGTTGGTCAGCAGCTGGTCAGCAGTTGGTTCAGTTTCAGCAGGTGTGCTGAAATCAGTCTAGCTGATTTCAGTTTGTGCAGAACCAGTAGCTTCATCGTCATTTATCAGCATCGTAAGCTTCGATTCAGACTTTGACTTATAAGAATGATTTGTAGATCTTTGTCTTATATTTCCAATGCATACTGAATCGCTTCGTTTCGATAACCGAGCTGAGAGATATGACCAAAATACATCTGCTGCTCAAACACAACTGATTGCTGTTCTTGTGTGATCAGTTCGGTAATTGAGAGATCAGTTAGACCATGATAACATCCGATTTTGCCCAACTGACGTAAAATACAACTTGTTCCAAATTGATTTTTCTAATCAGTCTAGTTGGCGGATTGTCATTTGGATCATCCAGCTGAGAGATATCATCAAAATACCGAAGCTCGCCAGAAATTCAGTTTGTGCAGAATTCAGTTTCAGCTTGCTTCTTGTGTTTGCAACTTCACACTTGAGTAAATATGTTAGAAACACAATAACAAGTTTTGTTAACATCAAAATCAAGATTGCGAACATGAAATGTTCCAACAATCTCCCCTTTTTTGATGATCACAAAACTTGGATAAACAATCAACTCAACTAACATATTTCTCCCCCTTTTTGTGTGAATCAAAAAGTCATATTTCAAAACATTTTAAACAAAATTTTCTCCCCCTCAATATTTAAAAATAATCTACTCATTAAAGTTTTAATGAGTTCTCCCCCTATATTTTTGAAATTTTGAAAAATGTAAAAGAAGAGGGATAACTAACCAATTTTCTCCATGGCTCATTTTCTGCTGCAGCACATATGCTCTGTCTTAAACAAATAAACTATATTTTCTTGGGCATAATTAGGCTGCAAATTTTATACCGCTGTAAAGCTCTACGAGTGTAGTTTACAACGCAAAAAGCGGTTCGTCATTTGGACACTCGAGCTAGGAGATATGTCATTTTTCCCACGGTCGCTGCAAGCTGCGCGAAAATTCAGTTTTGCATATATATGTGTAAAAAATCTGAAATTTCGAATTTTAAACATCAAAATCAGTTTCAATGTTATTTCAAGAACAACCCGCTCTGATACCAATTGATAGGATCGGTTAGGGGAGTAAATCGATGAGCTACAATAGCTCGGTTCTTGAAATATTGAAGACCGATGAATTAAATCAAGTTTGATATGAAAATCAAGCGGAAAACACTCGAAATAATCCTTCGTAGAAACCGACTAAATATTTTGTAAACTATTTAAAATATATGCAAGTTGAATGAGTAAAAATATTTTAGTTGAAGCATTTTATCAAACACCTGGTATACAATATTTTGGTATTTGAAGAAGACATAAAATGCTTCAACAATGCATAAAATATATGAAAGTTGAATGAGTAAAAATATTTTAGTTGAAGCATTTTATCAAACATCTGGTATACAATATTTTGGTATTTGAAGAAGACATAAAATGCTTCAACAATGCATCTTTAAAACTATGGAAATGATAAGTAAATGCAATAAACAAATAGACACGAATTTGTTTATGGATGTTCGGAGATTTCAACACTCCTACGTCACCCCTTCTTCCCCTTGGGAAAGATTCACTAGAAAACTTTGATTTATACAACTACTTGTACAAACCCATTCCGGAAGGGCAGCACCCAACTAGAACTCCTAGCACTCAAGATTGTAGGCAGCACCTCACAATCAGCATATTGTTTAATGTCTCATATATATGCAAAGACTACAACACAATCTTTTACGTCTTTGTGTGAAGACTCACTAAACTAAACTTTGATGCTCAACTCTCTTGTATATGTGTGAGTGATTGTGTGTGAGGAATTTATCCTTTACAGTGTATATATCAAATGTATCCTCACACAAGGGCTTGTGCTCTCAACTAGCTGATTTTTTCATGCTAACTAAATATGTTAGTTGAGTTGATTGTTTATCCAAGTTTTGTGATCATCAAAATCAAGATTGCGAACATGAAATGTTCCAACAGCATTGTACTTTTTTTTTGCAGCACATACGTTGTATATATGCTGTTAGTTGTTTGTTCGTGTGTGAAAGTCTCGATCCATTTCATTCTTGCATGTTCATTCGGATGTGACATGAAAACTCATGTTTTTTCTTACCCTACTCACGTTTTATTGTATGTTGTGTAAAAGGTTGCGGTTATTGATTGGTAAGACACTGAATGTGATGACAAGAGGTGGTATTGAGGATTATAAATCGGGCTGGGGGCTGTAGGTTGTCGGATAGAGAGTTATGTTCATGGGGGTGGCTCGGTTCTTAGAGTAGCACCGTGCAATGGCATTCCAGCAACAAAAGGACCTAGCCGAGACTTAGATCAGATCCTGGTGGGTCTGAGACAAGGCTTGGAAGGGTCGTAGCGTGCTGGAACTAACCCGAAGCGTTGGTGTTCGGGAGGAAAGAAGTGACTCTCGGTTAGTATGTTTTGGGAGTTTAGCAATCGGGATAGGGCTGCGGCTTGCATGGGTGAGCAGCCGCAGGTTCTTGGGGTCCAGAGAAGTCCTAGGGTGGTATAGGGGAGGTCAAGCCATGGCTGGTCCATAGGGTCTAAGTTAGTAACTAAATAGAAGAGGGTTAGTGAACTAGGGTAGAGGCGCGCATGTTCTAAAATTCCAGCAGCATACCAGCAAGGTTTTAAGGGTTCTATAGGGTTCAAATTTGGTGGATATAGGTCTGGTATGTGTTGTTAAGTCATGTTTTACGTTTGGTAAAATTCGGTTAAGTTTCGAGTCGATTCGGGTTAAAACCGGGACCTCAGTCTAAATTTTAAAACAAATTGGTTACGTTGTAAAATGGATTCGAGTTTACATCTAGGAATGCTTATAAATATATTTTGGGACATTTTAAGGAGTTTGGTAAGTTTCGGGTCAATTTTAGAGGACCAGGGGTAAAACAGTAATTTTTGGGTTTCTAGGGGCAAAATGGTCATTTTACACCCGGGGTGAGATTTTGGTCATGGCAGCGCCCTGAGCATTAATTATCATGTTTTTAAATTTTTATGCATCATGTTTATGATTTTTACGTAATTACGATAAACGTTGCATGCTTGGTTTAAAGGAAAAAAGTTATATATATGCATGCTTTAATTTAAGTGGTGATTATGATGACACATTTTGAAGGACGTGATTTAGTTGTGACTAACACGATGACATGTAGGCCGGGACTCAGTGGACGTGTAATGATGTCGCTGATGTCCTCGCCGCCGGGTACCGCGGTTACACGTAGATGGATCCATCGACTGACATGATGATACGAAAGTCACAGCTAATAAACGAAATTCAAATTAAGGAAATTAACACGTATATGTTGACACAAAGATACATGTTGTGATTATTACCATGTTTTGATAGGTCACGATTATGCATACGATTTTTACTGCAGTCGTGAAATGTAGGCTGATTATGCTATTTTTCACTGCTGTGTGCTACGTATATGTACTCGTTATCTCTGGTACAGGTTTGAGTCTTTAGACTCATTAGACATGTGTGATGCAGGTGATATTCTTGCTGAGGAGACTGGAGATGCTGAACTCTGAGTGGGCAGCTTTGGTGCGGTGACATAACCCGAGGACCGCACGTTTTTCCGCATTTGATTTATGAGTTTTGAGAGGAGTTAAACATTCTTACACGTTGATGATATTACGACTTTTACTCGTTTATGTTTACGTTTGATTTTTTGGAAGATGTTGGGTATTATTAAACTGCGCTATTTTTATTGTCTAATAAATATGATTATTTTAATGTTATTTTGTGAAGACGAGCTTTTAAAAAAAATTATTTTCGCACTTTTAAAGTGAGTAGACATTTCAGGATATGCTCAAAAAAAATGCATTGACTTCAATGAGATATTTTCTCATGTGGTTCGGCTTACAACAGTTCGAGTAGTTCTGGCATTATGTGCGGTGTTTGATCTACATCAGCTAGATGTGAAAACTACATCTAGAACAGCTAGATGTGAAAACAGCACTTTTTCATGGAGATCTTGAAGAATAAATCTATATGCTCCAGCCAGAAGGTTTTACGAAAAAAGGCAAAGAGAACTTGGTTTGCAGGTTGAACAAATTTTGTACGGTCTCAAACAGACGCCGATGTGTTGGTACAAGAGATTTGATTCCTATATCATGAGCCTTGGATGCAACAAGCTGAGTTCAGACCCTTGTACATATTTCAAGTGGTCTGATGATGATTATATCATTTGCTGTTGTATGTGGACGACATGTTGGTAGCAGGCCCCAACAAATATCAGGTATAAGGATTGAAGGCATGGTTGGCTAGAGAATTTGATATGAAGGAGTTGGGACCAGCAAACAAGATTCTAGGGATGCAAGTTCACCAAGATAGAAGTAACAGAAAGATTTGGCTTTGCTAGAAAAATTATTTGAAGAAAGTCTTGCAACGCTTCAACATGCAAGATAGCAAGCCAATATCGACACCTCTTCCTGTTAACTTCAAGTTATCATCCAAGATGTATCCTAGCAGTGAAGCAGAGATGATGAAGATGTCTCGAGTACCATATGCATCAGCAGTGGGAAGTTTGATGTTCGCTATGATTTGTATAAGACCAGACATTGCTCAAGCAGTGGGAGCAGTTAGTCGGTATATAGCTGTAAGGCTCGGAGATTTAGTTATCATAATCAGATGGATTCGTTGATAATTAAGATGATTGTAGATGTATTTCATTGGACTAGAAAAGAAAGGGAAATGTATAATAAAAATGTGAAAGATAGTCAAAAGAATAAGTAAGGCCGAAGCTATGGCGCATATGCGCGAAGGAATGCGCGCATATGCATGAGAATTCCAGTAGCATTGGCGCATATGCGTGGAAAGAGTGGCGCATATGCGCGACATGTACAGCAGCCTTGGCGCATATGCGCGAGAGTAGTGGCGCATATGCGCGGAGCGTCCAGAACCATTGGCGCATATGCGCGAGTTTAGTGGCGCATATGCGCGAGTTTAGTGGCGCATATGCGCGAGTGCTAAATCTGCCGAGACAGTAGGTTCGGCGCATATGCGCGAATAATGCCGCGCATATGCGCGAGACGTGTAATGCAAAGGATGAGCCATGTGTGTTAGGCATGCAAGATATATATATAAGGTGGCACGAATTCTCCTCATTCAACAGAAGAATCGGCAGGTTGCTGAGGAGGAAAGCTTTCTTTCTTAAACACCTTTACATTGCGATTGTATAAGATTTAACTATCCAAACTTTGATCCGACTTCGGTTTTGAACTCCTCTCCGTATTAGCTGCAAGGTGACGTAAGTTTTCTTTGATTCCAGCATGTTTTGAAATATATGGATTGGGGAAATTATGAATTACACTAGATTATGTGTTCTTGTTAAGTTGAGGATTGTAGAATCGAAACCGGATTGAAAAACGGATGTCATATGCTATTGTAATAGAATTTTAGTTGTATAACTTGAGTTATGTGCAGATTTGGGAGAGTATAATGTATTTATGAGATCGATTATTGATTCTTGAAATGGGATATTAATCTATATTGATATATGTTAAGAATTTGATTGACCGGTATTGAGAATTACGTCGTTATGCCGTCAGATTGTATTGAGATCACGTAGTGACTTGGTTATGTGTTGATTTAGATTAGAAATTGATAGAGTGCGTATCCACATTTCCATTTCAGATTCATATTGGCGACCGTGACAGTGATTCTACGACGAAAGGTATAAGTCATGTTTTGTTTGGGGAGATGTAACTCAAATAAGATATTATTTGAGTTTCCCAACCAAAATCACATACGAGTATTATTAGATATATTGTAACATGTTTATGAATTGTGTATAGCATTATATTCAATCTTTTAACATGTTTATGCTTTGATTTCAGAATTGTATTCAAGCATGTATGATCAGTGTGATATTCAGATATGAATATGATTATACTTTGTTTACATATTGATATTCATTGCATCTAAGATAGGAGAGTCTTTGACAGGCATTGTCAAATAGCTAGACGTTTCGGTGTATCTCAGCATAGGAGTAGGTATTACTCTTATTGCCGCCGTTGATACAGCTCAGACCGAAGTCTAGGAATGAGACGTTCATTACCCCGATTGGAGGGTAGGTAGTGACGTCTTATTCACACCGGGATCCCTAGAGTTCTAGTCGAGTCGAGTCTAGACATTATTTGATTCGCATTGCATTGCATGTGCATATGATGTCATTCATGATAGCATGTTTCATGTTTAGATTGTTTATATGCATGTTACATGTTTATACTGGGATTTGTTCTCACCGGTTTTCCGGCTGTTGTTATGTCTGTATGTGTGCATAACAACAGGTGGGGCAGGATCTGGGTCACGCAGAGGATGAGAGACGGACATAGCGTGGTGATCACGGGCCTAGCAGAAAAGACTAGTAGTTGTACTTTTGATATGTATTGTATTTAATTACTAGTTGTCGAATATGGATAGAATAAGACATATTGTATCTTATGTTTGTATAATATGTTGTTGAATAACATAGAGACTTCTTATGTTAGCTTTCATTTGATTTAATGTAAAAGCAAAAATTTGACCCACTTTTATAGTAATGATCCATTTAATCCCAATAATAAGAATTAGAGCCCGGGTCCCCACAACAGGTGGTATCAGAGCCAGGTTCCTTTAAAGTAAGATAAGATAGAATGAGCGGGGTAGATCGAGTCTTCTTCCTTGCTTGATGACGTGCTAGCATGATTATTGCTTTCCTTATTACATGTTGTTGTTATTTGATTTCTTTCAGCATGTGATTGACTGAATCAGAACTGATTCTAGATCAGAGGTAACAGACTAGAGGATGGCTGAGACAGTAGTATATCTTGTTTACTAATCCGTTGGTTCATTAGATATGCCTCCTAGAAGAACAGCCGTACCTCTACGACCAGCAGCGCCAGAACAGGGGAGCACATCCGGAGATCCTATGGATGTTACGGCGACCCCTATGGAGACGTTGCTGAAGCGATTCCAATCCTTTCGACCTCCCACATTAAAAGGTACCGAGAATGCCATCGAGTGTGAAAGTTGGCTTGAGGACATTGAGATGATATTCGAGTCTCTGGAATATAGTGACGAGAAACGAGTGAAACTCATTGGCCATCAACTGCAAGATGTGGCTAAGTATTGGTGGGTGAATATAAGGAGAGTACTAGAACAGCGTGACACCGAGGTTACATGGAAAGCATTCAAGACGGAGTTCTATCAGCGATTCTTCCCTGTATCCTATCGCAAAGATAAAGGCGCTGAATTTGCAAACCTGAGGCAAGGGCAATTGAACATTGAAGAGTACGTTGCTAAATTTTCTTCTTTGCTTCGCTTTGCACCTCACGTTTCAGGCAATGATGAGGCCATGGCAGATCAGTTTATAAATGGCTTAAATCCTGATGTCTTTACACTGGTCAATACTGGGAGACCTAATAATTTCGCTGAAGCATTGAATCGTGCCAAAGGAGCTGAAGCAGGATTGCTTAGGCAACGGAGTGTACCGTATGTGGCTCCGAGTCCAAGACCGCCATTACCTCCAGTACAACCTCCTCCTCGCTTCGAAAGTGGTGGTAGCAGCAGCGGACGCAAAGATCAGTTGAAAGCAAAGGGTAAACAGTTTAAGAGGGCAGGGAGCAGTTCTTCGAGCTCCAGCGGGTCAAGACAGAGAGGTTTTGGCCAGAGTCTAGAGGTGGCAAGTGGATATTGCAGTACTTGTGGAGGTAAGCATGCCACAGAACAATGTCAAGGTGTAGTGGGCAGGTGTAACGTATGCAAACAACAGGGGCATTATGCCAAGGTCTGTCCTCAGAGGAGTGGTGCATCGAGATTTCAGGCTGCAGGATCGTCTGCCTCCGTGACTCAGCCTGAGAGGCAAGCTTCATCTGTTCACTCATTTCAGCCGCCACCAGCACAGACCCAGCCTCGAGCCAGAGGTGGCCAGCCAGGGAGTCAGCCTCAGAGACAACAGGCTCAGGTGTTTGCCTTGACTGAAGAGCAAGCACAGGATGCCCCAGATGATGTCATTGCAGGTAACTGTTTCCTTTGCGGTTATCCTGCTTATATATTGATAGATACGGGTGCATTGCATACATTCATATCAGAACGATTTGCATTGTTGCATTCTCTGCCTGTTGAGTCGTTACTAGATGTCGTGTCTATTACTTCTCCGTTAGGAAGTGGATTGATATCGGTGACTACGGTTAGACATTGCATCTTACGGTTTGAGGGTCATGAAATTGATCTAGATTGCATAGTACTCGGGTTAGATGATTTTGATTGTATTGTTGGGATTGACATGTTAACAAAGTACAGAGCCACCGTGGATTGTTTCCACAAGATTGTCAGGTTCAGCCCAGAAATGGCAGAAGAGTGGAAATTCTACGGAAAGGGTTCCAGATCTCGGATTCCCTTGATTTCGGCTCTTACTATGAACAGATTGTTACAAAAAGGAGCAGATGGTTTCTTTATTTATGCTGTAGATGTGCAGAAGTCGAGCCCGGCGTTGGCAGATATACCAGTAGTGCGGGAATTTCCAGATATTTTTCCAGATGAGATCCCAGGATTACCTCCAGTTCGTGAGGTAGACTTCAGTATTGATCTTACACCAGGTACCGTCCCTATTTCGAGAGCTCCGTATAGGATGGCACCCATCGAACTAAAAGAATTGAAAGCACAATTAGAAGATCTTCTGGCCAAGGGATATATCAGACCTAGTGTATCTCCTTGGGGCGCTCCGGTGCTGTTTGTGCGGAAGAAAGACGGTTCGATGCGATTGTGTATAGATTATAGGCAACTGAACAAGGCAACGATCAAGAATAAATATCCTTTGCCTAGGATTGATGATTTATTTGATCAGTTGCAGGGATCCTCTGTGTATTCGAAGATTGATTTACGTTCCGGGTATCATCAGCTCAGAGTTCGAGATGTAGATATACCGAAGACAGCATTTCGAACCAGGTATGGACATTACGAATTTATTGTCATGCCTTTTGGTTTAACCAATGCTCTTGCGGTATTTATGGGCTTGATGAACCAAGTGTTTCAGAGGTATTTAGATGAATTTGTAATTGTCTTCATTGATGACATTTTGGTGTATTCGAAGAATAGGAATGAGCATGCAGAACATCTCAGGATTGTGTTGCAGACACTGAGAAATGAGAGATTGTATGATAAATTGTCAAAGTGTGAGTTTTGGCTGAATCGAGTTGTATTCTTGGGGCATATCATTTCTGGAGATGGTATTTCTGTAGATCCGAGTAAAGTGGAAGCTGTGATTAGTTGGTCGAGACCGACTTCTGTGCCAGAAATACGCAGTTTCATGGGCTTAGCCGGATACTACAGAAGATTTATCAAAGATTTCTCCAGTATTGCAAAGCCAATAACTCAATTGACGCAAAAGAATGCACCGTTTGTTTGGTCAGAGGAGTGCGAGTCTAGCTTTCTAGAGTTGAAGAAAAGGCTGACCAGTGCTCCAGTACTGACGATACCCTCAGGTACGGATGATTTTGTTGTGTATTGTGATGCTTCTCATAGAGGTTTGGGATGTGTTCTTATGCAACGAGGCCATGTGATCGCATACGCCTCGAGACAATTGAAGCCACATGAGATCCGATACCCCATTCATGATCTGGAATTGGCGTCTATCGTATTTACATTAAAGATTTGGCGTCATTATCTCTACGGCGAGAAATTTGATATATTTTCCGATCACAAGAGCTTAAAGTACCTATTTTCTCAATCAGAACTGAATATGAGGCAGCGTAGATGGCTAGATCTTCTGAAAGACTTTGATTGCGAAATCAAATATTATCCAGGGAAGTCAAACGCAGCAGCAGATGCCTTGAGTCGAAAGGTATGTGCCTTGTCCTTATCGACGATAGGTGTTACAAAGTTAGTTGAAAGTTGCTGTCTCTCGGGATTAGCATTTGATACAGATAAGAGGCCACTACAGCTTGCTGCTATTCAAGTTGAGCCGGACGTGATCAGGAGGATCAAAGAAGCACAAAGGACCGATCAGAATGTACAAAGATCAATTCAAATGGTCAGATCAGGGCATTTGTCAGAATATCAGGTGCGTGAGCATATCTTGTACGTCAATAACCGTCTTGTTGTGCCAGATGTTTCAGATTTGAAGCATCAGATTATGTCCGAAGCACACTGTAGTCGGTTTAGCATCCATCCTGGTGGCAGGAAGATGTACAATGATCTGAAGACCCAGTTCTGGTGGAAGCAGATGAAGTCAGACATCGCAGAGTATGTGTCTAAATGCTTGAACTGCCAACAGGTGAAGGCCGAGAGGAAGAAGCCCGGAGGGTTACTTCAGAGTTTGTCTATTCCGGAATGGAAATGGGATCACATTTCCATGGATTTTGTGACGAAGTTACCCCGATCTTCCCGAGGCTGTGATGCGATTTGGGTCGTTATCGACAGATTGACCAGATCAGCTTGTTTCATCCCGTACCGAATGACTTACAGACACGATCAGATGGCGGAGATATATGTTCGAGAGATAGTCAGATTACATGGAGTGCCGAAGTCTATCGTGTCAGATCGTGATCCACGATTCACTTCACACTTCTGGCATAGTTTACAGCAGGCCTTAGGTACGACATTACACCTGAGTACTGCGTATCATCCTCAGACAGACGGCCAGTCAGAGCGGACTATCCAGACTTTAGAGGATATGTTGAGAGCTGTAGTGCTAGATTTTGGCACTAGTTGGCAAGATTCTCTATCTCTTTGCGAATTCTCTTACAATAATAGCTATCAGACGAGTATCGAGATTGCACCGTTTGAAGCTTTGTATGGCAAGAAGTGCAGATCTCCGCTATAATGGGATGACGTTTCAGAAGTACCCGAACTTGGGCCAGATATGATTCGTGACATGACAGAGAAGGTGAAACTCATTCAGAAGAGGATGAAGACAGCACAAGATCGACAAGCAAAGTATGCCAATATCAGACGTAGACCGTTAGTATTTGAGGCGGGAGATAGAGTATTCTTAAAGATTTCTCCTTTCAGAGGCGTTGTAAGGTTTGGCAAACGCGGGAAACTATCTCCTCGATACATTGGTCCTTACGAGATTCTTGAGAAGATTGGCGATCGAGCTTATCGACTTGCACTTCCTCCTTCTCTATCTGGGATACATGATGTCTTTCATGTATCGATGTTGCGTAAATATATGCCAGACATTTCTCATGTCATTCAACCTGACGAAGCTGAACTTGATCAGACATTGAGCTATGTGGAACAACCGATACAGATTCTTGATCGGAAAGAAAAGAAGCTCAGAACGAAGAATATTCCACTCGTGAAAGTTCAGTGGAGTCGTCATGGCATTGAGGAAGCGACTTGGGAGACAGAAGCCAACATGCGACAGAAACACCCCGAATTATTTCAATAATGTAAGTATTGATCTAACTTTGATATTATTACTTTTGATGCTTTCATTGATAGAATGATGTGCGATTTCGAGGGCGAAATCATTTCTTAGAGGGGGAGAAATGTAAGGCTCGGAGATTTAGTTATCATAATCAGATGGATTCGTTGATAATTAAGATGATTGTAGATGTATTTCATTGGACTAGAAAAGAAAGGGAAATGTATAATAAAAATGTGAAAGATAGTCAAAAGAATAAGTAAGGCCGAAGCTATGGCGCATATGCGCGAAGGAATGCGCGCATATGCATGAGAATTCCAGTAGCATTGGCGCATATGCGCGGAAAGAGTGGCGCATATGCGCGACATGTACAGCAGCCTTGGCGCATATGCGCGAGAGTAGTGGCGCATATGCGCGAGTTTAGTGGCGCATATGCGCGAGTGCTAAATCTGCCGAGACAGTAGGTTCGGCGCATATGCGCGAATAATGCCGCGCATATGCGCGAGACGTGTAATGCAAAGGATGAGCCATGTGTGTTAGGCATGCAAGATATATATATAAGGTGGCACGAATTCTCCTCATTCAACAGAAGAATCGGCAGGTTGCTGAGGAGGAAAGCTTTCTTTCTTAAACACCTTTACATTGCGATTGTATAAGATTTAACTATCCAAACTTTGATCCGACTTCGGTTTTGAACTCCTCTCCGTATTAGCTGCAAGGTGACGTAAGTTTTCTTTGATTCCAGCATGTTTTGAAATATATGGATTGGGGAAATTATGAATTACACTAGATTATGTGTTCTTGTTAAGTTGAGGATTGTAGAATCGAAACCGGATTGAAAAACGGATCTCATATGCTATTGTAATAGAATTTTAGTTGTATAACTTGAGTTATGTGCAGATTTG
Source organism: Primulina eburnea (assembly GCF_022965805.1). Lineage (NCBI taxonomy): Eukaryota > Viridiplantae > Streptophyta > Magnoliopsida > Lamiales > Gesneriaceae > Primulina > Primulina eburnea. Next base: position 15,062,486 of record NC_133108.1, read on the forward strand.
GGAGAGTATAATGTATTTATGAGATCGATTATTGATTCTTGAAATGGGATATTAATCTATATTGATATATGTTAAGAATTTGATTGACCGGTATTGAGAATTACGTCGTTATGCCGTCAGATTGTATTGAGATCACGTAGTGACTTGGTTATGTGTTGATTTAGATTAGAAATTGATAGAGTGCGTATCCACATTTCCATTTCAGATTCGTATTGGCGACCGTGACAGCGATTCTACGACGAAAGGTATAAGTCATGTTTTGTTTGGGGAGATGTAACTCAAATAAGATATTATTTGAGTTTCCCAACCAAAATCACATACGAGTATTATTAGATATATTGTAACATGTTTATGAATTGTGTATAGCATTATATTCAATCTTTTAACATGTTTATGCTTTGATTTCAGAATTGTATTCAAGCATGTATGATCAGTGTGATATTCAGATATGAATATGATTATACTTTGTTTACATATTGATATTCATTGCATCTAAGATAGGAGAGTCTTTGACAGGCATTGTCAAATAGCTAGACGTTTCGGTGTATCTCAGCATAGGAGTAGGTATTACTCTTATTGCCGCCGTTGATACAGCTCAGACCGAAGTCTAGGAATGAGACGTTCATTACCCCGATTGGAGGGTAGGTAGTGACGTCTTATTCACACCGGGATCCCTAGAGTTCTAGTCGAGTCGAGTCTAGACATTATTTGATTCGCATTGCATTGCATGTGCATATGATGTCATTCATGATAGCATGTTTCATGTTTAGATTGTTTATATGCATGTTACATGTTTATACTGGGATTTGTTCTCACCGGTTTTCCGGCTGTTGTTATGTCTGTATGTGTGCATAACAACAGGTGGGGCAGGATCTGGGTCACTCAGAGGATGAGAGACGGACATAGCGTGGTGATCACGGGCCTAGCAGAAAAGACTAGTAGTTGTACTTTTGATATGTATTGTATTTAATTACTAGTTGTCGAATATGGATAGAATAAGACATATTGTATCTTATGTTTGTATAATATGTTGTTGAATAACATAGAGACTTCTTATGTTAGCTTTCATTTGATTTAATGTAAAAGCAAAAATTTGACCCACTTTTATAGTAATGATCCATTTAATCCCAATAATAAGAATTAGAGCCCGGGTCCCCACAATAGCGAATCCTGGACGATAGCATTGGATTATAATTAAGAGGATCCTTTGATACATTAAGGGTACCTCAAATGCTACATTATCTTATGGAGGATCAGATTTTACACAGGGGATATGTCGATTCAGATTATGCAGGTGATCCTGATAAGAGAAAATCTACTATTGGTTATATGATAATACTTGCGAGGGGAGCAGTAAGCTGGGTTTCAAAACTGCAAACAGTCGTGACGTTATCTACCATGGAAGCATAATATATGTGACAGTCAGAGTGCCTTGCATATCACAAAGAATCCAGCCTTTCATTTTAGGACGAAACACATTAGAGTACAATTTCACTTTGTCCAGGAAGTAGTAGAAAAAGAAAGTGTGGATATACATAAGAAATATACAAAAGATAACATAGCTGATTTTCTGAGCAAGCCAGTGAACATTGATAAGTTTGAGTGGTGTAGATCATCAAGTGGTCTAGCGGAAACGTAAGCAGTAGGGAATGACAAGATTGAAAAGATGTGTGGAGATGTGTTTGATTCTGAATCAAATCTTCAAGTGGGAGAAATGTCGACAAAATAGTGAAAATGCTTTTAAAGCATTAAAGAAGATGGTTGGCTGAATTTTTTGAATAAAAACGTGGGTTGACAAAGTTGAATTCAGATGACGCATCTTCACACGGACAAGGGGATCTATAAATAGAGCTTCCTCCCCTCATTTTGAAATTATTGCTTCTTCGAATTTTCTTTCATCTTATGGCATTTGAGTGCTTATGTCTATAATATTTGTGAGTTGTTTTATTCTCTTGGAGAGTGTGTTCTCTTTGGAAATACAGTGAGTGATTGTACACCGTAAAATATTATAGTAGAATTTTTTTCGTCTTGTCTGTGGTTCTTACCATAAATTTTTAGGGATTTTTCACGTAAAACTCGGTGTCTAGTTTATTCTTTATTTTCATATTTATTATCTGAAATTACCGTACGTGAGAGCAATATTTAGCTGGCCATTTATCGAGATAGAGAAGGATGTTATGGTGACACATTCCATGAAATGAAAGTAAACTTTAAAACTGTCATGGCATGTCTTAGTAAATCCCAGTGAATTGTGTCATAGGTTTTTTGCAGATACACTTTCATAATACATTTAGCTGAGACCTTTCTGATTATATTTCCGGAAAATCTCTTGAGATAGATAAATATTATTCACAATAGATCAATCTTTGATGAACATCGACTGAGCTGCATCCACAATGTCGCCCATAATCAGACACAATCTATTCGTAAATATCTTGAATATGATTTTATAGAACACATTACAACAAGATATAAGAAAGTAATATGCAACTGATGAGGCGTGCGCAAATTTCCACACTAGGGCAAAGAATGCACGATTCCACTGTTTTATCAATCTGTCATTTCAAAATAATTCTAGTACTGTTGGATCACGGTTTTCTACACGCCCAAACGCAGCGGAAGTTTTAAAATTTTTATTTTATTTTGAAAAACAAAATATGTTTTTGTTTTGGGCGCTCGTATGATTTTAACAAAAACATTCATAGGATGTTTAGTATTATACTTTTGGTGAATAAATCACATGGCTCCAACTACTCCGGTATTAGCGGACGTAGCTCTTGTTGTAAATCCTTATGAAAGTTCTTCGATCTCCTAATCCGGTCTACGACTAGAATACTTGTTTCTCTTCTAACTTGCACTAGAAAGCATAGAGGATATTTGCGTTGAGATAGAACACAAAAAGAATCGACCCAATACCTATCAAATAAGATGGTCGGAACTTTTCTTGCAAAACAGACAGCAGCTTTCTTTTTCCATTGGAAGAGCCGAAAAATACTTTTTCTTTTTCAAAATTTTTCAGATGCCATCAAGTCAAATAAGAATCAAAATTCTTATTTATTATCTCTAATCCTTGCAAATCTCGGTTGATGGAATTTTGGAGACTTTCTCCATTTACTAAAGATTCGGTCCTTTTGTTGTTGATAACAATCCAATTTTCCATGATTGCATACCATATCTTAAGGATAAGAAAATCCTTATGTTAATACTAATAATTCATTTACTTAATTAATTGAATTAATTAAGTCGATGAAATATTCTTATTGCATACCAAATCTTTTCTTTTCCAAATCACCGAAACATTTTTGAAAACTTGTGATCTCTTGGAGGCTAGGATTTAGCTCATATACTATCTTTTATAATCAAGTGATGACCAAAATAATACATGGGTCTTTTAATTAACATTAATAGGCTTGATTAATTAATTGGGCTAGTCCAACTAGTTTAATTAATTAATCAAAGTCCATTAAGAACTTTAATTATTTAGTATGTTGGACTTGTACTATTACAAGCCCATTAAACATATTACCCACTATATTTAAATTTAACATTTAATAAACACAACTTTTGAGTTTAATAAATTAAATCCATTATAAATTCAACATTTGAATTTATTATAAATTCAGCTCCTTGAATTTTATCACCTCCAAATTTAATATTCGATAAACTCAACTTTTGAGTTTAATAAATTAAATTCTCAAATTTTATAAATTCAACTCCTTGAATTTATTCTCTCCCAATTTCATAAATTCAACTCCTTGAATTTATTCTCTCAACGGGAACAAATAATCAAGTACTTGTGTGACCCTCAATGGTCCAAAGATACAGCTAGCCGTGGGTTCACAACTCTTTGTGATTCAGGATATAATCCTTTATTCAGGCTTACCCTAGTTAGCCCCATTCTTTTCATTAACACCTTGATAAAAAATGTCACAACTCATTTCTGATTGCACCCATCGGATCATGGTAAGAGCGTCTAGTAGCATCGCCCCATCATCCCCTAAGTATCACTGATAGTGCCTGCAAGAACCAGTCGATTATGATTAACGTACAGTACGGTCCCTTCATCTCATATATCTCGATCGAATCTGCAACCATTGGTACATCGAGGGTTGCATATTAATTCGATAACTATGTGATAACTATAATAGTGGCATCGCATGTACTATTTTGATAACTCTTTCTCTAACGTACATCTCATACTATGGCTAGAGATTCCATGCACTATTATTTCATCAGATCACACAGGATATCTACACCCGTAGGTGAGCGGTGAATCCCCGACTACAATGCACTGGCTCCTATATGTGTCGCAACTATACCCAACCTTGCCACATGATTACTCTCCTGGAGCCGATAAACGAGTCAAACCACAGCCCTAGCATATAGAACCTCAGTGTTGTCCTGGGTCATAAGGACTAATGGTGTACAATCATAATCACGGACTTATCCTCTCGATGAATGATAACCACTTGGAAAGTCCGAGGGAGGATTGTTCGGTATAATCATCATATGACTACCCATCTGCATGTTTGGACATCTCTATGCCCTTACCATGAAACGCAGTACACAACATCGCAGATGCTAGTCTCGAGCTCAAGCGACCTTTATCCATGTTTTAGGCGGCTGAATCGACTAGGAACGAATTTAGAATATGCAGTGTTTACAAATGAGTTTCAACATCGAATTACGACTCATTTGTATTAAAGCATAATCAAGGACTTTATCTATGCTGTTTGCATGGGTATACAGATAAAGTATAACAAGACCATAAAAAGTTAAATTATATTAAAATAAAGATTGTTTATTTCACTTGAGTCAATAAATTTCCTAGCCAACCGTTGGCTTGCAGGGCATCTACTCTAACAATCTCCCACTTGCCCTAGAGCCAACTACCCTTAATCCCATTGCTTCGCCATGCTTTTCAAACAATGGTCCTGGCAAGGGCTTTGTAAGTGGATCAGCAACATTATCTGCAGAGGGGACTCTTTCGACTGATATGTCTCCTCTTCCCACAATCTCCCGTATGATGTGGAACTTCCTCAGTACATGTTTGGATTGATGATGAGACATTGGTTCCTTTGCTCGTGCAATGGCACCAGTGTTGTTCCAGTACAACGGGACTGGATCAACTCCATTAGGAATAACGCCCAACTCTTGGACAAAATTCCTCATCCAAACTATCTCTTTGGCTGCATCAGATGCAACAATATATTCAGCTTCATTGGTGGAATTCGCAACGGTGTCTTACTTGGAATTTTCCAAGAGACATCCGCACCATTAAGCATGAATACAAAACCAAAGGTCGATTTCGAATCATCTACGTCACATTGAAAGATAGAATCAGTGTAGCCTTCCAATTTCAATTCTCCACCTCATAGACCATGAACAAGTTCTTAGTCCTTCTCAAGTACTTAAGAATATCTTTCACGGCCTTCCAATACATTGGACCAGGGTTTGCCTGATATCTGCTTGTAACACTTAGAGCGTAAGCAACATCAGGACGTGTCTATATCACACCATACATGATACTACCAATGGCTGATGCATATGGAATACGTGTCATCATCTCTATCTCTTCATCAGTTTTGGGACACAAAGCTTTAGATAGAGTAATACCATGACACATTGATAAGTATCCTCTCTTGGACTCTTCCATAGAGAATCGTTTTATAATGGTATCGATATAGGTGGCTTGGGTGAGTCCGAGCATCCTCATTTATCTATCTCTATAGATTTGTATTCCCAATACGTAGGATGTTTCAACCATGTCTTTCATGGAGAATTTACTGGCTAACCATACTTTAGTTGATTGCAGTAATCCTACATCGTTCCCAATGAGCAGGATATTATCAACGTAAAGTACTAGGAATGTCACTGCACTCCCACTAATTTTCTTGTACACGCATGGTTCCTCAGGATTCTTAGCAAAACCAAAGTATTTGATATTGTTATCAATTTGAGGTTCCAACTCCTTGATGCCTGCTTGAGATCATATATTGATCTCTGAAGTTTGCATAACTTATTCTCACTTCCTACTGATGTGTATCCCTCAGGTTGAGACATATAAATTTCTTCTTTGATGTCTCCATTGAGGAATGCAGTCCTTACATCCATTTGTCATATCTCATAGTCATACTATGATGCTATGGCTAGTAGTATTCTGATGGACCTAAACATAGCAACTGGTGAAAAAATTTCCTCATAGTCAACTCCTTGTCTTTGAGTATAACCTTTTGCAACCAGCCTTGCTTTGAAGGTCACTACCTTCCCATTCGTCCCAAGCTTTCTTTTGTAGATCTATTTGCACCCTATGGGAACGATTCCCTCAGGTTGATCCACCAATGTCCAGACTTGGTTTGAATATATAGAGTCCATTTTTGACTGCATGACTTCAAGCCATTTGGTTGAATCAGTATCAGATATTGCTTCCTTAAAGTTCTTTGGATCATATCCAACACAAGACTCATCATGGTCTTGTTCATGAAGAAGCGTATATCTAGCAGGTGGTCTAATAACCCTATCATACCTCCTAGGAGCTTGTACTTCAGCTACTGGTTTTGGAGATTAGGTTCAACTAGTATAGTTGAGGGAGTATCTTGAATTTCTTCAAGTTCTATCATCTTGCCTTTTCTATCTAACAGAAATTCCCTTTCTTAAAAAGTGGCATTTCTTGAAACAAACACTTTGGCTTCATTGGGATGATAGAAATGATATCCAACAGAATTCTTTGGATATCCTACAAAGTAGCACAAAGTAAATCTACTATCCAATTTGTCTCCCATTGTCTGCTTCACGTAAGCATGACATCCCCATATTCTCTCATAAGAATATTTGGGAGTTTTTCCCATCCATATCTCATATGGTGTTTTATCCACTTCTTTTGTATGGACATTATTCAACAACATTGCTGCAATTTCAAGCGCAAAGCCCCAAAACGATGTAGGCAATTCAGTGAATCTCATCATAGGTCGAACCATGTCCAACAAGGTTCTCTTATGACGTTCAGAAACACCATTCAATTGTGGTGTTGCTGGTGAAGTCCACTGTGAGAATCACATTCTCTTTTAGATAACCCAAAAATTCAGCACTCAAGTGTTCTCCACTTCGATCAGATCGAAATGCCTTAATACTTCTCTCTAGCTGGTTTTCTACTTCAGATCTGAATTCTTTGAACCTTTCAAATGCTTCAGATTTGTGTTTCATCAAATAAACGTACCCATACCTTGAATGGTCATCATTAAAGGTAATGAAGTAGGAATGCCCAAATTTTGTGCTAACACTTTGCGGGCCACAAACGTCCGTGTGGATCAAAATCCAGTAGACTATGCGCACGTTCCACGTTTCCATCGAATGGAGTCTTGGTCAATTTTCTTTTAGACAGGACTTACAAGTAGGTAGAGAATTTATGTCTGACAAGTCAAGCATGCCTTCTCCCACTAGCTTGTGCATCTTTTTTTGGGAAATATGACCTAGTCTAGCGTGTCATATTTGTGTGAGATTTGGATCGTCTAAATTTCTTTTGTTTGTTGTTGAAATCATGTTTACTTGGACATTCACTTATCATTTTCAGAACATTTCTGGCGTATATAATTTCTTATGTCTTGACTCCTTGCAGTGAAATAAATATGCTCTGACTCATCGGGCTTTGTAGGCCCTTTAAGTGTCCTTCAGAGTTTGCCTCTTATTGGGATTGTTTTTCTTGTGAGGGGCAGAACATTTCTTTCCCTTACCTTGTGGACCATTTTTCGTCTGACGAGAGTCCCATTAGAAAAACAACAATTTTCTATTTTATGGTGATCTCATAAGTTATAAGCGTATTGACTAGCTCTTCAAGGCTATCATATATCTTATTCAAATTGAAGTTCACCATAACCCCGTCAAATGAGGATGAGAAAGACAACATATTGATGTTATCTAGTAACTCATTAGGAATCACATATTCCAGGCCCATCACATTCTTAATAAGCCCAGTCATATTTACACCATGCTCATGGGCCAAAGCCCTGTCTTGCATGCGTGTAGTCATGAGCTCCTTGAAAGTGGTGTGTATAGTTTCATGCACCATGCAACTCTTGCACGTGCATTCGAATGTCAGCAGCATTCAAAATTTCCTCAAACTGTCCCTATATTTCATTTGACATAAGAAGCGAGCATGTTACACTTTAGCTTGCATACTATGGTCCTACCATCTTGCATGCTTTGTCAGTTCAACAGGACTGACATTAGTGCGTATGCCATTTTCTCTGAATTCAGAATAATTTCCCAACCAGTCTTGAAAATTAGATTCGGTTAGCTTGTTAATAAAAAAGTAGGATTATGTGACGAAATCGAAAAATATACTGATACGGAAACAGAATAATAGTTGCTGATTATTTTAAAATAATTTTAAGATATAAAATATGGATTTTATTTTATAAATCTCCCTCCCACTATTTTGACATTTTCACCACCCTTATATGAAAAAGGGAAATCGTATTTTTTTAGTGGGCGCGTAGAGTTCAATTAGCCAATTATAATCCCGATTAATATCAGGCAATTATAATTTCTAAAAGTAGAGTCCAATTTCATCCCTATGCAACCTCCGCGTGTTTTGCCTCACGTTTAATAAGGACTCAATAATATGACGTCGTTTATTTTCGTGTGTCAAACCAACCCATCAATATTGAATTATAGTAGACGGTCGCCATGAGTTCTCCCAATAATATGAGCCGAAGTCATGGGAGTTCCACTCAATTCACATCATATGTCCGGTGGAAGTCACAGCTTTCCGGCGTACAGGCCTCCCCAATAATATGAGCCAGACACTGTCCGCGGATAGCGATCAACATGCAACCACGGTTAATGGAAGGCAAGGAAAAATTAAATTCCTTTAATTTTTACTTTTTCGGTTTGATATAAATTTTGAATCTTATTCAAAATGAAGGATTTTAATTTTAAAATTGTCTCATCATTTTAATTTAAAAATCGCGTGCCACGAGTTTGTATGTTTGCCGGATCCATGCAACTATATTATCTAATAATATACATACATGCATACTACTATATATCGCATATATCATAATATGACATTCAATAAATAAATAAGCATGATCGATCGCCAACACTATTAGATCCATATGAGCCATACATGGATCCAGGTCCAAACTTAGGTGAATGCAGGGATGCAAATGCAACTTATTACAAAAGCTTCCAATATTTTACATGTCTTCATCTTGATCATCGGACCCACCATCTTCTAGTCTTGATCTCCCACTATTTCTAATTATTACATTTGAATAGCCATGACACATAAGGGATACATCTCATGGGGGTGGGAATGGGCCATAAACCAGGCCCACTTTAATAATATCAAATATTATAAAAATGAATAAAAACAGTAAAATATCCTAACATACACCTAACACATTGGTCAAGGCTCTCGATCATCCTTCATGCATTTAATATCAAATATTAACATCAATTTAATTAAACAATTTAATTAATTGATCAATCATATATCTAATAATTTTATCACTAACCACCACAATTATTAAAAGATTTAATAAATTAAATAAACTCCTTTATTTAATTTCCAATTAAATCAATAATAATTGATTTCTTGTAAAAACTCATTTTTACCCTAAATAATTAAAATCATATTCTAATTATTTATTTTACAAGAAAATTATTAATGTTTCAAAAATTAATTTTCCAAAATAAAAATTGAACAAATTTTCAAAAATATCAATTTTGCCCAAAATTTTGAAAAAATCAGAAAATTGCACCTTGGGCCCAAACAATTCAGGCCCATCAATTTGCACGCTTCCCGAGAAGATCCCGGGCAGCCGCCCTCGATGCCCGAACGTTTACATGTAAAATTCCTCATGTTTGCTGAAATCAGAAGATCCAACTATTCTTCAACCAAGTTAGTTACATGAAGGACACATATGCTTGAATGCGTAATAGTATAATATCAAAAATTGCTCATATCAGGTTTTTTCTTGGCTGGATAGACAGCACATGATATTTGCCTTGCAAATTTGGGAATAATTGTTGATTAGCCAACAGCTCATAGTGGAGTCTTAATCGTATCAAAACCCATGGATTGTTCAGAAAATTTTAAATTCGCAATAAAAAAATTTCTCACAAAACAGAACACCATTCTCAAACTTCTTACAGCGAAAGTAAGAAAAAATTACAAATTTCAGTTAAATCATCAAAATTATATATATTTCCCACACAGAGCAGATACAATAAATTTTCAATTGCTGAACCCCACCAATATTCAGAACAACATACAGAATAATCTCAAGTGAACTGGAGTAATGATTATTTATTAAGAATCGATTTTTCAAGGCAAGGGCGTTAGCGAGATAGACATGATTTTTCACAAATCAAGAATCGATTTTTCACACAAACAGAAAGAACCCACTTTTTTCCCAAATCAAGAATCGATTTTACGGTAGTGTGTTGGCGAGGTAGACACGAACCTGTTAAACTTTGTGCGACGACGAGGCAAGGGCGTTCGCCGGTGTGGTGGTGAGGACGGAGGAGAAGGATATCGGTGGGAGTCCGGTGGGCTACCGTGAAAAGTTTTAAGAAAAATGGTGGGAGTCCCAAAATTTTGAGCAGACGTAGAGATCTAAAAGGCTAAACCGTGGTTGGAAATTTACGAGATAAAATAAATTCAAAATAAATAATAAATAATGACACATGTTATCTAAAAGCATCGACCATGGTTGGGCCTCAACCATGGTTGGGCAATTACGAGATAAAATAAAGTAAAAATAAATAATAAATAATGACACGTGCCAGCCATTGAAAGGCTCAGGACAGTGCCCTTATGCCCAGGATCGACTAAACCCTCATCTGGACCAAGTGTTTTATAGCCCTCAATATCAAACAGTACAATCTTGATCTCATCAATGCTAATAGGACAAGTGAGTCTATCTTTTTTATATTTTGTGGTATTAATGCTCCCATTACCCTATCCCTATCAATCATTCGAGTTCTGTTAAAATTCGTACCCAACAGATTTTTATAATACCTCAAAAATTATATAGCAATTTCATTTTGATTAGACGTGGTGTTTCCATTTACCTTGTTAACAGTCAAAATCATGTTGCGCCTGTTGTTCCTCCTAATAAGACCATGAATGAATTTGGAACATCTGATTCTAAATTTCAGAAAGTCACACGTAGCCTTTTGTGCAAAGAAAAGTCTCTCTGCCTCCAAAAGGGTTTCATCTCGCTGCTTAAGAATCTTAATATCCCATTTGTGGAACCCAGTCAAGACACATCTCTGCGCAATCTACACTTCAGTCGTAGCTTTTTTAGCCCTACTAAATATATGGATAAAGTGATACTTGAGTTTACCAATTTTCTGTTTCAAGATGTATTGTGTTGTTTCTTCAACATGGATATCACAGTTATATCTCATCAAGTCAACGAAGTTATTATGTAATGTTCACTTATTGAAAAACTTACTTTTTCCCACTTCCAACTTATCCAAAGTAATAATATAGCAAGCATGATCATAAACACATCCGGCACAATACAATCAGCACGTGAGTCAATAACCATGACTTATTCACCATAACCCTATCCAACTTCAAACAAACATTGGGGTTCATCCACGTGAAGAAACAACCCACACTTTGCATATCTTTTGATTCCAATTGGGGAACACCCTCTTCAAAATCAGCAATTTCATGGTTTTTAATAGGGACTCCCCCTTGCTTATCATATATTGTTAAGTAGCTATTAAAGTCACCAAGCACAACCCAAGGATCCGAAATTCCCCTACCCAAAATTATGAGTTCCAAAGAGGTTTTCTAGATGCATTAGAATGCAACCCATTCACAAAAGTAGCCGAAAAGGAGTGAGATGTTCTTAGACAGTCAATCTTAACATGACTTTCTACTTCTTGTTCTTTTCTTTTTGTTCTTCTTATTCAAGACATGTTTAAATTCTTCTTGTAAAGGAATTCATCCATTACAATACCCTTACACTTGTCAATCCTCCTCTATGAATTGTTTTCTTTTCCCAACAGTTTATGCTCATTGTGCCCATGTTTTCGAGTTCAGTTTTGTAAGCATCATCTTTGTTACCAAACAGCTGCTGCCCCCATTCTCTCCATGTTCGCGTTCGTGCTCAGTATTGCAAGCATCATTTTCATTGTCCTACAGTGGTTGCTCATTCTTCCCTTAAGCATGTTCCGTATTGCAAGTATCATCCTCACTAACCAACGATAGTTGCTCATTCTGCTCATACACGTGTTCCTTATCGAAATCAGTGTTACGGATTATGTTCTGTTGTTCAACATGCTGCTGCTCGGTTTCATTGTTATGCATAAACTGTTACTCAACATGTTTTTGCTCAGTTTCAGTGTTACGCATTCTATTCTGTTGCTGTTCGAACTCAGTGTTATGCCTTCTATCTTGTCGCTCAACATGTTGGTGCTCGGATTCAGTGTTATGATTATGTGATTGCCTTGCATTATTCCCTCTTGGCCTCCCTCTTGATCTTTGTCGCCACATAACACTCCTCGATCTATTACGGTGCGTGTTATCCGGCCTATGATTGTTACCTTCGGCTCTCCTATTATTTTTACGAAAGCACGCATCTTTTTGGTGCCCAACTTGTTTGCAAATCTCACAAAGTTTAAAATCTTGATCATACATAAACTTGATGGTCACTTCCCCAATTGCGAGATCAATACAAATCTCGGTATTGTAGTATTAGTGTCAATCAACACTCGACCATACTAAACTCTTTTCCTACCATGAATGAGCATGTCCATGTGTATCGGAGTACCAATCTTTGATGCTACATAACTAAGGATGTGATAGTTCCAGCAGTCCTGTGCGAGACCATAAAATTGAAACCACATTGGAACTTTATTCATATCCTCCTCCCAAAAGTGGAAGCAACGAGGCATCTCTTTCAGACACAGGTGGAAACCAAAGACCATATAGATTCGACCACTCAAGACTCGTTCCTTCATTTCAATACTAGGAAAAGTAAACACAATCTAACCACTCTCATGGGTTTGGAATTTGATTACCCGAACCCCATGGTTTCACAAGATCCATCAAGGCAGCTGTTGGTGGCCTACCTCCCAACCACAAATCCAAGCAAACATATACCAAAAGTTTTCTCCGGCGTGTCAATTTTAACAAAGCCGAAACTAAGTTTTTCATCCTCGGTGTCAAAGAAACCAAGTTTATAATCTGCCTTGGCCAATCTATTATTCTTGAATAGATTAGCGCAAGGAATTCTGTTTTGTTTATTGACCATTATATGCTGCCCACTGTTGTTGTTTCCAGTGCCGTTGTTTCCAGTGCCATTCGGACCAATCCCAGCAACTGTTCGAGCATCATTCTATTGCAATCAAAAAGTTATTAGCCTCATTATTTTCCACACCTATAGTAGCTGCCCTTGTATCATTATCCATAGAGTTAGAACTAGCTCCAGCATTACACATAGCAACACTATAACAAACGCTTGGGATGCACAATAAGGATAAACATGGATAATACACAATCAGAGCAACACCCAGCCAACAAACAGTGAGTGTATATTACCCAGAGACTTCGGAAATATATCCAAAAATGATTTCGAAAACGATTACAGTATCCCACGGTAGAACCCTAAGTTGCGCAGTTTGTAATGTAGATTAAGTGGAATAGATGTGTGACTACCAGAAACTGAGCAGCAATAAATCAACGTGCAGCTATTGAGAATCAGAGAAATGAATCCAAGAATCTCTCAAGCAAAGTCGCGCACAAAGCTAAATGGTGATGTTTAGATTCTAACTTGATACAGTGATACCATCTCAAACTTCAAGTAATGAGTTGCTCGATATGGTCAAAGAAAATTGGTTGCGCTGGCCATCTTAGGTCCACATGCTAACCCTGCAAATCCTTTGATTAATCAACTGAGCAATGGCCCTTTGGGTGGATACATGAGACGAATTGACCACAATTTATTCTGAAACGAGTATTATAATTAAGCTCAAAGTACCTGTTAAACCAACAAAAGAGCTATCTAGATTGATAGCAGGTCGTTAATATATGGAGGCTTTCACAACTGCCTTGTGTTGGCGTAAAGTTACAACTGCATCAGGGCTATGCTCTCAGGTAGGATCTGTTCTGGGAAATCATCTGAATTTCAATCATAAAGGAAGGATTCATCGTTTTCTTTTTATGTTATTTCAGTTTGATTTACCTGCAATTTTGACGATGATTCCCCTACCCTTGAGCCAAGGCATGCTCCTGTCTCTGCTTCAGCAGTTGGCTTGTGATATCTGCAATGAGACCCCTAGGGAATTTACGTGGATGAGGGAGGTTCTAACCGCCATAAACCCAACTGACCAGGTGATTATGGTACATGTTCGGCCCATTTTCGAGAAGTGTATCAAATACTGAATCACCAATGCAACAATTCAACCAACACCGTGGTTGAACTTTCCAATGTTCCCTTGATCATGCACGTCCTCAATTCCACGCTTATGACCTCTAAGTGATTCCATTTTCTTCGAAAACTGATGAGGTCTATTGGATATGTTGGATGAAAGATTGTACGAAAATTCTGGGACTGATCTCTAGAGTTTTTCCACTCTTTTGTCCCCCTAAATATAAATATTTGTAGAACATTTAGCAATTTGAAGGAACACAGTTATGAATTGTCCATATATTGGAACGACATTTCAGAAATAAGATTGCGGATTCAAGTTATCTTGTTTGGTTTCCATAAACAAAGTTCCCTTTCTTTCATCTTCAAATGATTTTTTGACTAAACAAATCTTGTTCCATGTAACCAGTAACAATATCAAGGCAATTAATAGTCTATTTTTATGTTCATATGCATTATTTAACTATAGGGATCCAAGAAAACAAAGGACAAAGCTCTGTTCATTAAAACTTCTGTACACTACAAGTTAACTTTTTTTATAAAAAAAGAAAGAAAAAAGAGGAGAAAAAAGTTTTACATTTGAAAAAGAGAGAATTTACATCGAAAACTTGTAACATCACCAGCACTGATCCGTCTCCCACCTGCGGCTACGATAAAATCTCTCAGAGGACAATCTTCGTCTCAAACCGACGTTCAAATTAAAGTCGTAAACAGCTCTCGCGTCAGGATCAGACAATGTGGCGTAGGCGTTGTGGATCTCTATAAAATCACCGCCGTCTGTAGACGTAGCAGCAACCGAGGAGTCCATAAATCGGGAGGTAGCATCGGGATGGTACAGCTTGGCGAGCGTACGATAGGCAGTCTTGATCTCCCTCTGAGACGCGTTACGCTTGACTCGTAGAACCTCGTACAGGCTCTTCCTGTCCACAGCCGCCGTGGTGACCATCGGCGGCGTATCCGCCATGGCAGAGCACACGAAAATCTTGATTGGGTGGCCGGAGTGGAAGGCGAGAGTGGGCCGAGAAGAAAGCGGCAGCGTTACCAGCATCGTATCGAATCGTAGAATGAATTGACAAAGGAATTGAGAATTTGTGTTACAGACAATATACGTAAGATTAGGGTTTGTTTATAAAACATCAAAGTCAGACAGACAATGGGGAATCTTGAGAAAATGGGGGATGAATTGTTATTTTTATTATTTTTTTTCTTGTGGAAAAGCTGTGTGCTGACGTGGCCGCGAGATGGATTCGTTTTACTTCCTTTTCTCCAACCATTTGCTTCTAGAATGTTAGCACAGTAAGATCGCCATTTTTATTTTTTGAATAAAATTTATAATTTGCACTCTTTTCTAATCAATTCTACACCAATCTCTACAAAAATTTCATTTACTGATGAGTACAGTTTACTATTAGACTAGATATAAGTTTTAGCCAGCTTAGTTTACTACATTACACTCTTAAATCGAGTTTAATTTAAAATAAAATAAGATAAGTAGTATAAGCTCTTTTTTTGCAACTCAGATATATTTGTTTTTGCGTAATGAATCCTAGGGGACGATCATATTCTCTCTCATTAGTTTCATCGATAATCCTAGAGGGATTCGACGATAATGGGATCGTTGAACTCTGTCAGCCTAGTATTAAGGTTTATATATTGATCAATCAAATAGAGGATTCATTTTTAATGAACAAACTTCACAAAAAAATTATGAGGAGAGGTTTATGTTATGAACAAAAAGTATTTTGTTTATAAGATTTAAGAATGATGTGTATGTTCAGGAGGGGCTGACTGCTGAATAAATCTGAACCAAAGGCACTACACTTTTGAAGACCTTGCGTTCTACTATAATTTAAAGTTTAATGAATGTTGATGAGAGAAGTTTTATTTAACATGGTCCAGACTTTTTTTTTAATTTGCTGAATTTTATTATCTATTGAGTATTTAGAATCTTATTCAAATATTATTATGATATGTATGCATTATCCGGATAGTTTTGGAAACTTGGAATTTTTTTATTTAAATACGGTATCAATTTAACTTTTGACTAAAATTTTATCATACCGAGGTTCCAAATATTTTTTTGGTGAATAGTGTTTTCGTGAATAATGAAAAAATTCTTATGTTATTTATTTAAAATTAGAGTTTGAGACGCTTCATATATGAGTTGAATGGATTGTCTTGTGTGTGGGTTAACCATAACATGCGCGATACTACTATAAGCTCTTATCATGCGCCGATTGATGCAATCAGACTTGACTTCTGACGTTCTTGATCAAGAGGTTGATGAAAAGAATGAGACTAATTAGGTTAAGTCTAAATAAGAAGAAATGTTATTATGAATCACATAAAATTGTGACCAACGACTAGGTGTATCTCTAAACCATTGATGATCACACAAGTATAAGATTCTGTGTTTCTGTTGAGATAATCGAATTCAAATAATTAAATTTGAAAACTATAGTTTGATGGAGATCAAATAGATTGTTTATAGAGGAGTTTATAAGTTGATTTCATGTGAATTTAGCTTCACTGTTAATTAAGTGAGTATAATATATCTTTATGTTTTAGTGAAGGAGCTAAAAAAACTGTCAGCTGCCGAAAATGGATCAGTGAAAAATTTAAACTTTCGAAATTTTCATTTTTCATTATATGAACAAGATTTGTACCCTCTATACATCGTCATTGTCTAATAATCGATGGAGTTATAATGAGTTCACAATTATTTATTTAGTAAATTTAGAATATACTAATTAATTAATAAATTATTAGTGGTGACTCCTATGTACAAGATTCTCATTAAATATTCTAAATAGGGATGTAAACGATCCAAACCAAGTCGAACAGTATCAGGCTTGAACTTGGCTCGTTTAAGATTAATTCAAGAGCTCGAGCTTGATTCGAGCTTTTATCATCTGGCTGGAGTTGGGCTCGTTTAAGATTGATAGAGCTCGAGCTCAAGCTCGAGTTTTATTCGAGCTTTTATCATCATGCTAGCATTCGACTTGTCTTGAAATTACTAAGCTTGTGATAAGCTCGAGTTCGACTCGTTAAAAGCTCGTTTATCATGTTAATCAAGCTGGGCTCGAGCTTGGTTTATTAATAGCTCGTTTATCATATTTAACAAGCCTGACTTGAGCTCGGCTCGTTTTCGAGCTCGTAAAACATACAATTGAGCTCGAATTTGAGCTTGATTCGAGCTTGTTAAAATTAAATATATATATATGAACAAATTTTATATTAGACATAAAAGTTTAACTTTTATTAGTACTAATATTTTTATTTGTCAACTCAACAAATTGAGTCAAGCTCGAGCTGACGAGCCACCTAAAAGAGCCGAGTTCGAGCTCGCAAGCCTATTAACGAACATGTTTGCGAGCTCACGAGCTGAATACGCTTAGGCTTGAGCTTGGTTTGATTAAGTTGTCGAGCTCAAAATCGAGCTTGAGCTTGGTTTGATATAATTAACAAACGAACTCAAACAAGTTTTTTATCGAGCCGAGCTCCGAATAGCTCGCGAACAGTTTAGTTTGTTTACATCCTTAATTCTAAAGGAGCCTAAAATTGATTAATAGTTAATTAAGTAATTGGATAGTGGTTTTTAAATTTATATATGTCTAAGTGTGTGTATCATGTATTATCAAGAGTTGATTATATTTGATATTTCAAGAAAAGAAAATATTATATGAGAATTTTAATAAATAGTGAAAATAAAGAATCCCGATAAAGTCAAAATCCTAAAAACATTGAGATATTTTATTTATATATATGTTATCAAATGTTGATAATAAACATAACAACAAAAATATATACAATATACATATCAAGAAAATCAAATCAAGATTTTCTCTCTCTATCTACTTTGGAAGATAAAAATCGGCCACCACCTATCAAGGAAGCTCACGGCGGACTTCCTCAACTCCACCATCGTGTGTCGCCGCCAAGCCGCCGCACCATCGATTGATTTTACAAATTCCAGCTAGCAACTCTCGACGTAAATTTGTTTAAATCTCTAGTGCAATTTATAAGAGGAATTCAGTTTCTGATCGTAAACCTGATTAGATGATTGGAAAAAGAATAAGATCCGTTCGTAAGGATTTATAAGGACTATCTTCACTTAAAATCTGGAAATGTTAGAACCAACATTATATATGCGAAGGTAAAATATTCTAAAACACCTTATGAATGATTTAAATCATACGAAACCCAAGAAACATTTTGAACATCATAACAAAAATTTTTAAGCTCCCGCAACTTTTGAGAACAAGAAAACAGACACCCATAATTATATCATGCATGTGGGGTTGTTGATTTATGCTCTTTTTTACAAAAAAAATAAGTAAATAGGTCAAACAGAGATGCAAAAAACAAAATTGAATAATGAAAAGTTCAACTTGAGAATCAAATACATATCTCGAATAGGTATGCCTCGAATATTTGCATATTCTTTTTTTTTTTTAATTATTACTGTTGTTAATTTACAGTTCAACAAGTATAATAATCGCTAACACTTTGCAAGTATATTGTATAATCTATTCCAACTTTAATATATTTTTAAATTCTTTAAAACACAGTCCACTGAATAATAATACATCCTTAAAACGACTCTTTAAATTAGCTAAAATATTAAAATTTTAGAGCAAAATCTGTAGTATATGTAAGATCAATTTTTCTTCAAATCTAGCACGTAAGCATATAGAAAACAGCAAAAATAAAAATAAAAAATTGCACGCAATGGGGAAAAAAAGGAGTTTCAAAATTAGTTATGATGTCTTAATTCAAGCCCACACTATGCTAAGCAGCTTCTAGAAACAATCTCCACTCTATACCACTCGTAGCTTGTATCAACAATTAATTAGGCTGGGATAAAGTAGTTTAGACGTTGTGATAATTTTGATCTTTACTAATATAATTGGGATATAATTAAGACACTAATTTCAAGGTTCTAATCACTATAATTAAATAAAATTTCAAATTTTATAAATTCATTAGTTCTTTGTAGATTTAGGAGAAAAAAAAATTGATAGTGTATGTGGGTCATTTTTTAATAATTCAAAATGAGTTAAATAAAAAAATTTCCAATTCCACAAATAGCCAAGAATTGCGAATTGAAATTTGCCACTTGGTAGGTCTCTATCATGGAAAATGTCAAAGACTTGTAGAAGCCATATCTCTTTCACTCTCCAAAGGCCATGGATTTAAAGCTAAGTCATCAATGGCGACCTTTCTTGCTAGCTACTCTTGTGGCTCAGAGGTGAGGTTTATCCATATGTTTAGGCATCGTTTGGTTCGTATAATATGATAATAAATGATGTAATAAGATTGATTATAAAATGAATGACAAGGATAATTAACGTATTTTGGTAAATTATATAATTAAATAATATTAGTCAAATTATAAATTAGATTTAAATATTACTAAATTTCTTAAATTTATAATTATTTTAAACTTTAGGATATTAATAAAAATTTAAATTAATCAGACATCATCTCTTCTTCATCGAGAGATTATATAACCATAAACAAAGAGATAACGATTCAAAAGGAAACGATATGTAGTTGGTTGGTTAGTGTGGACGTCACTTATAATGTAATCGTTATTTGTTCATTAATTGAAGCTTTTAATGATAAAACGAATCCTTATTTTGACCCACACCTACAAGCACTAGACCGACAACTCGATTTCGTGTAATTTTGCCTTTCCCGGCCATACCCACTCAGTGGCTCATGCATGTTTTTCATTGTTTCATATTGGTCGAAAAAAAAAATAGTTTAAAATAGTTTATAAATGATTATAAGAAATCCATGTGATAACTTGACTTAATCGTTTTTGTAAAGTAGTGAGAAAAACGAAGTTATTTTACAGAATTTTGTTAATATCGCACTAGCACGGACTCGGGACAAAAACGTATCTTATTGGGATACACTGAAATATATATATATTTGTGTGTGTGTGTGTGCGTGTGTATATTCAATAACACACACTGTAATATTGGTATCCCAATAAGATGATTTGACATTGATTTTACACACATAAATGTTCATATGAAAATAAATTATAAAAATATGTTTTTTTTTTTTCTGAGAAGAACTTTCAATAATCTTGCTCAGCACTTGGTAATTGGTATGTCGATGGGTGAGTTGGGTCGAAGCAATCCACCGAATCAGATAAGAGTATTGATGGCCAAACATAAGGTATCTCATACTGTTGCACTCAAATGAGGTGATACTTTCGAGGTGGCCCTGTTAGAAATCACCCGAGAGCTTGTCTGAATGCCCGGGCTTATGGTAGCCCGGGGTGAAGATGTCTCGGGCATTCACCTGCCCGACTACTTATAAGCTCCTGCTGCAAACTCACAATGATTCGGGCTACCCATTTAATGTCCCGGATCATATATGACCCGGGCTCTTCCAGAGGTATCACCATTGATGATTGTGATTCACAAGTTAATGTAATCACAACAACCCATCGTATTCCCGCTACGTCAGTGGTAATCTGGATACATCATACAACCATATCGAACGGTCTGCAAATATTTTGAATAAAACAGTCGGGTCCCTATTCACTCGAAATCATTGGATAATAGAAAAAAATGATGAGAAATCGAACTCAAGAAGTTGGGGTGCAAGTGTTGACAGCATGAGTCGTGCTAGAGTTGTGAAAAGTTACGGCCCTAGCACGGATTAAAGTAAAATTGATTGTAAACAAAATTAGATGTGTTGGGCTGGAAAAATAGCCGCCCTAGCATGAGATTGAAGAGAAAGAAAAAAGAAAAAGGAAACAGAATTTGTCTCGCTAGGGCTGCAAAAATGACTACCCCATCGTGACTTGAAAGAAGAGAAAAATAAAAAATCAGAGAGTCCCGCGCTGCATCCTGCAAAAGTGACAGCTCCAGTGCGACGCAAGAATGAAAACAACTATGTGAAGATTTTCTGGGTCCAGAAAGAAGAAGTTAAAATGTCCACTACTCGTTTTTCTTAAAAAACCTAGAAATTTTTTTTTCATCGGCCAAATACACCTATACATACATATATTTTCATCGGCCAAATATACCTATATTTCTAAAATAAACTTGTATCATTAAAAATAAAACCACCAACTATATTTGAAGATTCCAAGGAAAATAATTCAAAATATAAAATCGACAATCGTTTACAAAACCTAACTTAGCAATATGTCAAAATAAAGCTAACTCTAACATCCTCTAAAAAACCACTCAAAAGCATCATAAAAATCTAAAAATCTTTAACGTAAACTTTAAATCATAACTGCAGAAAAACTAGGTCTGGTCCTCGGGTTATGTGCACCTTCAATCCAGTAAGATCAACCATCAAGTCCCTCAACAATATCATTACCATTCTCATCTACATCAATCACACCTAGTGAGTCTAATGACTCAGCAAACCATAATCTTGGTAACAAGTAATACATATATATTCACATACAACAGTGAAAATACTTTTATTTAAAATAACATTTCATGAACATGCATAAACATAAATATTTTTCTTTTATCATAAACATTTTTCTTTTCATTATATACATATATGTTTTCCTATTCGTTGAATTCAGATCGTTAATCGTGATTTTCGTATCAGCTGAAGGTCGATGGATCCATCTACATGTAACCACAGTACTGGGCGACAGGGACGTCAGCGACACTCTCACCCATCAACTGATCCTTGGCCTTACATATCATCATAATCATCATATAATGGTATTATCACAGAATTAAGGACACTGCCAAGATGTAAAATGACTGTTTTACCCCTAGACGTAAAATTTCTTGATTTTAATTTTTTCTTCCTTTCGTTGACTCTAGACCATCCCAAATAATTATTTAAGATTAAATTCAATTTCTCATATTTTTATTTAGCTTATTTTCATGGCTTTTGATTTAATTTCATAATTATTAATTCGTAGAACATTTTAATCCCGAATTATTTCAAACTTTAATATTTTCTTCCCAAATTTTAAACATAAACTTTTTATACCTAAACTACCCTCGTGAACCAAAAAATTGGATGTACTACCCAATTTGTCTCCCACTATATGCTGCACGTAAGTAGGGCATCCTCATATTCTTTATGTAAGAATATTTTGGTGGTTTTCTCATCCATATCTCATATGGAGTTTTATCCACTGCCTTTGTATGGACTTTATTCAACAACATTGTTATTGTTTTAAGTGCATATCCCCAAAGGGATGCAGCAAGTCAGTGGATCCAATCATAGATCGGACCATGTCCATCATTGTCCGATTACGATGTTCTGACACACCATTCAACTGGGATGTGGCAGGCGGAGTCCACTGTGAGAGAATCTTATTCTCTTTAAGGTAGTCTTGAAACTCAGTACTCAAGTATTCTTCACATCGATCTGATCATAGTGTTTTAATACTTTTTCCTAACCGTTTCTCTACTTCTGCTCTGAACTCTTTGAACTTTTCAAATGCTTCAGACTTGTATTTCATTAAATACACATACTCAAACCTCGAATGGTCATCTGTAAAGGTAATGAAGTAAAAATGGCCAAATCTCGTGCTAACACTTAGCAGGCCACACACATCTGTATGAATCAAATCCAATAGATCATGTGCACGTTCCACTTTCCCTAAAAAAGGGGTCTTGGTCATTTTTCCTTTCAGACATGACTCAGATATCTCTAGAGAGTTTATGTCTGATAAGTCATAAGCATATTGACTAGCTCTTCAAGGATATAAATTTATCTTATTCAAATTGAAGTCCACCATAAACCCGCCAAATGAGGAAAAGAATGACAACAAATTGATGTCATTAAGAATATCATTAGGAATCACTTATTCCAGGCCCACCACCTTCTCAATAAGCCCAATCATATATACACCGCGCTCATGGGCCAGAGCTCCATCTTGTATGTGTGTATTAATGGCATATTTAAAAGTGGTGTGCTTCATTATACGAGTTTCATGCAACTCTTGCATGTAAATTCAAATGTCACCAGCATTCAACATTTCCTCATACTGTCTCTGCAGTTCATTTGATATAGAAGCGAGCATGTAACACTTTATCTTGTATACTATGGTCCCACCATCTTTGAATGCTTTGTCAGTTCGGCAAAACTGACATTAGTGTGTACGCTATATTCTCCGAATTTAGAACAATTTTCCCGGCCAATCTTGAAAATTGTTGTTCGGTTAGCTTGTTTTAATAATTGAAATGGATTACATGACGAAATCATAAATATGCTGATATGGAAACAAAATAAAATTTAGTGACTATTTTAAAATGATTTGTAAGACGTAAAATGTGGACTTTTGTTTTTACAAATTTCCTCCCACTATTTTGACATTTTTATCACCCTCTGATGAAAATCAGGAAATCCAATTTTCTTATTGAGTACGCAAAGCCCAATTACAAAATCATGATCCCGAGTAATATCAGCCAATCATAATTTCCAAAAGGTATAGCCGAATTGCAACTCCTTGCAACCCTTACGTAATGTTGCCTCATGTTTGAGGAGGGTCCAATAATATGATCCTCTTTCTTTCACATGTCGAGCCCGACCCATCAATGTCGAACCTTAATGGACGGTCGCCATGAGATCTCCCAATAATATGTGTTGGAACTTTTCAAGTTCGCAATCTTGATTTTGATGTTAAAAAAACTTGTTATTTTGTGTTACTAATAATCTACCTTAGTGTGCAGAAGATAGGATCAGTCACGAGCTGTTTACATGGCAAACTAAAGACTCAACTGATTGCACAAAATAAATCAGCCTAATTGTTACGTCAATTTAGCAGTCCAGGTGATTGTCCAGTTGATAGGTGGTTTAGCAGGAGAACCTCAGAAGCCTGGCCAGCCGAATGATTGTTCAACTGATGAAGAAACCCAGCTGGTCAGTACAACTTAACGAGAGTGAAATCAGTTCAACTGACGAGTCAACTGATTTCACCAGCCCAACTGAAGATCAGTTCAGCTAACTAGTTCGAAGCATCAGTCAGAATCTTTCAGTTGTAAACCAAGACAAGCTCTTTCTAGTGGATTCCAGGTATACACAAATGTACAAAGTAATTGTTCAGTCAAAGGACAATAATGGACGTTACATCAAAACATTAAAAACAAACGTTTCAGAAGGGAAGTCGAAAAGTCGAGACACAAAGTCCAAGAAACAAATTCAAAATGCCACGGATACAATAAATGAGTCTCACTGTACGATCTAACTTCGCGCCTATAAATGGAAGATGAAGACCAGTGAAGACGGAGAGAGCTACAATGCAAATACCAGAGAGAGTGTAGTAAAAGAAAGGGCACGCTTATTTGCTCATCAGCTTTCAAGAAGCAATCAGCCCAAAGAGATACCAAAGACATATCAGATTAGTTTAGAAGCTTATCTCCCTCAGTATGTGAGAACATCCTTGTTCTGTTCTCACACACAAACACTCTCACCACCACTCAAATACAGTCTTGCACAAAGACGTTAAACTTGTGTATGTAGTCTTTGACAAATAGACGTTAAAGAAATGTTGGCTGGAAGGTGCTGTCTTAAGTCGTAGCTAGGAGTTCAGTTTAGGCAGTAGTGTAAGTCCTAGCTGAGTGGGTTTGTATAAGTAGTTGTATAAATCAAAGTCTTTTAGTGTATCCTATCCGTGGATGTAGAAGGGGTGACGTAGGAGCAGTTGGAGTCTCCGAACATCCATAAACACATCTTGTGTATTTAATTGAATAACTGCTGTTTTCAAACTATTTGGATCAGTTAGAGTATCCGTCATTTCATTTGTCACAATAACTGAACTAATGAATGCAAAAACTAATCTACTTTTTTTCAGTTATTCATTTTACATGAGTTAAAATATTTTCTAATATAACAGTCTTCTTCACGAAGGATTACTTCGAGTTTCTTCCACTTGGTTTTAAACCAAACTCGATTTAATTCATCAGTGTTAACATTCTTAGAACACGATCTATTGCAACTCATTGGAGAATATAGTGTTCGAAATGCCTTCAAAGGCACTAGCACTCTCGATCCTTCGATATGAGCCGAAGTCATGGGAGTTCCACATAGTTCACATCAAATATGTCAGTGGAAGTCACATCTTTCCGGCGTCTAGGCCTCCCCAATAATATGAGTCAGACACTGACCGCGGGTAGCTTTCATCATGCAACCACCGTTGATGGAAGACAATGAATTATAAACATTATTTATTTATCCTTTTAATGGGCTTGATTTAAATTTTAAATCTAAAAAAATTTATCTCATCATTAATTTTAAAACTCGTCCATGACCGTTTGTATGATTGCCGGATTCATGCAACTCTTGTTATTATATTAATAATAACGCACATACTGATTATTTATAATATATCACATACATCATAAATAATAAAGGATGATCGATAACCAAGAGCTAATTGATCCGTACGAGCCACATATGGATCCATGTCCATAACCTAGGTAAATGCAGAGATGTAAATGCAATATTACATAAGCTTCCAATATTTTACATGTCTTCGATCTTCAAAACTCCATCCGAGGATCATGCCCACTGTCTTCAAATCTTGATCTCCCACTAATTCTAATATTTACATATAATATTCATGGCACATTGGGATACAAATTTAGGGGGTGGGAAAAGACATGGTCCACTTTTAATTATCAAATAATAAAAATCAAAACATGTAAAATATCATAACATACACATACTACATTGAGCATGACTCTCAATCATTCTTTTAGCATATAATAGAATATATTATGTAAATTCGATAATATCACATATTATCAATAAATAGTGTATCTCGTAAATTATCACTAACTGCCATAATTATCAAATTAAATAAACACTGTTATTTAATTTCACTTCTTGTATAACAAATTTTACTATAAATAATTGAAATCATATTTCAATTATTTATTTTATCTAAATTATTGTAGGGGTAAATCATCCGTGTTTCAAAAATATCAATTTAACCGAAAATTTTGAAAATCAGAAATTCACCCCCTAAGCCCGAAAAATTCAAGCCCACGACCCAGCCGGTGCCCGAGACGTTCCCAAGCACCTGCTCGTGCCGCTCGCTGCCCGATCCGATCGAGCATTGGCCGCGCGCACATACGCGCAAACAGTGCGCGTACCACGCGAAAGCCGTGCGGTGTCGTGCGAGCGTGCAGCGAAGCTGCTGTGCGGCGACGTTGCGCATGGCCCAGCGCGCGTCTGCCCGGAACAGTTCCGGGCAGACCCCCAAAATTATTTTTTTTATTAAAAAAACTGATTTTTACAAAAATAAATTTTAGGGGCGTTTTTAAAAAATTCTTAAGCGGTTAGAAATAATATACTCAACTGATTTAATTAAAACACACGATTGAGAATTACCGGCTCTGATATCACTGTTGAGACATCGTATTCTCGCACTCAAGACGCAGCAGAAGTTTAAAAAAATTCCTTGGACGTCATTTGTTTAGAAACTTCATTCATAGGACGTTTAGAATTATACCTTTGCGTTCTCAACGCTAGACTCCAAACTATTCGGTATTTAGGCAGATATAGTCATTGTAAATTCCTACGAATGAATCTTCAACTTTGATCGTCTAAAATTCAGAGACGAAGCAGTGCAGTGGTAGAAGAAGGGAAGTGGCTGAAACTTTCACAAACAATTTGTGAAGTGGCCGTGAGTTCCATGATTCATAGCCATGGATTTTTGCTTGATTGATTTTTAGTCAATTATTAACCAATAATTATTGATTCTTAATCAATAATTAAACAAATCAAATTTTTTTTTGTTGCAAAAATTTTTCCAAAAATTCAAGGGGTGGCCGTAGGTTTCTTTTCAATTGGAAAGGAATTTTTTGAAAAACAATTATGGTCAGTTATGAGTCTTAGTGGTGTATCTATAGAGGTTGACACTTAATCCGATTAGGAGTCTGTAACGCCCCATATTCGACGACTATCTGAGAAACTTCCTAAGGGGTCACCCATCCCAAAATTTCCATAAGTCAAGAACGCTTAACTTTGGAGTTCTTATGTGATGAGCTGTCGAAAAAAGATGCTCAAATTTTTTAAGCTCTCTCCAACTGTACAGTCCCATACTTGAACAGTTTTTGGAATCCCTCTCTTTCCGATGTCAGATCGGTTCATCTATGTTCGCTCCACCTAGAAGCCTGCTAGGAGCCGCTCATTGTTCGTGCAAACTCATGGCACCGACGATCACCCCCCGCCATCTTCGCCCCCAGGCCTCACATGCCCACCAACGTTCGCTTGGTTCGTCCCCGAACCACACCGTACTTGAAGAGGCCGACTCTGATACCAACTGTAACGTCCCAGATTCGACGATTGTCCACAATGTACCAAGACTGGTCTTTCCAGCGTGCTTATCTCCTGACTCACATGCACCCTGAAAAACTACGCTTAACTTTGGAGTTCTTATGTGATGAGCTACCGAAAAGAATATGCACCTTCTTGATTTGAGTAATATCAATCAAATCTTTTAAACCTTCTTCAATTATACAGTCCCATACCTGAACAGCTTTTGGAATCCCTCTCATTCCGGTGTCAGATCGATTCATCCATGTTCCCTTTGTCTAGAAACCTGCCAGGAGCCGCTCATTGTTCGTGCAACATCATGGCACCGGCGATCACCCCTGCGGTTCGAAGAGGCTTAGGAAGTAAGAAGTGTTCAAATCGTGGTCCATTGGGGTTGATTCTTGGTTCATGAGGGTATTTTAGCTATGAAAAGTTTATGTTTAAAAATTGGGAAGAAAATATTAAGTTTTGAATTTATTCGGGATTAAAACGCTTCACAGTAAGGAAATAAATCGAAAGGATCGAGTTTACGTCTAAGAATAATATATAAAAATTAATTTTAAGCTTATTTGATGGTTTGGATAGGCTCGAGTCGATAAAATTAAGAAAATGTCAAAAATCAGGAATTTTAGAGCCCAAGGGAAAATGGTCATTTTACGTCCCGGGTAGTACGAAAGGTTTGGCAGTGTCCCGAAGAATCATAACACATGCCAAATAATATTTTAAAACTTTTATGATGAAATTATAGGATCTTATAATTTATGATAAATATGTTAAATTTTTACTATTAAAATGCTATTTTACGAATTTGGAAACGACACTATATTTTTTGATTAAAAAGAAAAGAAAAATATTTTGAAGGATGTGAATTGACTTTGACAAAAAAAGATATGACATATGATTATTGAGAATATTGTGAGAGAGAAGGCCTCAAAGGGAGCCCGTTTACGGGAGAAGGCTCTAAAAGGAGCCCAACGATCGTATTTCCATTTTACATCGGTGCCTAGTGCCCGTCCCTATACGCAATGGTGAGATAAAACTTATCAGTCGACCACATGATACAACTATTCACTTTCAATGATCAAACTTCACCCAAAACGATAAATGATGGAAAATTTTATGATTTGACGATTTATGATGCTTAGAAATTTATTCTAGCTTATTTTGAATAAAAGTATGATTTTTAATACATGTGCTTGTATATGTATTATTTGTTATTCATGTTTAGAACTTACTGAGTCAATAGACTCGCTAGAGTTAAATGTTGCAGGTGATGATGCAATTGAGGGAGGCATTGACGCTTGAGTGGATCGAGTCCGGCAGTACACTCACAAGGTTCATTATTTTCCGCATTAGCTTGATAGTCGAAATTTTAAATATTTTGTTAATGATTTAATTAGATATTTTTATGCTTTATTTTGAAGTTAGTGTTGATCATGTTAATGGTTGACGTATGATTTTTTTTAATTGATAATTTATGAATTTTATGCACTTGAGATTTTAAATGTTAAATTAATTTTTGAGTTTTGGAAATGTTGAGTATTTTAAACTTGCAAGTTCGGATATTAAAGAAAAATAATTATTAGGATGTTAATGTTTAAAAGTAGTGGATATTTCAGTTGGTATCAGAGCGAAAGATCCCTAAAGGGTTGTGTTACTGCTACTTCGAGAAGCTCAAGAAGTTACGCCCTAAATCTTTGTATCTTACTGCTTTAGATTTTATATATTGTACTTTAAATGCTTTTGATACATGATATAGAGGTTAGATGCATGTATCATTTAAAATGTTCAATGCATTTGGTTACGTGGCATGGACGATTTGTACAGAGATGCCTCCTAGACGGTTCTTCGTAGTGATAATGAGGATAGGTAGGAGGAGGAGATTCTACAGCCTACATCTAATTAGAATGCTAGTACATGTGTACTAGCCGGTGTGGCTCGTTTACTAGAGCTGCACATGGAAAATGGTGCGAGGGTCCGATCGGAAGCTGTCAATGAGTTATTTAGGAGGATGGATCCGGCGGATTTTTCTGGCACTTCTGATAATTCATGGCTGAGGGTTGGATTAGATCTTTAGAGGTGATCTTTAAGTATATAAATATGGCTGGAGCTGACCGAGTTTGTTGTACCATCTATCTGCTGAAAGTCGATGATTCCTTATGGTGGGAGGGAGCAGAGTGAGGTGTGAATCTAGCGACTCTATCTTGGGAGGATTTCAAGAGGATATTCTATGATAAATTTCACTACCAACGTTCGTTCGAGGTTGAAGAGAGAGTTATGAGTCTCCGCCAAGGGGACGTTTCTGTTGTTGAGTTTGTGCAGAAGTTTGATATGGGCTGTCATTTTGTGCCCTTGATTTCCAATGATGATGCGGAGAAGTTACGACACTTATTGGATGGATTGAGGATGACGATCTGTTGAGATGTGATGCTGACTGATCCTATTGACTATACTACTTTCATTGCTAAAGCTTTTTGAGCCGAGAAATATCTGAAGGATATTGACTGGGAGATGCAGCGCAAGAGGAACCATGCCCAGCAATCAAGTCAGCAGAAAAGAAGCCATTTACGAGACCACCGAAGTGGCCAAGACAATACAAACCACAAGGACAGCCACCTAAAGAAAACGTCCCGAAGACTGCTGAGAAGCCACTTTGCAAAGAGTGCCATCGCCTTCACTAAGGCAAGTACATATGGGGCACCTACAAGTGCTTCAAGTGCGGAGGAATGGGGCATAAGGCTGGTGATTGCCCAAAGTTTAAACAACTCACGACTGGAAGGGCTTACGTGACATGTCTCCGATTATTTAAGCATTTTACATTGCTTTCTTGCTTGAGGTAAAATCATGGATGCTATAATTAAATCGAGATGCATTGAACTTTATAATTTAGAATTGCATGTTTCAAATTCTAAGGTATTAGGCGTAGAATTTTTTCAAGCATTAGCTATAGGGATCAAATTGTTAAAGATTGAAAACTTAAGGGACTAAATAACAATTCTCTAAAATCATAGAGGAAAACTTAGTATAATTCGAAAATCTTTAAGGGGTTAAAATGGAAAATTCGAAATTCCATAGGACTAAATTGCAAATTTTTGAAATTTAAGGGGTCACATGGAAATTTTCAAAATTTAAGGGGTCACTTGGAAATTTTTGAAATTTGAGGGGTTGAAATACTAATATGGGAAACTAGAAAGGGCCTAGATGATATGAAATTTCTAAATTTTATGGCCTTAATAGAGTATAATGCAAATATGATCAGGACGAATTTTGTTAGCGGGCGTAGCTACTTACGCTTTGCTAGATTCTGGAGCTACGCATTCTTTCATATCTGAATCATTCGTGAAGTAATTGAGAATCTTACCAGTGGACGTAGAGTCAGGATTCAGAGTTACAGTGCCTCTGGAGAATATATGGTCTCTACAAGTATGGTTAAGAATGTGGAACTCAAATTGCAAAAGAATGTTATACAGATGGACCTTATTGTATTACCAATGCCCGAGTTTGATATTATTTTGGGTATGGATTGGCTCACACTGAATGGGGCTACTATTGATTTTCAGCGGAGGTCGGTATCTATTTGACCGCCTACTAGGAAAGCATTCATCTTTGAGGCTGCACAAAACAATCAAATGTTGTATATCATTTCATGCATCGAAGCAAAGAAGCTTATCCGAAGAGGCTGTCAAGGTTTTCTTGCTAGTATTATATCTGTACCCACTACTGACAGTCGATCGATCGAGGATGTCAATGTGAAGTCTACTAATTTAAAATGTTGCTAATTTTTTTTAAAAAATAATCATTTTAACTCTTTTGCATGCATGCAACCATACCAATATGTCATTTAAAAATAATCGTAAATTTTCTTGACAACTAAAAATACTGCAGTTTAAAATTTCCGACATGGCCATAATATGTGTGTGTAAGCATACTAAAAATACTGCAGTTTAAAATTGCCGACACGACCATAATATGTGTACATAAAAATAACCCAAGTAAATATCATGATGATCATCACCATAACAAAATCAACGTATCAAAATGTTCATGTCTACTCAACTCAACGTGATGTGCAGAAAGTTGTGGTCCTCAGGACGTGTGCGCACATTCAGCCCTGCCAGCTCAGAATTCGGCACCTCCTGTCTCCTCATAGACATGCTCATTTGCATCATTCACACCTAGTTAATCTAAAGACTCAACACACATGTACCGTTATATCAAATACATATACATATCATGCAGCAGTGAAAAATAACGTATTCAACATACATTTCATGATCATGGAAAAACGTATGCATAATCGTAACTTGCCAAAACATAATAATAATCCACATATCATCATATCAACATATATGTGTTCATTTTCTTAATTTTAATCAAAGGATGGACATGCATTTACATATATTTCAACAATACTAGGGCATGAATGAGGATAAAAAAGAAATACAAGCGTGCCTTATCATGTATTTGCTCACAAACTTGAAGAAATGCGCGTCAGAGAGGTACTGGAGGAGCGGGGAATGATCTTGCTTGAAAGAAAAATGGAGGATTTCGAAATTTCTGATGGTGGCTGATGAAAAAAGTGGGTTGCTGCTGAATAGGTGAGGGAAGGGGGCGGCTACTTATTAATTAGGGTGAGGTTTAGCGTAGATTAGGGTTTAAATAAAAATATTAAGCACTAGTGAGCCCTAAATTACATATATTAAAAGGATTAAAAGAGTTTTGAGCCATGCATTAACACAAACTCGACAAGCCCAAAAACATTTCCGAAAATTATTTCGTTTAGGTATGTTTTTGAAAATATTGTCCGAGCCCTCAAAAAGTCTCGTTTCGATAAAATTTATGTACCGATTAAAAATATGACCCGACGAGTAAAAATACCCACCAAAGCCCAATTTTTCAAAAACACCTCATATTAATTAATTAAAATTATTCATTCCATAAAAAATATTTTCCCTTGATAATACCTGGTCTCCATTCCTCGTTCAAGTGCGAAATGCAACTTAAACCTTAATGCATGAAACTTTAAAATAATCATGAAATAAATCCTACCATGCAAGAATTATGCATTAAATGCATAAAATCATTAAACACATAATTTAAATAAAAATCCTATATTGTATGCATTTAGGTTACATACTTTAAATTTCCTGAACCTTACAGTCAAGGACTTTCTGGACGTGTTCTCTGACGATGTTTCTGGTATTCCACCCGAGCGAGAGGTCGAATTTGACATTGAATTGATGCCTGGTACTGTTCCGATCTCTAAGACACCGTATCGCCTAGCACCTGCGGAAATTAAAGAATTAAAAGATCAAATTCAAGAGTTGCTGGATAAGGGATTTGTTCGCCTTAGTTTCTCTCCATGAGGCGCCCCAGTACTATTTGCGAAGAAAAAGGATGGGATTACGAGATTGTGCATTGATTATAGAGATCTGAATAGAGTAACAGTAAAGAAAAGTATCCATTACCTCGAATCAAAAATTTGTTTGATCAATTGCAAGGAGCTTTGGTATTTTCAAAGATAAATTTACGGTTTGGATATCACGAGCTGAGAGTAAAAGAGACGGATGTGCACAAGACAACTTTCAGAACGTGTTATGGGCATTATGAGTTTTTAATAATGCCTTTTGGATTGACTAATGCTCCGACGATATTCATGGATCTCATGAATAGCGTATTTCCACAGTACCTCGATCAATTTATTATTGTTTTCATCGATGACATTTTGATCTATTCCAAGAGCCGAGAGGAGCATGAGCAACACTTGAAGATGACCTTGCAAGTGTTACGAGAGAAATTATATGCAAAGTTCAGCAAGGGAGAGTTTTGGCTAGAGAGGGTGGCATTCTTAGGCCACATCGTGTCAAAAGAGGGAGTAGAGGTCAAAACCCATCTAAGGTTGAGTCAGTCAAGTAGTGGCAAGTGCCTAAAAGTGTGGCAGAAATCTGTAGTTTCTTGGGTTTGGCTGGCTACTACCTCAAGTTCATCAATGTTTTTTCGTCCATTCCAGTACCCTTGACCTCAATGACGAAGAAAAAATGCAAAATTTGTATGGGGACCGGAGTGTCAAAATAACTTTAATCAGTTGAAGCAAGCACTCATTACCGCACCAGTTCTAGCGATGCTGACAGAACAAGGGGAATGTGTTGTAAACCGATGCTTCAAAGATAGGAGTGGGCGCAATTCTTATGCAGCATGAGCGAGTCATAGCGTATGCGTCTAGACAGCTGGAAGTTAATGAAAAGAATTATCCGACGCGCGATCTAGACAGCTGAAAGTTTATGAGATGAATCGAAGAACATCATGTTATATTCATTCGAGGATGGCATTGTTGAGTATCGAGGTCGACTATGGGTTCACAGTGGTGATTCACTTGGAGTTGACATTATGACTGAAACTCATAGCATCCCTTATTCTGTTCATTTTGGAAGTACCAAGATAAACAAGGACTTGAAACTTTTATATTGGTGGCCTGGAATGAAATGAGATATTATACGCTTTGTATCCGAATGCTTAACCTGTTAACAAGTGAAGGCAGAGCATCAAAGACTAGCGATAATGCTTCAACCCCTTCCCAATCTCGAGCGGAAGTGGGAGAACATTACTATGGATTTCGTGGTAGGATTGCCAAAGACGGTGAAAGGACTCAATGTCATTTGGGTAATAGTGGACTGCCTTACTAAGTCAGCACATTTCCTACCAGTGAAGACGACTTTTTCCATGACACAGTATGTGGAGCTATATATTCGAGAGATAGTCAGACTGCATGGAATTCCCGTCTCTATTGTCTGAGAGAGTCATACAAATTTTAGAGGATCTACTCCGAGCAAGCGGGATGGATTTCCAAGGGAGTTAGGAACCGAAACTTACTCTAGTGGAGTTCACTTACAACAATAGCTATCAGTCATCTATTGGAAAGGCTCCATACACGACACTCTACGAAAAGAAATGTAGATCGCCTAGCCATTGGGACAAGTAGGAGAGAGGGCTACAATGGGACCCGAGATAGTTCAACACACCGCTGAAATGGTCGCCAAGATCTGAGACAGAATGAGAACTGCTCATAGTCGACAGAAGAGCTACGCGTACAAAATAAGACGAGATGCATTAGGTGATCACATGTTTATAAAGATAACACCTTTGAAGGGTGTTAAGAGATTTGGAAAAAAAGGAAAAATTAGTCCAAGATTCATTGGACTATTTGAGATATTCGAAAGAGTGAGAGAATTAGCATACTAAGCGGCATTGCCACCTAATCTCGTAGTAGTCCACAATGTCTTCCACCTATTGATGCTCTTCAAGTACATGTCAAACCCTTCACATGTACTGAACTTTGAGCCACTGCAACTTACACCAAATCTGTCTTATGAGAAGAGGCCTACTCAAATCTTGGACAATCAAGAGAGAACGTTGTGGAACAAGGTAACAAAAATGGTCAAAGTCTAGTGGCTAAAACACACAGAGGAATAAGCCACTTGGGAGACCGAGTCAGAGATGAGGAGTCGTTACCCCGAACTATTCGGTAAGTTTTAATTTTGAGGACGAAATTTTATTTAGGGGGGATGATTTGTAACGTCCAAAAAGCCAACTCACGTAAATCACATGCATGCAAATGATTTAAATTGCTTAATTGTTTTATTTAATTAATTTTAAATTCTTACTTGATGTATATTATATCATTGAAGGTATAATTACATGATTAATGATTAGATTGCATGATTTCATGAGAATTGAAGATTTTATCTGAATATTCAATAATAGGATGGGGAAAAGACACCGGGGACGATCAATATAAAATATTTTTTTCAATAAATATTTTCAAGGCTTATTAATATGATTAAATTTTTCTAAACATAGTAGAGTCCTAATTATTTTACGAGACGAGCATGATTTTATTCAGGAAGCTGGTTTTGGTCAAACGAAAAAAAGACTTTTAAAGGCCCAAAAATTATTATTTTTGAAACAGAATTTGTAAAATTTTATTTTAAATTAAATAGGCATTATTGATCCTAATTTATCTAAAATTAGAAGGCCTAATTATCCCTAAACATAAATCTCAAAAACCTTAAACCTTTAACATGCAATTTTTGAAAATTATAAAAGAAGACTTCTAGGGCTCCTTGGACACCATTCAGCCGAAATTCACACCACACACACACACACACACACACAAAATTTCAAGATTTTGAGGAGGAAAAAACAATGGGCTCTCGTCGCCCGTTTGTCCTTCTTCGCACCCCACGCCAATGATAGTATATTCGAACGTTCTAAAACGCAAAGGCACGCTTCTAAACTTATTTGACGCAACATTAAAATCATATTATGCTTATTTTAATTATTTTTGCATGAAAATTATTGAAGCATGAACCGTTTAACGATAGAACAAATATTTATAAAGCTTTGATGATTTTACTCTTGTTTGAAAAATGTTATGAATTCCAAGGACAAGTGCTAATCCGATGTGTTTAAGGTCTAGGAAAAAATTCATTAAGGGACAAAATGAAGGCTGGAGTCGAGCTTGGCTAGGAAGAAACGAAAATAGGGTTTCCTTGGGATACAAGGATCGACCAAGGGCGTTCGAGAGAGGGGCTACGTGTAAGGGCTAGGGCTGGTTGGGGCTAGCTCTTCAGGGTCCGCTGCAGTCAAGGGAGGGTCCTAGGTAGGCTAGAGGGTGGCTGGGTAAGTAGGGAAGAGTCCGAAAACCCTAGTACCCCTCCCTATACACACGCACGGCTTGATCCGCAGCAAGGGGGCTCGCGGCTGGTCTAGGCCGGTCCATTAGGGTCTAGGGAGGATGGCTTGGGTTTAGGACATGGTCTGGTGCAGCACGGTCCATGGTGGCCCGATGAGGGAGGGCCGCGACTTAGGAGTCTTTCGCATGGATTATTCACATGGGCTGGGGGCTGGTGCGCTGGTCCATGAGAGTTCAGGTAGGGCCCACGAAGGTCAATATTAATGAAGGATCGATTGCGGAGCACCTTGATGTGCTTCAAACAAAATATTCTCCAAGTGCTGCAATAGCTCGTGTTCTAAAAATGTATACACCGATGAATTAAATCGAGTTTAGTATTAAAACCAAGCGGAAAACACTCGAAATAATCCTTAGTTAAGAAACACTGATATATTTTGTATATCATGTGTAACTGAATAGCTGAAAGAAATGTAGATTAGTTTTTGCATTCATCAGTTCAGTTATGGTGATAACTGAACCAACGGATACTCTTGCTGATCCAAATAGTTTGGAAATAATAGCTAAGCAACTAAATACACAATATATGTTTATGGATGTTCAGAGACTTTAACTGCTCCTACATCACCGCTTTTACCACCTCGGGTAGAATTCAATAGAAGACTTTCATTAGTCATAGCAAGTTTAATAACCCAAGCTTAGGACTTATTAGCTTAGGACTTATCCACTGCCTAACTGAACTCCTAGTATAGACTGAAGTCAGCACCTTCCAACCAACAATTCTTTAACGTCTATGTGAGAAAGACTACATACACAAGTTTATTGTCTTTGTGCAAGACTGTATTTGAGTGGTGGTGTGTGTGTGTGTTTGAGAGAACCGATCTCTGAAAACTACCCGAAAGTGTTCTCACACACTGAGGGAAAATATGCTTCTAAACTAAGATGATATGACTGAGTATTCCCTCTGGGAAAAAATGCTTCTCGCAAACTGATAAGTATAAAAGCTTGCCCTTTTCTTTTTATCTTAACACACTCTAGTGTGTGTTCTCTCTTCACACCTTTTGCCGATGGTCTTGAGCGTGTATATATATAGAGACATTGAGACTGTACTTCAAGATTTGTTACATGTGATCATTGCAGCTTTGAATGCATTCTTTGGTAGACGTGTCTTCACTTTTCTGACACGCCTTCAGGAATCTCTCGGCTTTAATCTTTGCTGCAACGTCCATTATTGTACATTTGATCGTATAGATATTTGTATCTTTGTGCGTAGCTGGAGTCCACTAAGATAAGCTTGTCTTGATATGCAACTAAATGGTTCCTAATTGATGTTCCTAACTGGTCATTTGAACTGATCTTCAGTTGGGCTGGTGAAATCAGTTGACTCGTTAGTAGAACTAATTTCACTCTTTCAGTTGAACTGGTCAGCTGGGTTCTTCAT
Source organism: Primulina eburnea (assembly GCF_022965805.1). NCBI lineage: Eukaryota > Viridiplantae > Streptophyta > Magnoliopsida > Lamiales > Gesneriaceae > Primulina > Primulina eburnea. The sequence goes on from NC_133108.1 coordinate 15,100,281, forward strand.
CATTTGAACTATTTATCAACTGGCCGGGCTTCTGAATGTCTTTTGCTGAACCACTTATCAGCTGGACAATCAGTTGAACTGTTCTTTAATATGTCAGTTGAACTGATTCAGTTTGGTCGATCAGTTGGTGTTTTCAGTTTACATCTCGATAACTGCAATTTTCCTAGCTTAACTGATCAGTTCGAAGCCTGATTAGTTCCAGCTACCAGTGGACTAAGGTAAATTATTAGAAACAAAATAACAAGTTTTGTTACCATCAAAATCAAAATTACGAACATGAAATGTTCCAACAGTTAGGTCTGGTCCTAGGTTGCTCGAGGGTGGCTCGGTGTTTTGGGAGTCGTGGCTTGACTTAGAGCTTAGGGTTCGAAGAGGCTTAGGAAGTAAGAAGGGTTCGAACCCTGGTCCACGGGGGTAGATTCAAAGTTCACGAGGGTAGTTTAGGTATGAAGACTTTATGCTTAAAAATTGGGAAGAAAAATTAAGTTTGGAATTTATTCGAGATTAAAACGCTTCAAGGTTTAGTAATTAAGGAGATAAATCAAAAGGCTTGGGTTTACGTCTAAGAAATATATAATAAATTAATTTTAAGCTTATATGATAGTTCGGATAGGCTCGAGTCGATAAAAGTAAGTAAACGTAAAAAATGGGAATTGTAGAGTCCAAGGGCAAAATGACATTTTACATCCCGGGTAATACAAAAGATTTGGCAGTGTCCCGAAAAAATCGTAACACATGATAAATAATATTTTCAAACTTTATGATGAAAATATGGGATCTTATGACTTATGATAAAGCTGTGCAATTTTTACTATTAAAATGTTATTTTATGAATTTGGAAATGGCGTGATATTAAAAACATAAAAGAAAAGAAATTTTTTGTTGAAGGATGTGAATTGACTGTGACAAAAAGGATATGATATATGATTATTGGGAATATTTTAAGGGATAAGGCCCTAGAGGGAGCCCAACGATCATATTTCCATTTTACGTCGGTGCCTAGTTCCCGTCCTCATGCGCAATGGTGAGCTAAGACTGATCAGTCAACCACATGATACAGTTAGTCATTTTCAAAGGTCAAACTTCACCCAAAACGATAAATGATGGAAAGCTTTATGATTTGACGATTTATGATGCTTACAAATATATGCTAGCTTATTTTGAATAAAAGTATGACTTTTATGTATGTGCTTGTATATGTATTATTTGTTACTCATATTTAGAACGTGCTGAGTCATTAGACTCACTAGGGTTGAATGTCGCAGCTGAGGATGAGAGTGAGGGAGGCGCTGAAACTTGAGTGGATCGAGTCCGGCAGTACACTCCCTAGAGACATTATTATACTCATTAGTTTGATAGTAAAAGTTTTAAAGATTTTGTTAATGATTTAATTAGAGATTTTTTTTTAATTTTGAAGTTAGTTTTGATCATGTTAATGGTTGAATTATGTTTTTTTTAATTGATGATTTTTAAATTTTATACACTTGAGATTTTAAATCTTAAATTAAATTTTGGGTTTTGGAAATGTTGAGTATTTTAAACTTGCAAGTTCGAATATTAAAGATTTTTTTTAGTAGGATAAGATTTAAAAGTAGTGGACGTTTCCTGATCAAAACCGCTTTGATACTTAGGTCCCTATACAAATTTTGCATTTTTCTTTGTTAGAGATGTCAAGGGTACTGCAATGGACAAAAAACCCTTGATGAACTTGTGATAGTAGCCTGCTAAGCCCAAGAAACTGCGGATTTCTGTTACACTTTTAGGCACCGGCTACTCTGTAACTACGTTGACTTAGATGGGTCGACTTCTATTCCTTCTCGCGAAATTATGTGGCTTCAGAATGTCACATTCTCGAGCCAAAATTCGCACTTGCTGAAATTTGCATATAATTTGATCTCACAATATTTGCAAAGTCATCTTCAAGTGTTGATCATGCTCTTCTCGGCTCTTGAAATAGATCAAAATATCGTCGATGAATACAATGATAAATAGGTCAAGGTACAGATATAACATCGACAAGAAAACCTTGGCAGCCCTTCCAAATAAGCTTCCTTGCACGCATGCAAGAAATGATGCGCGACATCTGTCGATTCTACGCAGCCTCGACTATGAATGAGTATTTACAGTTAGGCGGACTAATAGATACTGACCTCTGCTGAAAATTGATAGTAGCTCCTTTCAGTGTGATCCAATCCATGCCCTAAATAATGTCGACTTCGGGCATCGACGACACAATAAGGTCCTCTCTAACGACGTTCTTCTATATTTTGAGCTCCACGTTCTTAATCATACTTGTAGAGATCATATGCTTGCCCGAAGGCACTGTGACTCTGAATCCCGACTCCACGTCCCCCAGTAAGATTTCCAATAGTTTCGCAAAGGATTTAGATATGAAAGAATGCGTAGCTCCAGAATCTAGCAAAGCATAGGTAACTACACCCGCTGACAATATTCTGCCTATAATAAGCATAGTGTCTGGATTTTCTTGCTCAGAATGCATCAAATAATCCCTTCCAGTCATAGGCTGCTTCTACTTTGGGCAATCAACAGCCTTATGCCTGTCTCTTCCGCACCTGAAGCACTTGCAGGTGCCCCACATGCACTTTTCATAGTGCTGGCGATTGATTCCTTGAAAAGCGGCCTCTCGTCAGTCTTTAGGACAGATGCTCTCTGTGGCTGCCCCTGTGGTTTCTGTTGTCCTGGCCGCCTCGGTGGTCCCAAAAACGGATTCTTGCTCTGCTACTGCTGCTGTGGTGGAGAGGACCTCTTTCTTTGCATCTCACACTCAATATCTTTCAGTGATTGCTCCGCTATGAAGGCCCTCGTAACATCATTATTATAGTTCACCAGGTCTCCCAACAACACATCTCGGCGCATAGTAGGCTAATACCATCTAGAAAGTGCCTCAGTTTCTTAGCAACATCATCGACGATTAGGAACACAAAGTGACAACCCCTATCAAACTTCTTGACAAACTCTGAAACAGGCATGTCCCCCTTCCAGAGACACATGAACTCTTGCTTCAGCAGGAACCTCACGTCAGCAATAAATTATTCCTCATAAAAGATCTGCTTGAAGTCCTCCCACATGAGGTTATTCAGATTCACCCCCCTCTCAGCTCCTTCCTACCAAAGAGATGTGTCATCCTTCAGTAAATAAATGGTGCATCAAACCCTGTCAGCATCCACCATGTTCATAATCGAAGATCACCTCCACCGACATAATCCACCCCTCAGCCGTGAATGGATCAGTAGTACCAGAAAAATCCTTCGGATCCATCCTCCGAAATTGCATGTAAATATCATCTGGACGACCCCTGGCAGCATTCATTGCATGTTGCTCCAATAAACGAGCCATCCCCTCGAGCACCTGAGTAGCAGCATCCGAGGGTGGTCGAGGTATCTCCTCACTCCTCTCTTCCTGCCTCTCCCCCTCAGTAATCGTGGAAATAACACGTCTAGGAGGCATCATTGTACACGCCGTCCACACCACGTAACCAACATGCATTTAAATTTAAAAATACGTCTAGCCTCCTAATTCACATATCATAGAAGCATTTATAATTCAACATAGAATATTTTAAACAGTAAAATTCACAGAATTTGAGGCTTGACTTCTTGAGCTTCTTGGAGTGGCAGTAACACAACACTTTCAGGATTCATCGCTATGATACCAACTGAAACGTCCCTTAATTTTAACTTTAAAATTTAAATAAATACTATGGAATTTTTTCAAAACATTTTCTTCTAACTTCAAAATCATTCGACATAAAAACTAATAATTTAAAAACCTCAAATGCATACAAATTCATAAATTGTCAATTATAAAATCATACGCCAATTTTAAAATAATCCAATGACAAAAATTTAAAATAAAATATAAAATATTTAAATAAATAATCTCCAGAATCTTTACTATAAAAATTTAAATCTTAAGCTAATGTGGAAAATTTAAAAGTCTCTCTGGAGTGTACTGTCAAACCCTATCCGCTCAAGCCTTAGCGCCTCCCTCAAAATCATCATCACCTGCGACCATTCAAACCTAACGAGTCTAACGACCTAGCACGTTCTAACCATAAATAACAAATAATATATATATAGGTACATGCATTTAAAAATCAAACTTTTATTTAAAAGAAGCTGGCATAAAACTCGTAAGCGTAAATAAATCATAAATCGTTAAATTATAAATCCTTTCATCATCGTATAGCATTTTGGGTGAAGTCTGATCCTTGAAAGTGACTATCTTTTATCATATCATCATGTGGTTGTTGCCAAATATGAATATACGATCGTCAGGCTCCCTCTGTGACCTTCTCCCGTAAACAGGCTTCTTTAGGAGCCTTTTCTCTCACGATATCCCCCATTATATCCTTTATGTCACAGTCAATTCTCATCCTTCGAAATATTTTTCTTTTCTTTTTATTTATAAAATATCGTTGAAAGGATCGGTTAAACGAATAAAGAGTGTTTAGAAGAGGGGTTGAATAAACACTCCTCAAGATTTAAAAATACTTCGACAATTTGAGTTTAGTTTTGTTACAAACTGATACTAGGTATCACGTCGGTCAATGAAAATCAGTTAAACTGAATGAAACAGTTGCGGAAAATAAACTGACTGAAAGATAGAGTATCTAACTGAAAAGTAACGACTGAAGTAAAGATAACACAATTTGTTTCTGGATGTTCGGAGACTTGAATAACTCCTACGTCACCCCTTCTATCACGAAGATATGATATCCACTAAAAGACTTTGATCAAATGCAAGATACTGCACTAACCCACTTCAGTTTGGACTTATCACTTTGCCACAACTGAAACTCTTAGTATATAACACTTTTACAGATGGTAACTGATCTTAGCACAACTTAGAAAAACTTATCAACGATTACACATTGCTATTTAAGCTCGAGAATGTAGCCTTGAATGCTACTGATATAACCAGTAAACGCGAGCTTTTAACTTCTGAATGTGAGTGGATATTTTGAAACGTAACAGCAAGTAAAATGTAATAGTTGAAATCAGTCGTTGTATCTTCGGCTGCTATCTTCGATTATTTATAGGCTTCTCAGTAAAATGTAATACTTGAAATCAGTTAGCTGAATTCAGTTGCTTAGTTCAGTTGGTTTATCTTTTTGTCAAACACCGGAATTCAGTTTCCAACAATTTCCCCCTTTATGGTGTTTTGACAAAACTAGAGTAAAAGAAAATCGAATAACTGAACTCATAGTAGATAAAATAAGAGGTAGAACAACTGAACTCATATTCTTCACAAATACAAGAAAGACTACTGCTTATTGAGATTTCTTCTGCTGATCTAAAATCTCTTTGAGCTCTTCCCCCTTTTTATCAAACAGCTCCATCTTGACAGATAATTTCCGAACGTCAGTAGATAGAAGCCGGACAGAGGTGGAAATGTTTTCAATAGCAGAGGTCATTGTGACTTGTAGCAAATCTATCTTTCTGGAGACGAGTGTCTCGACACTGTCAACTCGTTTGTTAATAGAATTTTGAGTTGTAGTGAGACTCAAGGCTATCCCCTTGTTCTTCAAGATTTCTTCAACTGCAAATGAGAGAGAGGTAACAGCAGTTTGGATAGCCTTCAGCTTTTCGGAGTTGAACTGTTGAGAGTCTTCCAATTTTAAGGTGTGAGACAGTTGCGTATTCTGAATCTTTGAGATGACTGAGAGCATCTGATTCATACTATCCTGCATATTCTGAATTTCTTCGAGAACAAGATCAAAATCAGATGAGGATGGAGGAGGAGGCTGATGAGAGGTTTCCGGTCCTCTTGTAGTTTGATCAAAGATAATCAATTCTTGATCAGTTGCTACTGTTTCAGCAACATTCTGAACTGAAGTGATTGCAGCAAATTCTTCTGGAACTGGAGGTAGAGAAGGTGGATTCTGATCAGCAGATGAGCTGCCTAGAAGAATAATTGAATTTGATGAAGCCAAAACTGGTGCTTCAAGAGGGTGATCTTGGGAATTAGTTGGCACAACAGTTGGAATAGCTTGTTCAGCAGATAGATCTTGCTGAACGGGTGATTCTAAAGAGATAGGAACCTCTGGATGGATTTGATCAACGGGGTGATCATCTGGATTAGAAATAGGTTCACTCAATTTGGATTCTTGCACCACTGCTTGGATAATTTCATCAATATTTGCGAAAGATAATTATGATTCAGTGTACATTTGATGTTCACCAGTAGGTGATTGAGGCATATCCTGAACTGGCTCTTCAGTTGGAATAATGGCCTGTTCTGAGGGTGACTCTTTCTGTTGAGAGGAAGGTTCTTCAACTATTTCCATTTCATCATCGTCTGGATCTCCTTGATGAAGGACTAACTCTTGATCCATTTCCCAAAATTTTATCTGAGATAGCAAGTCAATCAGATCGGTGTCTAGCTGAGTAATCACCGTATGATCAACATAGGCAGTAGGATTTGTTGGAACGTAGTTAGCCTTCAGTTTGTCAAGAATTTGTGCTAACTTCTTCGCTCTCATCTGATCAAACAAATAATTTTTTCTCTCCAGAGCTTGAACAATTGTTGCAGGTTTGACCATCTTGAGGACAAAAGCTTCATGTTTGATGAACTTGTTCAGCTGGGATTTCTTTCTCAGTTGCTTGGAAAAAATATGAGTACGATAAGCTGTCCAAGCATCATAGAGTTGAAGTTTTGATGCTGCAAAATTATTAACCCTATCCCAAACAAGGTCAATGTGGGTTTGAATGGCATTGGAAGGCCCGTGCTCTTCAATCAATTTTCCCTTGCCTTTATCAGAACTGAGGATGTGTGGAATTTCCAGACCAGTTCGAGTAGCATCCACCCGTTCTATAATAGTTATGCCTTTGGGTCGGACAGGTGCCAGAACAGTAGGACAATTAATATTAATCAGAGGAGCTTTGATCCTAACTGATTCTTTCTTTGCACCAGCTGCTTTTTTTGGTGGGATGATCTTCAGAGGAACTGCTTCAATTGGCTGCTGAGCATCTGAAGATATTAGTTTGTCAGTAGGAATGGATTCCTCTGTAGTTGTTGGTTTAACCCTCTGGGTTCTTGGTTTCTTGGCGATCTTTGGGGAAGGAGTTTTCTCTGAATCGGATCCATCCACAACTAATTTCCTTTTTGCTGACTTCAGTTGAGCCAATGTCTTGGCCATTTTCACTGATTTAGGAGCCGCCTGTTGAGTCTCAATCTCCTGCTTTATCTTCACAAACTGAGCAGGAGAAATGTCCAATTTGGTCTTGAGTGGCATAATATTCTTCGCATTGAAGACTTTGAATTTGGATGATTTTTCTGAATCATCTACCACTAACCCCTTCACTTTCAGCAGGTGGCTCAGTTGCACTGCAAAGCCTTTGGACTGTTTGGATGATAGAAACATATTCCTTAAAATGTTGATATAAAATGCTTCCAGTTGAGTTTACGTTCAGCCATAATGATAGAAATGGCTTGAAACTTTTCCAACGTAAGTGCAGCAAAAGATCCAGCTTTCGCAAAAATCCCTTTGGCGATTATATCAGCAAGTAACTGAACCTCGTGCTTCAGCTCCTTCTTTGGATCGGAAACTTTGATTTTCCGTCCATAAGCAGAAAGTGAGGTTTGCATTTCTTCAACGTCAGATGCTTTAACATCAGAGAGGTGTGCCAGTCCATCAGATGGTAAAGAAAAGATTTCTCCAAAGGAATATTCAGAGATGGTCAGCAACTGACCATTGATAGTAGAAGTGATGTTTCCATCAGAATTGATCATACCGCTAGAGTAGAATTCCTGAAGTTCTTTGGGTAGATCTCTTGTGATGATTGTCCCAAGAATGTCCTTAACCCAGCAGTTTCGAGTTTTTGAAATACGTTCTTGACATCAGTGTCGCCAAAAGATAGAATCGATCCGAAGTTGATAGCCATTGCATTCAGCATATAAGCGGGAGTTTGATTCGCCATTTGGAACTGAATGATTTCCTAGAAAATAGAAGGATGAAATTTGTTTTTTCTCTCAAGAGTTTGCAGATAAACGTAAAGTAAAACTGAAATGGAGCGGTGAATGGTACATATGTACGTGAATATTCAAATTCTGGACACGTGTCAGTCCATAGAAATTTTGAATTACAATGTGTGTACGTGTGCTGTAAGCGTGTGTAATTTAAACGGTTCAAAAGGTGTCCACGTTTCCACCAATCATTTGCTGAAGGATAGCATTTAATGCTTGAAGAACAGTCACGTCACTTGATTTCGAATATAATATGGTTAATTAGTTAACTTATATGAGAAGATTAGTGAAAAACTCAATCAGTTGTGAGACTGTGTCCTCATTTGAGAGTTGACTAACAATTGTCTTCTCAGTTAACCTTTTAAAACCAATATTCCCCCTTAATAGATGCATAAAATAAAATTTCGAGAAAATAAACAAGATTAATTAAAAAAAATCTTGAAGCTTAGTAGAGTAAACGTCTATCATAATGAAATAGTCCTTTCATCTTCTTTGTCCTGTGCTATAAATAAGAGCATCTTTGTTAGTTGCAAACATATTAGCAAATTATATTCAGTAAAGAAAATGGCAGGTGCAAGCAGTTCAAAATCTCCGGACATGGCTGAATATTTTATGAAAGCAGCTCTGGAGATGAGAAAGGTTGAGATGGAAGATGATGTTTTCCATCAAATGCTACGCTACTGGGAGAATCTCCAAGAACTTCAGTTTCTTTGGGAGAATGAGATGGCAAACACTCCCATTTTACTGGAAAAACTGGAGAAATATCGGGAACGCTTGCACGTTGCCCATGCTGTGAATATTTTCGAACCAGACAATATTTACGAGCTGATGCTCTACAAGGAGAGGAGGATCCTGGAGCTCATATCTCAGTCTGAAATCTTTCATAAGACTTGCACTGGAGATTTAAATCAATGGATGGCCAAGTGGAGGGCTTTTGTTCAGGACGAATTGTATGATGTAATTCGCAACAATTTCTTCAAATGAATGAAATGATGTTATCAGTTTATCTCTGTCTTGTTATTTTCCTGCATTACTTGATTTCATCAGTTGATAAGTAAATCATAAGCACAAGTACTGAATACAATGAACTAATAGAAGATTAACTAACATCAGTTGATAATCATATCAATAAAGAACTAACTAAATGATCAGTAAATGACAATAAAACTGACAGAGGAATTAACAACCAAGACAACAGCAAAAACTGATTAGGATAAATCAATTAATCCAAGTATATTGTGAAAATGAGAAAACTTAGTCTCAGCCATTGGTTTGGTGAAGATATCAGCTGCTTGCTGCTCAGTTGAGATGTATTCCAGTCTGATGTTCTTCTTCAAGGCATGATCTCTGATGAAGTGATGCCTGACATTCTTTCTTGGATTACAAGTGAAGCAACTGGAGTCGGGCACTTTCATTAGTCAAACTAAATACACGAAGGAATTACTGAAGAAAGGTTAAACGAATAAAGAGTGTTTAGAAGGGGGGGTTGAATAAACACTCCTCAAGATTTAAAAATACTTCGACAATTTGAGTTCAGTTTTGTTACAAACTGATACTAGGTATCACGTCGGTCAATGAAAATCAGTTAAACTGGATGAAACAAGTGCGGAAAATAAACTTTCTGAAAGATAGAGTATCTAACTGAAAAGTAACGACTGAAGTAAAGATAACACAATTTGTTTCTGGATGTTCGGAGAGTTGAATAACTCCTACGTCACCCCTTCTATCACGAAGATAGGATATCCACTAAAAGACTTTGATCAAATACAAGATACTGCACTAAACCACTTCAGTTTGGACTGATCACTTTGCCACAACTGAAACTCTTAGTATATAACACTTTTACAGATGGTAACTGATCTTAGCACAACTTAGAAAAACTTATCAACGATTACACAGTGCTATTTAAGCACGAGAATGTAGCCTTGAATGCTACTGATATAACCAGTAAACGTGAGCTTTTAACTTCTGAATATGAGTAGATATTTTTGCAGCGTAACAGCAAGTAGAATGTAATAGCTGAAATCAGTCGTTGTATCTCGGCTGCTATCTTCGATTATTTATAGGCTTCTATCTCAACGGTAACATTAAAGGATATTTGAATATTCTAACTGTTGATTGCCACGTCGATATACTCTGATAGTCGTACACTGCTCATTCTGAAATGCGGCGTTCCACTACCAGTTGCAGGTAGTTGTACTATTTGTCGGTTGTCGCTTTCAACTGATGACGTGTACAGCTGAGAGATCAGCTGATAAAGAGTCAGTTGACGAGAATGACTGAAGAGATGTTCAGCTGAAAGAGCAGCTAGCTGTTCAGTTATAATTCAGTTGCGTCGATCAGTTAGCTGAATTCAGTTGCTTAGTTCAGTTGGTTTATCTTTTTGTCAAACACCGGAATTCAGTTTCCAACAATTGTATCCTTAAAAATCATAAAATAATATTTTTCTGGAAAAATTGTACAGCTTTTGCATATATCGTAAAAATATTATATTTTCATCATAAATATTTTAAAATATCATTTAGCATATATTATGATTTTTCGGGAACTGCTAGACCTTTTGAACTACCTAGGACGTAAAATGATCATTTTACCCATTGACCTCGAACTTCTTAATTTGAAATTTTTCTTACTTTTCTTGACTCGAACCTATCCTGAACCATCATATAAGCTTAAATTAGAATTCTAATATTTTTCTTAGACGTAAACCCAAGCATTTCAATTCTGTGACTTAATTATTATACCATGAAGCGTTTTAAATCCGAATAAATTCCAAAACTTAGTATTTTCTTCCCAAATTTTAAAATTATCCTTTTCATCCCTAAAATACCCCCGTGAACCACAATTCAGCCCCTTTTTCCTTCCCTAGCCCTAACCCTTCCTAAGCCCTGATTTTTCCAAAAATCTCGAGCCACCTTGGACCAACCCACGAAACTACCCTCTTGGAACACCCTGAACTATCCTGGACCTGCGCACCAGCACCTGGCAACCTGCAGCCCGACGCTGCAACCAGCCCTCGTTTTTCTCCTAAGGCTTGCAACTTTCCCTTCTCTCGACCACTGGGCCACCAGTGCCTATCCATCCCTGAGCCAACCCAATAGCCCTGCCTAGGACCCTACTAAGCCCCTGGTTCAAGCTTATTGCCTTTACATCCCTTCCTTTTATCATCAAGTCGTGCGCACCACAGGGTTCCTAGGGCTCGCGGTTGTTTCTCTCCTTCATCTAGCCTCCGTCTAGCCTGCCTTGAGCCTTCCTAACCCTCCAGCCGCAGCCACACAGGCCCTAGTCCAAGCCCTGTCGCTGCCTCCCCTTAGCTGAGACCATCATGTGCCCAAAAACTCCATGGAAGGCTTTAGAAAACCCTAGGTTTGACTCTCCCTTTTCCATGCACGTTTCAGCCTACGTTCTTCCATTAAACTACTCTTCTATGTATAACATGTCCCTTAGAACGTCTAACACAATTCGTATTCGCATATAAACGTTGAAACTTTGAAAAATATACATCTAAACGTAAAATAATTTCAACTTAAATGTTTTTCATGCGGAAACATAAAGCATGCATAATATGATTTGAGTAGTGCAAAACTAAAGTTTATAAGCGTTCCTTTGCGTTTAGAACGATCGAATATTCGATAGTTGGCGTGTGTTGTGAAGAAGAACGAACATGCGACGACCAACCTTGGATTTTTGCCTTGAGGTTTTCGAAAATTTTGTGTATGTGTGATTTTCGGCCAATTGAACTCTTAGATCCCTAGGATTTTGATATTATAATTTTTTGTTTTAGGTGATTTAGGAGTTTAGAGTTTTTAGGACTCTTGTTTTGAAAATAATTAGGCACATTAATACTTGGTACATTAGGCCCAATTAAATATAAAATAAAAGTTTACAAAAATCTTTTTAAAAAATAATAACTTTCGAGCCTTTAAAAGTCCTTCGTTTGACTAAAACCGGCTTCTCGGATAAAATAGGATTCGACTCGTCAAATAATTCGGACTCCATATTTTTTAGAAAAATTTCATCTATTTAATCATTTTATCGAGCCTTAAAAATATTTATCGAAAAATATTTTCATCTCAGTTATCATGTGGGGACGGGACCCGGACGCTAATCATCATCTTAATCATCTTTGGGATTTAATTACCAATTAAGATAAACAGGGTCTAATTTTTTTTAAAAATGCGGAAGGTAATGGAATCAAATTATTATACAAACCAGTATAATAATACAAATCTTGTACAACATGCATCTAGTTCAAACTAGTCTAAGGTTCAATAACTAATTTCAAGTATTAAACCAGGTCTACAATAAAGCCGTAATCACCACTCTAAACTCGTCTTCTCTCATCATCTTCTTGACCCCGATCTTGTCCCACCTGTTGTCATGCACACATACGAACAAGACAACAGCCAGATAACTCCGGTGAGAATAAATCCCAGTATAAACAATGTATACATGAAATTAAATGAATTAACATAAAAGCATGAATTATATCTTTGCACATGTATCAAAATCGAACAACATGTACCAATATTAGTCTGTAAATAAAACATGAATCGTAATCTACGAAACATAAAGCAATACATATCTGTAAATCAATTCTAGTCTCAATATCTAAGACTCGACTCATCTCTCATTCTAATCTAGGGATCCCGGTGAATAGGAATGTAACAAATCTCCAACCTATCTCTTACGTTCGCGGTGGTTGAAATTGATACGTTCCTATTTACGGACTTTGCCCTCACTATATCAAATATCTATGATAAGAGCGACTCTACTCATAATCACATCGATATGACCAAACGTCCGGTGTCTTGGAGTATCTACCAAGACTATGCCTATTCTGACAATGTGCAATGGGTCAGTGACGTCTCTGTCATAGTCTGGCCCATCTGTCAGTGACTCTCACTCAATATTTTTCTGCTTTCTACTCTCTAATTCAATAGAATAAACATAATCATTTAAACACGTAAAAGTATAAAAACAATATCATACAAGTATGTGGTTTAGGGAAACTCAAGTAGAATCTAACTCAAGTCGATCTCCCAATAAACATCAATACCTTTGTCTTTTCGGTCTGATGAAGACGAAGTCTCGTATCCCAATCTGTCCATATCCAAATCTGATAATGACAATCATATAAATACCATATCAGTATATAACTCAATTCAAGACATGTTCTGATCAATACTCAAATCGGTATATCATCTGATCCATATCTGAACAAGGTATAATCTAATTCATATCAATGATATCACGATACAATCTAATTCATTACTGAATCTGATCAATTTCAATAAATACTGAATCTGATCAATATCAATCTACTGATGTTTCGACAGCATAACAATATAGTCTTGACATCCCGTCAATCTCAACATCATAGATATAATACAAGAATTCATAATCAATACAAGTACAATACATAATCTCAATATCGGTACACTTAAATCATTAATAACTCAACTCTGATATCAAATCTCAATCAATTCAACTCTGAAAATCATAACAATTGTATAACCAGTCTATTCTTTAATCTGACTTCAGTTATACAATGTCTACTGTAGCAGAAACATCATATCTGATTCGTATTCAATTCTGACAATATCATAAATTCAAATCATGTCTAAATGTAACAAAACTTACGTCCAGTTGTAGCCTGCGTCGATAGGAACTCAGTACTGAAGTCGGATTTAAAATTGGACGGACAAATCTTTCAGAAATCAAAATCTAAGGAAAAGGTGTATGGATGTTTCTCTATTCCTCCGTGTTTTCTTCTTATCAATTCTGAAAGAATTGAATGGTTTATATATATATATATATATATATATATATATATATATATATATATATATATATATATATATATATATATATATATATATATATACTTATATACATACACGTTGCAAGAGTTAAGGCAAGTTGCACTTTTCCCTTCTGCATGCCGCGTCCATATGCGCGCGCACAGCCGCGCATATGCGCCGGTAGTTCTGCTCGGCATCTTTCGCATTTCTGCCTCTCGCGCTTGTGCACCATTTACGTCGCGCATATGCGCCGATCATTCTGGACATTCCGCGCATGTGCGCGCATTCAAGTCGCGCATGTGCGCCGATGCTTCTGTAATTCTCGTGCATGTCGCGCATGTGCGCGGGAACTCTCCTTATAATTAATGTCAAATCTTCTCTCGGTTCTTCCGATCTGATCCGTTCTGTCTATAATTTTCTCGATTAATAAATAAATCATTTCAGAGTAATCTCAAATTACAGTAATAACATCTCGGGCCTTACATTTCTCTCCCTCTTAGATTTGAGTTCGTCCTCGAACTCACAAATAATCAATTCAGACATATCAGAAGAAATGTATATAGAGTTTAAATCAAAAACTCATCTCGATGAATCAATTCTGAAATCTTAATCTCATATCAGATTCTATCTCTCAAATAGTTTCTTTGAGATTCGGACAATCTTACTGTGTTTTCAACAGCAGAATAATCTTAGTTCTGAAGTATTCTTCTTTTACGGATCTTCGATTCCAATATGGAATAAGAATTCAAGAAGTATAATATCATAATACTCCTCAAAATAGTTCTGACACAATCAATCTCGTAATACTGGCTATACAACATCCGTATACACCAATCCACAGCTCATCCAAATCATTACCATCAGCTGTTATCAAATTTGTTTATCCCTTTAAGGATATATTTATCTTCGGCCCCAAATACCAATCGTCATCATCCGACGTCGGCATATTAAGTCTGTCTGGTCTGAGCTATCTTTATTCTTTTCTGAATTAGCTACATTTCTTTGTCATATATCCGATCGTATCAGATCCTATCTCAGGTATCTGAGATATTATTCTTATACCAAAGACATCTACAGTGCTCACTGTACAATGTCTCATCTGTAGCTATCTCAATACTCGTTTGATAGCTATCCATATACAATAATTCATATAGTGACACTATGTCATGTCAACTAGTGCTAGCATCCAGCACTACAGTTCCATAAATATCTTCTCATATCTGGATAGTATGCTCTGGCTATCTGTCTGTCTCTGAATAATATGTGAATGAGTTCATGGTATATTCTGCCACAATACAAACTCAATCAAGGTTCACAATCTGATATAATCTATCTCAACATTCTGGTCAATCTGACCATTTTTTTTGACATCGATCTTTGTCATCTGGTCATGTTTGTACGTCATCTTGTACAAACTAATAGATATAGATTGAACAATCTGTCAATCACAATCATATCATATCACAATCTGGAAAGTATTGTAGTAATCTCATTACGAAATTCATCGAAATATACTCCCCATATCTATTCAAAAATATACAAATTCTGTAATAAATCTTCTGATTTCTATCTTTCTGTCTTCCTTTATTGACGATTCAGACATTTCAGTACAAATTCTGCCAACATTTCAGCATAAATTCTGCCATAACTGATTTAATCTGTCTATATCAAAACTATCTGTTCGAATATTATACATTCTCAGTCACCAAAATGAAAACTGAATCCACTACCGTGTGTTTCTGACACTATCTGTCATTTCAAATTCGAACTATTTGATACAATTAAATTATTTAATAATATAAATTAAAGAAAAATACCTACCTGGTATTCGGTTCTGACTATCTATATCAAATTATGTTGTACAATTCTGAAACATTTGACATCACGGGTAATCATTCTCATACAGTAAACTCACATATCTGTTACTCTGATCAATGCTCTGCTCTGATTATCAAAATCTAGTTCTGAACATTCTGATCATATTTCCGAATCACTGAAATTCTCAAATTCAACTTTGATTCGGATTGAACTGTATATAATCTGTATCAAATACAGCTGTAGAAATATAACAATACTCAGGCAGACATAAAACAACAATCGTATACGATAATCTGTCAATTCAGACCAAAAATAAATTTCTGACATTTTTTAAATTTCTGAAATTTCTGATCTTTCTGATATCGGTATCATTTTCAGCCACTGATCACAATCTCAACTGTGTCAAAACAAATCGGTATACTAACTTCAGATATCGCTTACTCTGAATACAATCTGTTTCAAGCAGGATTCATATCTGAACAATTTCTGTATACAATCATCACCGTTTTCAGAATATTCAATAAAATCTTCAAATATTCGATTCAATCAATCAGATGTTGTAAATATATCAAAATATTATAGATATAATGAGCATGAAATCATCAGAATATCTCTGAACATACTGAAACATGCCAAAGAGAAACATTAAATCAGCTGTAACTCTTGGTCGATACTCTTCTACTGATCTTTCAATTCATTCTGTATTATTTTGTACATTCAATGTCATTCTGTGCTAAATTCTAAAGCACAAACAATACCTGATCTCAATTTAATTCTGAAATCTATTTTTCTGATATAAAGCAATTCTGAAATCTTATCTGGCAACATCAGCCAACTCCTATATCATTGGCAAATCTTCCAATGTTAGGCTCGATTTTAGTAGGTCTCCTGAATACATAAGGATACCATCTGTTCCTTTCTGACAATCGAGTCATAACCATACAGATATCAAAGGGATTCTGAATCTAGAATCCTTACCGTGGAATCTCCACTCAGCCATATCCGGTCTAAATCTTACATTCTCCTGAAAGAAATATATAATAGTTCTGTACTTGTTCAGCATATTAATATCAATAATGCGGTCAAATCTGAAAACACAAGTACATCATAATCTAACTCTATCTCCATCTCTTACCGTAGTATAAAATATTTCACAACAATATCTGATATCAACATTTCCCCCAAAAGGTAAAGAATCAATACTACAGTACAAACAGATCCACTAGATACAGCATATCTCAATGCAACTCAATTAAAGATAATCGTAAGAAATGCATTAGTATATATCAATACATATGCAGTCTAATCATAAAATAACAGTATCTGCCACTATATCATCAAGTGTCTCTTGGGTCTGTTCCTCGATCACTACCACCAGATGGTCCTGTTCCCTGAAATCTTCGGGACCCTTTCTGTGGACAAACTCTAGCAAAGTGTCCCGGCTGTCGGCAGATATGACAACTACCAGTAACTCCCTGGCATTGCTCCGTGGAATTTCTTCCTCCGCAAGTTCTGCAATACACTCCAGTATAACTCGGACTAGAACCACTGGAGCTAGATGAACCACTCAGTCCGCTCCCCAACTTCTTAAACTGTTTCTTTCGAGTTTTCAGCAAATCTTGCTTTCCACTCGTGCTGCCGCGATCGAATCGAAGAGGGGATTGCTGTGTCTAGGGGTTCCATCGCACACACCCTTTCTAGTTGTCTAATCAGACTCGCCTCCGCTCTCTTCGCTCTACTCAAGGCATCAACAAAATGGTAAGGTCGCTGTATATTCATCAATGCAACTATCTCCGAATTCAATCCTCTGATGAACTGATTCGCTACAGCTTCATCATTCCCAACTACATGAGGAGAAAAACGCAGTAGAGTAGAGAATTTAGCAACATATCCTTCAATATTCAGTTGGCCTTGTCTCAAATTCTCAAATTCTGCTTTCTTTTCCTCTCGATACGAAACTGAGAAAAATCTTCGATAAAATTCGGTTCTGAATATTTCCCACGAAATCACCGTACCTCTCTGTTCTAACATTCTTTTACTTGTCATCCACCAACTCCTAGCGGCTTCTCGTAACTGGTTAGGCACCATTTTAACTCTCTGTTCATCTGTACAATCAAGTAAATCGAACAGTATTTCTATGTCATCAAACCAGTTCTCACAATCTTCAGACGTCTCGATACCACTCAGAATCGGCGGCTGTAATAACTGAAACTCTTTCAACTTTGTTTCCATCTGAGTCTCTGATACATCTATCTGTTCAGTCGAAGTACTACCCCTTTCTGGAATTCTCCGTTGAGGTATATCTGCTTATCAAAACATTAGTACCCAAATACTACAAACCTGTTCCAATCTTCCTCTGATCATCTTACTGCTGATCAAGAATCAAATCTGATTCATACTCAATAATACATATTACCAATCCAATTCAGATAATTAGATAACATGTATTTCAAAGCAGTAAAGCATAATCTCATGCTAGCACACACAATGTACGTCAACATTAAAATAAATCTCATGCTAGCAATCACATGCAAGGAAAGAAAACTCAATCTACCCCGCTCATTCTCTTCTATCTCAGTCTAAAGGATATATCGCTCTGATACCACCTGTTGTGGGGACCCGGACGCTAATCATCATCTTAATCATCTTTGGGATTTAATTATCAATTAAGATAAACAGGGTCTAAATTTTTTTTTAAAATGTGGAAGGTAATGGAATCAAATTATTATACAAACCAGTATAATAATACAAATCTTGTACAACATGCATCTAGTTCAAACTAGTCTAAGGTTCAATTACTAATTTCAAGTATTAAACCAGATCTACAATAAGTCCGAAATCACCACTCTAAACTCGTCTTCTCTCATCATCTTCTTGACCCCGATCTTGTCCCACCTTTTGTCATGCACACATACAAACAAGACAACAGCCGGATAACTCCGGTGAGAATAAATCCCAGTATAAACAATGTATACATGCAATTAAATGAATTAACATAAAAGCATGAATTATATCTTTGCACATGTATCAAAATCGAACAACATGTACCAATATTAGTCTGTAAATAAAACATGAATCGTAATCTACGAAACATAAAGCAATACATATCTGTAAATCAATTCTAGTCTCAATATCTAAGACTCGACTCATCTCTCATTCTAATCTAGGGATCCCGGTGAATAGGAATGTAACAAATCTCCCACCTATCTCTTACATTCGCGGTGGTTGAAATTGATACGTTCCTATTTACGGACTTGGCCCTCGCTATATCAAATATCTATGATAAGAGCGACTCTACTCATAATCACATCGATATGACCAAACGTCCGGTGTCTTGGAGTATCTACCAAGACTATGCCTATTCTGACAATGTGCAATGGGTCAGTGACGTCTCTGTCATAGTCTGGCCCCTCTGTCAGTGACTCTCACTCAATATCTTTCTGCTTTCTACTTTCTAATTCAATAGAATAAACATAATCATTTAAACACGTAAAGGTATAAAAACAATATCATACAAGTATGTGGTTTAGGAAACTCGAGTAGAATCTAACTCAAGTCGATCTCCCAATAAACATCAATACCTTTGTCTTCTCGGTCTGATGAAGACGAAGTCTCGTATCCCAATCTGTCCATATCCAAATCTGATAATGACAATCATATAAATACCATATCAGTATATAACTCAATTCAAGACCTGTTCTGATCAATACTCAAATCGGTATATCATCTGATCCATATCTGAACAAGGTATAATCTAATCCATATCAATGATATCACGATACAATCTAATTCATTACTGAATCTGATCAATTTCAATAAATACTGAA
Organism: Primulina eburnea; assembly: GCF_022965805.1. Classification (NCBI taxonomy): domain Eukaryota; kingdom Viridiplantae; phylum Streptophyta; class Magnoliopsida; order Lamiales; family Gesneriaceae; genus Primulina; species Primulina eburnea. The sequence continues at coordinate 15,119,719 of NC_133108.1, forward strand.
TCTGATCAATATCAATCTACTGATGTTTCGACAGCATAACAATACAGTCTTGATATCCCGTCAATCTCAACATCACAGATATAATACAAGAATTCATAAGCAATACAAGTACAATTCATAATCTCAATATCGGTACACTTAAATCAGTAATAACTCAACTCTGATATCAAATCTCAATCAATTCAACTCTGAAAATCATAACAATTGTATAACAGTCTATTCTTTAATCTGACTTCAGTTATACAATGTCTACTGTAGCAGAAACATCATATCTGATTCGTATTCAATTCTGACAATATCATAAATTCAAATCATGTCTAAATGTAACAAAAATTACGTCCAGTTGTAGCCTGCGTTGATAGGAACCAGTACTGAAGTCGGATTTAAAATTGGACGGACAAATCTTTCAGAAATCAAAATCTAATGAAAAGGTGTACGGATGTTTCTCTATTCCTCCGTGTTTTCTTCTTATCAATTCTGAAAGAATTGAATGGTTTATATATATATATATATATATATATATATATATATATATATATATATATATATATATATACTTATATACATACACGTTGCAAGAGTTAAGGCAAGTGGCACTTTTCCCTTCTGCATGCCGCGTGCATATGCGCGCGCACAGCCGCGCATATGCGCCGGTAGTTCTGCTCGGCATCTTTCGCATTTCTGCCTCTCGCGCTTGTGCGCCATTTACGTCGCGCATATGCGCCGATCATTCTGGACATTCCGTGCATGTGCGCACATTCAAGTCGCGCATGTGCGCCGATGCTTCTGTAATTCTCGCGCATGTGCGCCGATACATGTCGCGCATGTGCGCGGGAACTCTCCTTATAATTCATGTCAAATCTTCTCTCGGTTCTCCCGATCTGATCCGTTTTGTCTATAAATTTCTCGATTAATAGATAAATTATTTCAGAGTAATCTCAAATTACAGTAATAACATCTCGGGCCTTACATGTCACTGGTCTCTTTTCTTCGGCTTAATATCGAATATCCAAACAAAATCTTTAATTTCATGAAATCATGCAATTTAAACATTTAATCATATGAAATATATCATTTAAGTATTTAAAATCAATTAAATAAAATAAATAAGTAATTTAAACAATTTGTATGCATGCGGTTTAAGTTGACCGATTTTCGGACATCACACTTCACCATTTGGAAACTCCGATTTAAACTTCGGAAGCTCTGAGCTCCTATGCGTCGACTTTCATTTGACACGATACTTCAGAAGTTCTAATCTCTGTTGGGAAAGTCCGATCTCCCTTTGGAAGTTGAGAGCTGGTTTCGAACTGCTCTTCAGGGATTCTGAACTGGTTGTTGAAGACATACTTTTATTATTTTAAGTAATGACACTTGATCATGATTAAATCATTATTTCTTTATAACTGAAGTTGTGTAGCATATATAATTTAGCATAAAATAAAAGTTGAGATCATGAGAAGGAGATTTACATGTCATTTCAGAACATGGAGTTCACCTACCAAACGATTCTGTTTGAAATCAAGTGAAGTTATCATGCATATTTAATTTTTTATTTAATTAATCAATATGCCATGTTATTCTATCTTTCTTCTTTTTTAATTACCTTGTACGTGTTGACGGTTGAACACAACTAATATTCCTATTATAAATTCAATCTGCTTAACCACTCATTGGTTTAAAATTCACATCTCCACGACGATTATTATTTAAATATGGTGTTTTTCACGATGTGAAGAATGCCATTAATTGAGTCAAATAACCGCATCACCTAAAGGTATATATATATATATGTATATATATATATATATATATATATATATATATATATATTCTGGCGCAAGGTTGGAGATATTAAAGAGACTCTATGGTTTTATATATACGCCAAGGTTGGAGATATTAAAGAGACTCTATGGTTTTATATATATATATATATATATATATATATATATATATATATATATATATATATATATAAAACCATGGTTGGAGATATTAAAGAGACTCTATGGTTTTATATATATATATATATATATATATATATATATATATATATATATATATATAAAACCATAGAGTCTCTTTAATATCTCCAACCTTATGCCAAAATGACAAGAAGACGCAGGGTTTTCTTCTCCAAGGGAGCAAAATAGTGCAGCTCCATTTCCAATTTGGCGCATAGCTCTTTATTTTTATTTTTTTTTTGTTTTACTTATTATAAATATTTATATTAAAAATTATAAATATTATTATATTATTTTAATAATTAGATATTTAAATATAAAATTAAAATAAATCAAATAGATGGGTTGAAAAATATCCACACTCGGTTCAAAAAATAAAATAAATTTTAAAAATCAAATTAAAAAAATATTACGATATTTTTGATCGAGGAGGCTACGTGGGAACCAGAGACTGAGATGAGAGAGAGGTATCCTGAGTTGTTCGTGCCGTGACGTCAATTTCGAGGACGAAATTCCTCTAAGGAGGGGAGATTGTAATAGCCGAGCCCGGTGTACGGTACGGTTTAAGCTTTATTGTGTTAATTGGGTTTATGATTAGTCGTTTATAGTTGTGTTTTGGGCTATAGTATTATTGGTTATTATTTATTTGAGGTATTAGTTGGTGTTGATTGTTCGTTTCAGCGTTTCGGATCGATTTTAGTTGAGTTTGTACTGTTCATTGCCGTGAGTAGAGTGCACCCGCGCTCTTAGATGAGTGCCCCCGCGGTGTACTATTCATCATTTTGCATTTTGAGGGCAGTGGCATGACCGCACCCGCGGCAGTGCAAGGACCGCACCCGCGGTGTGCACCGCACCCGCGGTAATTGTAGCACCGCACCCGCGGTGATCGTGCATGAGAATTATTTTGGTATGCCGTGAGCATGGCGCACCCGCGGTGCTTGTGTTGGCGCACCCGCGGTGTAAGTATGGGCGAGTTATTTAGTACCTTTTTGATTGAGTTGACTTCATTCCATACCTTATCCTATCTACTTTTCGAGATTTTCTCTCAAATACCAAGGGTTTTCATCCATTTCTTTTGCTTCCTATCTTTGATTCTTGGCTTTGTTTGGATTTCCGACTTGAGATCAACGTTCTCCATGGTATAAGGAAGCTTAGGTAAGTTTTTGGTGCGATTCTAACGAGGTTTTGAGTTAAGGGTTATTTTGGATTTGATGTTTGAGTTGTTTAATGGATTATTTGGCTTGTACTTGTGGATCTAGAGTTGATATTGGTGTTATTTATGGATTATTGTTGTAGGTGGTGTACCAAGAGCTTATTTGAGGTGTTCTATTGGTAGTAAGTGGAATTTCATCCTTTTTGCTCACATGATATTATATGTATTGTGTTTTAAAGGTTTCAAAGTGTTATTCCCTTCCATTGATCCATTGCTATGTATTCATTTCATTGATTATCTATTGGAGGCATTGTATGTCTCACCATTGTTATAAAGGGAATACAAGAAATATTATGAGATTGCGAAACGACGGCCTTAAATGCTATTGAGAATTCAAATGTTTTATTGGATTGATTTATCATAGCCATGGCATTGCATGCAATTAGATGATCATCGACCATAGGCTTTTATCCCCTCACAGTTATCGATTTATATCGATGGGATATTGGCAACCACAGTCACAGATACTATTGATATCAATCCAACCATAGAAAAGAGAATACCATCGTATTGCTATCTATTGCTATGCTATTGCTACAGTTATTGCTACAGTATTCATGTTTCAGAGTCGATGGTATTTATGATTTAAAAGCCATGTTTTACAGAGTATACTATGTATCATTGCTATGTAAGAGTTCCACTTGCTGAGATTTATTCTCATTTCAGTTATTTTCATGTGATGCAGATAAGAACGACGGACCGGGACGTTGACTGTGGATGGGGGTCATATGCATACGAAGATTGGAAGGATGATTATTTTGTACCATTTTGTAACATGATCACACTAATGATATTTTGTATTTTGTTATGTCATTGGAATGATCATGTTGTTATTTTGTAAACACTTTTATGAAATGTATTTTGAAACTCCTTCCATGTTTGAAAGAAAATTTTAAATTCTGCTGTATTTTAATTGTATCGGGTCAGGGTGTCACATTTAGTGGTATCAGAGCACCGGTTCTTCGGACCAATGCATATGACTTCGTCTACTTTCAACTGTCCGGGTATGTTTTCTTGCATCTATTCATTGTTATTTATTGATTGGTGTCTTGTGAGCAATTGTAGAGTATGCCTCCTAAGCGTAAGGCGGCAGAGGGTGAGGATAGTTCTTCCTCGAGAGTTGTCGACGAGTTCGGCAAGTTGCTTAAGGAGCAAGCCAAGGTGCATAGCGATCAGATTCAGCAGTTGCTCCGATTGCAAGGAGCAGGTCAGGGTCGAGGCCAAGTGAGAGGTCAAGTTGCTCAGGCCGTTGGCACTGATGCCGTCTTTTCTGCTTTCAAGAGAATGGATCCACCGGAATTCGCAGGTAGCACCGATCCTCTAGTTGCTGTCGAGTGGGTCAAGGCGCTTGAAGCTATCTTCGATCATCTCCAGTACGAGGATAAAGACAGGATTAGCTGTGCAGTGTTCTTGCTGGTTAAAGCTGCACGTATCTGGTGGAATGCTACGAAAGTTGGAGTAGATGTTGCGACACTGAAGTGGTCAGAGTTACTGACTTGTTCTACGACAAGTATTTCCCCGACGCACTTCGAGCGAGGAAGGTTACGGAGTTCTTGGAACTTAGACAGGGGAGCTTGGATGTTGGCCAGTATATTCTGAAGTTTGAGGAAGGTTGCCTATTTGCTCCGTATATTGCTTCGAACGACAAAGACAAAGGCGCTCATTTCATTCGAGGCCTTAGAGCTGAGATTCGTCGTGACATCAACATGTCCAAAGCTGTTACTTTCAAGGAGATTGTGTCCAAAGCATTGTTGGCCGAGCAGGATGAGAAGGACATTGCCCGGGAGAGGCAAGAGACACACCAGGCCATTGCTCAGAGAGGCCAGGGTTCTAATCAGAGGGGCAGGGATCGTTTCAAGGGCAAGGGCAAGATGGAGTCGAGTCCTAGACCTCCGCCAGTTCCAGTTCCATTTGATCCTGAGAAGCCGCAGTGTCCAAAGTGTGGTAAGCATCATCGAGGAGAGTGCAGATTGGGCACTCATACTTGTTTTCGTTGTGGCGCGGCAGGCCACGTTGCCAGGAATTGCCCGAGGGGAGATAGCCAAGGGAAGGTGCAGGGTCGTATCTTTTCCATGACGAAGGAAGGTATTAATCGTGAATCTTCATTGATTCTTAGTACTATTTTGATTTCAGGCAGAGTAGCTACTACTTTGATTGATACTGGTGCTACTCATTCTTTTATGTCTGAATTATTTTTGAGATCTTTGGGTATAGTTCCTTCTATTCTTCCCCTTCATCTTAATGTTGTTTTGCCTTCGGGGGACGTGTTGTGCCCGACATCGATTGTCTTTGCGTGCCCTGTTCGTATTGAGGAGCGAGTTGTCTTCGCTGATTTGATTGTTATCCCTATGGTTGCTTTCGACGTTATTCTTGGCATGGATTGGCTTTCGACTTACCGTGCAGTTATCGATTGTGTTGCTAAGAAGGTGACTTTTGCAGATGATGGCCAGGGAGGAGCGCTCGCCAGTGCAGGTACTTCGCTGGTCCTTCCTTTTATTTCTTGTCTTGAGGCTGAGAGATTGTTGTGTAGAGGTTGCGATGGATTTCTTGCTTCTATTGTGGATGTTGATAGATTGATTAAGTTGAATGTAGATGATATTGATGTGGTGAGGGAGTTTGCTGATGTGTTTGAGGATGATGTTCCGGGTTTGCCGCCGGATAGGGATGTTGAGTTTGTGATCGATTTAGCTCCAGGTACGGTTCCTATCTCTAAGGCTCCGTACAGGATGGCCCCTACCGAGATGAAGGAGTTGAAGACTCAGTTGCATGATCTTTTAGACAAAGGCTTTATTCGTCCGAGTTCTTCGCCTTGGGGAGCTCCGGTTCTATTTGTCAAGAAGAAGGATGGTTCCTTGCGGCTGTGTATCGACTACAGGGAGCTCAACAAAGTGACTGTCAAGAACAAGTATCCGTTGCCTCGGATAGATGATTTGTTTGATCAGCTCCATGGTGCCACTGTGTTCTCGAAGATTGATCTTCGGTCTGGCTACTATCAGTTGAAGGTTAGGGAGTCTGATATCCCTAAGACAGCTTTCCGGACCAGGTATGGTCACTATGAGTTTCTTGTGATGTCTTTTGGTTTGACCAATGCCCCTTCAGTCTTCATGGACCTGATGAACCGTGTGTTCAAGCCTTATTTGGATAGCTTCGTCATTGTCTTCATTGACGATATCTTGATCTATTCCAAGACCAGAGAGCTTCATGCCGAGCATCTCAGAGTTGTTCTTCAGTTGTTGCGAGAGAAGAGATTGTTTGCCAAGCTGAAGAAGTGTGAGTTTTGGCTGGATCAGATTTCTTTTCTAGGCCATGTTGTTTCGAGAGATGGCATTACTGTTGATCCATTGAAGATAGAGGCGATTCAGAGTTGGCCTATTCCTACCACTGTTTCAGAGGTTCGCAGTTTCCTTGGTTTGGCAGGTTACTATCGTCGTTTCATTTCAGGTTTCTCTAAGATTGCCCTGCCATTGTCCAATCTGACGAGGAAGACTGTGAAGTTCGAGTGGTCTATTGATTGCCAGAGTGCATTTCAGGAGTTGAAGGACAGATTGACGACAGCTCCTGTTCTTTCTTTGCCCAGTGGTTCAGAGGACTTTGTTGTCTATACCGATGCGTCGAAGAGAGGCCTTGGTGCAGTGTTGATGCAGAGAGGTAAGGTCATTGCCTATGCGTCTCGTCAGTTGAAAGATTATGAGAAGAATTATCCGACGCATGATTTGGAGCTCGCAGCTGTGGTTTTCGCCCTGAAGATTTGGAGACATTATCTGTATGGCGAAAAGTGTGAGATCTTTACAGACCACAAGAGTTTGAAGTATTTGTTCTCGCAGAAAGAGCTCAACATGCGACAGAGGAGGTGGTTAGAGCTTGTCAAGGATTATGATGTGACCATCAGTTATCACCCAGGGAAGGCGAATGTGGTGGCTGATGCTTTGAGCCGCAAATCGAGTGCTTCTTTGAGTTCTTTGATTCAGAGACCATTGTTGATGGATTTGCAGAGAGAGGAGATTGATCTAGTGATTCCAGGTACCATTGCTCGCTTTTCAGCGTTGGTCATTCGATCTACTTTGACGGACAGGATCCGTAGAGAGCAGTCGACTGATGTTCAGTTGACAGAGTTGAGAGCTAGAGCTGAGGCTAGAGGGAATTCAGAGTTTAGTCTGAATGGTGATGGTTTGGTGACTTTCAGAGGCCGTATTTGTGTTCCTTCTGGCGACGATATTCGTAGAGACGTCTTGACAGAGGCTCATACCGCACCTTATTCGATTCATCCAGGCAGTACGAAGATGTATCAGGATCTTCGTCGACTTTACTGGTGGCCAGGTATGAAGAAAGATATTGCTTTGTTCATTTCTCAGTGCCTTACTTGTCAGCAGGTTAAGATTGAGCATCAGAGACCTGCTGGGACATTGCTATCTTTGCCGATTCCTCAGTGGAAGTGGGAGCACATCACCATGGATTTCGTGACTGGTCTGCCCAGAGTTCAGAGGGGTTATAATTCCATTTGGGTCATTGTTGATAGATTGACCAAGTCGGCTCATTTTCTCCCAGTCAAGACGACGTATTCGATGTCTCAGTATGCCGAGGACTACATTGCCGAGATTGTTAGACTTCATGGTGTGCCCGTGTCGATTGTGTCTGATCGTGACCCTAGATTTACCTCCGAGTTTTGGAAGAGTCTTCACAGAGCTTTGGGTTCTCGATTAGCTTTCAGTACAGCTTATCATCCTCAGAGCGACGGTCAGTCAGAGAGAGTCATTCAGATTCTGGAGGATATGCTCAGAGCTTGTACTATTGACTATTCTGGTAGTTGGGATTCTAAGCTGCCACTTGTGGAGTTCACGTACAACAATAGCTACCAGGCGACGATTGGCATGGCACCGTATGAGGCACTTTATGGCAGGAAGTGCAGATCCCCTTTGTTTTGGGATGAGGTTGGAGAGAGGAAGATGTTGGGTCCCGAGTTGGTCCAGCAGACTGCCGATGTTGTTGCAGTTATCAGAGAGAGGATGAAGTCTGCTCAGTCGAGGCAGAAGAGTTATGCAGATGTTCGTCGCAGACCTTTGAAGTTCGAGGTTGGCGATCATGTTTTTCTGAAGATAGCACCTCTCAAGGGTGTGATGAGATTTGGCAAGAAGGGCAAGTTGAGTCCTAGATTCATTGGTCCATTTGAGATATTGGACAGAGTTGGTGACCGAGCCTACAGATTAGCCCTACCGCCCGATCTTGACAGAGTCCATAATGTGTTTCATGTATCGATACTCAGGAAGTATATTGCAGATCCTTCCCATGTTCTTCGCCACGAGCCATTGGACTTGACGCCGAATTTGACTTACCAAGAGATTCCGGTCCAGATTTTGGATCGCACTGTCAGAGTATTGAGGAACAAAGAGATCGGCATCGTTAAAGTCCTTTGGAGGAACCATTTGATCGAGGAGGCTACGTGGGAACCAGAGACTGAGATGAGAGAGAGGTATCCTGAGTTGTTCGTGCCGTGACGTCAATTTCGAGGACGAAATTCCTCTAAGGAGGGGAGATTGTAATAGCCGAGCCCGGTGTACGGTACGGTTTAAGCTTTATTGTGTTAATTGGGTTTATGATTAGTCGTTTATAGTTGTGTTTTGGGCTATAGTATTATTGGTTATTATTTATTTGAGGTATTAGTTGGTGTTGATTGTTCGTTTCAGCGTTTCGGATCGATTTTAGTTGAGTTTGTACTGTTCATTGCCGTGAGTAGAGTGCACCCGCGCTCTTAGATGAGTGCCCCCGCGGTGTACTATTCATCATTTTGCATTTTGAGGGCAGTGGCATGACCGCACCCGCGGCAGTGCAAGGACCGCACCCGCGGTGTGCACCGCACCCGCGGTAATTGTAGCACCGCACCCGCGGTGATCGTGCATGAGAATTATTTTGGTATGCCGTGAGCATGGCGCACCCGCGGTGCTTGTGTTGGCGCACCCGCGGTGTAAGTATGGGCGAGTTATTTAGTACCTTTTTGATTGAGTTGACTTCATTCCATACCTTATCCTATCTACTTTTCGAGATTTTCTCTCAAATACCAAGGGTTTTCATCCATTTCTTTTGCTTCCTATCTTTGATTCTTGGCTTTGTTTGGATTTCCGACTTGAGATCAACGTTCTCCATGGTATAAGGAAGCTTAGGTAAGTTTTTGGTGCGATTCTAACGAGGTTTTGAGTTAAGGGTTATTTTGGATTTGATGTTTGAGTTGTTTAATGGATTATTTGGCTTGTACTTGTGGATCTAGAGTTGATACTGGTGTTATTTATGGATTATTGTTGTAGGTGGTGTACCAAGAGCTTATTTGAGGTGTTCTATTGGTAGTAAGTGGAATTTCATCTTTTTTGCTCACATGATATTATATGTATTGTGTTTTAAAGGTTTCAAAGTGTTATTCCCTTCCATTGATCCATTGCTATGTATTCATTTCATTGATTATCTATTGGAGGCATTGTATGTCTCACCATTGTTATAAAGGGAATACAAGAAATATTATGAGATTGCGAAACGACGGCCTTAAATGCTATTGAGAATTCAAATGTTTTATTGGATTGATTTATCATAGCCATGGCATTGCATGCAATTAGATGATCATCGACCATAGGCTTTTATCCCCTCACAGTTATCGATTTATATTGATGGGATATTGGCAACCACAGTCACAGATACTATTGATATCAATCCAACCATAGAAAAGAGAATACCATCGTATTGCTATCTATTGCTATGCTATTGCTACAGTTATTGCTACAGTATTCATGTTTCAGAGTCGATGGTATTTATGATTTAAAAGCCATGTTTTACAGAGTATACTATGTATCATTGCTATGTAAGAGTTCCACTTGCTGAGATTTATTCTCATTTCAGTTATTTTCATGTGATGCAGATAAGAACGACGGACGGGACGTTGACTGTGGATGGGGGTCATATGCATACGAAGATTGGAAGGATGATTATTTTGTACCATTTTGTAACATGATCACACTAATGATATTTTGTATTTTGTTATGTCATTGGAATGATCATGTTGTTATTTTGTAAACACTTTTATGAAATGTATTTTGAAACTCCTTCCATGTTTGAAAGAAAATTTTAAATTCCGCTGTATTTTAATTGTATCGGGTCAGGGTGTCACAGTTACATCAACAAGGTAAGGCCAGAGTGGTTTCAAAACCTCTGACTGAAAAAGAAAAGATGATTAATCTAATTAAGTCTGTCTCATAAAAGAAATTAATCTGATGACAACTTTAGAAAGGATTGGTTTAAAAGATCTACAAGAACTTGCGGAATCTTTCGCAAATGTCAAAGTTGTAGATCTAAAGATGAACACAGCAGGAGGTGAAATACCTGCTATAACCTGGTCATCTTCTCAGGAACCACCAAGAGAAAGTGTGGGATCTCAGAATATAAACATGAGAGAATCTCAATCTGATTTCCATACTGGTGGAAGTTCACACCCAGTAGGAACAAGGTCAAGGAGAAGTCAAATTCCCTTGCACCAAACACCTTATGGGAAAACTGTTCTAGATCCGATACATCCTTACGGGGTAATGCATAACCTTGATGTATTAGACTTCAAAAACAGAGAAGATCTCATAGATGACTGGACATCTGCTATGAGAATTGCAGCAGGAACATTCGATCTCAACAAAAAAGGATTCATTAAACTTTTAGAAATGAGTCTTATGGGATCAGTAAAAATTGCTTGGGACATGACTTCTATAGACATGAAAGATTCAGTCCTAGCTGGTGAATCTCTTAGTGAGATCGCTGGAAAAATGGCTACCCTATTTAAAGCACATTTTATAGGGGTAGATTATTTCAACAGTCAAGATACAGAGAAGAAAAAGAAATACACTCAAGCTCTGTATAGTCTTGAATTACATGACATATGTTTAGTGGATGAATACATTATGTTATTTACTAAATATAGATGGAATTCAGGAGTCGAAGAAGATATAGCTATGCAGATTTTCTTCGCAAAATTGCCAAGCCCTTGGAGAGAAATGCTCATAAGGAATACGTACCTAGAAATCCAAATACGCTGGCACGAAGAGCCTCTTTCCTCAAAGGAAAATTGGCAGAATGGTGTTACAAGACAGCATTACAGAAGAATTACAAACGCTTAAGGGATATCACAAAAGAACTCCTTTGTGTTGTAAGGAAAATGATCTTCTAACAATTATTGGAAGTAAACCACAAAAGCATAAGAAGAAAAGTTTCAGGACTCATCTTTATGCTCAAAGTGAAAGAAGTTCTTGGAGACCAAGAACAGAATGGTCTAGACAAAAAGCCAGATATTACAAATCTGGACATAGAAGAGGACAATCAAGAAGTAGGATATTATCCCAAGCATTGAGTTCATCTCGAAGCACATGAAGAACACTTACGAAGAAAACTTTCGGAAGAGCTCATACTCGAGCTAATGAAAGTTTCAAAGATTGTAATTGCTGGGCATGTGGGGCAAGAGGTCATATTTAGACTAACTGTCCAGAAAATGAAAAAAGAGGTATTAAAAGCTTCGATCCTACTCCGGATATTGAAGAAGCGGTTTATTATCAAGATCTTATTCAAGTATACCGGTTTGAGGATATTGCCTCAGATGAAAGTATATATGAAGAAGAAGAAGAAATCTAAAGTTAGGAGGAATCTGATGGAACATAATCGGAATCCGACTGAAGACGAGGTGTTTCGACACGAAACACATGAAGATCTATCTGGATTTTTTAGCCAGACAACAATATCTCATAACATGGTTCAAAGAATCATGAGAGAAAATCCGAGTCTACAGAGATACCAAGGTTTCTCTGCAGGACAAGTAGAAAAGTTCTTAGGAAGTCTTGGCCTAAGAAACAGAAAACATCATCTAATTTATAAAGTTTCTAGAAGGGATATGGAAATCCCGATGGAACTTACAGGAAATAGAATGGAGATGCAGTTAATTCCTTCCGAAGAAATTAAGGAGGAATTACAAAAACTCAAGATAGAAGTAGCAAGGACCATGTCCTGGATTCATATTGGAGCAATTCAAATTATGATAAAGGGTACTTTCAAAGAAGGGATAGATTCGCCTATTGATATTGCTATATGCGATAAAAAAATGGGAAATCTACAAGATTTTGTACTGGGAACAATCTCAGGAAACCTCTGTGCAGGAAAGATTGTAGGAGTAATCTATCCAAGGATAGCCTACAACCTGGCAGATCGAGATTTCAGCCGAGCCTTGACATTGCATCAAAATGCAAGGAAAAAAGGTTGATGAAAGAAGGTAATAGAACATATTCTATTACCTATCAGATTTCATATGCTCTATCCAATACACATCATTCAAAGTTGTTTATTAGAAACGAGTTTATTGAAATTCCTGAGATATTTGGAAAATTTGCTCATGCAATTTATCTAGAAAGAGCTGAGTTTCCTTTAATACAGGAAACAGATATTCAAATACAAGACAAACCGATTCTACAAAAGAATTTAAGTCTTATATTGGAATAAAAAAGACTATCTTTTCAGGGAGATAGAATTACAAGTTATAGATAGGATAAAAATCCTGTCATAGAGACCCAACATGAGCTAAAAAGGTTTTCTACGATAGGAAAACTTAGAGGCCCAGAAGGGTGGAATGAAGTAGAAATAGTATTTGATATTACGAAACAAATGAATCAATTTTCTTGTAATACCATATACTATTTGGAACAAGCTACTATAGGAACTTACCAAGGACTGATTAATATCGGAGAATTGAAAGTTCATGTTCAAGGAATTTTAGGAAAAGAATCAGATCGACTGATTCTTGGATTAGAGTTTCTCGAGGAAAACAAACTTTGGAAACATCTACAGTATGGGATGGAATTTATGGCAGAAGATAAGATGTGGAAAATCCAATGACCACAAGTCCATTCTCCATATACATTCCGGTAGGAATGTTATATGAACAATATAGGACATAATATTTTGCAGCTTATATTGATTCAGGTGCTGGAATCTGTACAGCTAAACGAGGAGTCTTTCCAAATAATTTGGAAGAAGAATTACCCAAGATTGCTGGAAGAGATTTTTCCAGAAGAATCTTAATCTTATGTAAAGGGATTAAGATGACTGAAATCATGATCGGCGGTGCTGGACAAACACCTTGGTACAAGGTAAAGACACCACCAATTTATTTTCATGATACAGGAGCTGACATATTGTTAGGAAATAATTTGCTACAAATGTTTAAATCATATACTCAAGAAAATGAGACTAGACGATTAGTGTTCACCACACCATGTGATCACAAAATCATAGTCCAGAGACTACGAGAGGCATTTTACAGAAAATTGCCAATCCAGTTTCGCAGCAAGCGTGGTGATTCAGGAAAAATTCTGAACCCAAAAATGAAGGATTCAAGACGGTTTGGAGAAACAATGCTCCAGTTGAGAGCCGATAAAGAACTCCAACCAAAAGATATAGAATGCCTTAAAATAACTCTACATAAGAATGAGGTACAGTTTGAATCCAAGGTATCACTAGAAGATGTCAAGAAGAGGATGAAAGAAAATTATAATGAAGATCCCTTGGCATGGTGAGACAGAAATCAACTCAAAGTGTGCCTTAAGATTAAGGAAGACAAATAGTATGAATTTGTCCGTTGTAAGCCTATCCCAATGAATATTATTGATCAAAGGGATATGCAGATTATAATCAAGGAACATTTAGACCTTGGTTTGATCAAAGCAGGTATATTACCATATAGCAGTCCAGGTTTTTTGGTAAGAAATCATGGTGAGATAAAAAGAGGAAAACCCAGATTGGTTATTAATTATCAAGAAATTAATAAAATTCTGGAGTTTGATGGGTATTTCATACCTAGTAGATAACACTTGATTAGTTGCATACGCAACGCCAAGATATTCTTTAAATTATATTGTAAATTTGGATTCTACCATATTCGGATGCAGGAAGAAAGCAAGAAATTTACAGGTTTCTCCACACCTCAAGGACATTATATCTGGGAAGTATTACCAATGGATTGATTAATTCACCTCATATATTTCAAAGAAAGATGGATAATCTTTTTAAAGATTATTTCAAATTTATGTTTGTCTATATTAATGATGTTTTAATAGCATCTAAAAATATGGAAGAACATGTCAAACATTTAGAGATTTTCTCTAATGTTTGTAAAAAAGAAGGACTGGTCTTATCTGAAAAGAAGGCGGTCATTGCAACAAAAAAGATTGAATTCCTCGGAATTGAAATCGATGAGTCAGGAATAATTCTGCAAGAACACATAGTGGAAAAAGTGCAGAATTTTCCAGAAAGTCTCAAAGACAAGAAACAACTTCAAAGTTTCTTAGGAGTTGTTATTTTTGCTGGGATGCTTATTAAAAACCTAGCAAAACACAGGAAGGTGTTCAATTCATTATTGAAAAAAGATGCAAGATTTATATGGACAAAAGAACACACAGAAGAACGTATCCATTTAAGAAGGTTTTGTAAAAATTTTCCGAAAATGGCTATTCCTCAAGACAAAGATGATCTGGTATTATATACTGATGTCAGTGATCATTGGTGGGCAGCAGTTCTTACTAAGCTCACCCCAGATGGAGAACAACAATGCAGATATTGTAGTGGGTTATTCTCAGATGCAGAAGCCATAAGATGTCATATCAACGAAAAGGAATTCTATGCAGTAAAGAGGGCTTTTGAAAAATGGCCATTATTTTTACTTGCAAAGAAATTTACTTTGAAAGTTGATAATACACAGGTGAAAGCTTTCTTAAGAAATAGAATTGAGTCTAAACCTGAGAAGGCCAGATTGTTAAGATGGTAAGCTTTATGTCAAAATTATATTTTTGATATAATTATTATTAAATCTCATGAAAATATTCTTGCAGATTTTTTAACAAGAAATGAAAAGCATTGACATTGATGTTATTATCAAGATGCAGAAGCATTTGAGGGAACACCTTGAAATGCTTCAAACCGAGTTTAACAAGTTGGCCGTAAACGCAGAAGTTGCGAGAAGTTTACAACAAGCTGATAAGAGAATTGTCTCTGATCGAATCACAGGATGTTTACAGGCATATACTCAGTTATGGTCTGTAATGCAAAGTCCTATCCTCCAAGGCATTGAGAAGCCATTGGCTTCCCAAATGGAGAATTTTGGAGTACAGGATTCTAGACCTGGAGCGGGGGATTCAAATACCCCTTGCACAAGTGTTAAGTCAGGATCATCTCCAGATGAGTTGGCTGAAACAAAAATTGAGACTCCGGATACTTATCTCGAGTCCTCAAGTCAACACTTCACCTCGGGGATTGAAGAGGGAGAAATCAACCTTAGGCCTCGTACTGACATGGGCAAAACTAAGGTTGGTACTAATGAAGTTACAATTTCTACATTTCAGGTTTACCAACAGAATTGGGAGAAATTAAAAACAAGAGTAGGCATTAACCCAGCTACCAACATTGTTGATGTTTCAGGAAGATATCCTAGGGTATGGATGAAACCTAATTCATATCCCAAGGAGGTCAAGGCTTGGTATGAATTTGGGGCTCTTGCTTCAGTATATACCACATCACCCAGCTTTCCAGAGATTTCAGAACTACCAAAATTGATCCAGGAAGCTGTTCACGAGACTTGGGCGAATAATGATTATTTGTCCAAAGGAGATGTTTTGGAGCTATACTTTTTCAGTGCAGCACCAGAACCAACAGGGAAAGGCTCACACGAAGCCTTTCATTTCATCAAGTTAAGGAGGCCAGATACAAATATTCAGAAATTTATCAAGGACCCTCCGACAGAAGAAACACCTCTGGTTGCTTCAATTGCTGAAGATGACATTTCTACCAGAAAAGAGTTTGGGGTTTATGGGTCTGTCTCACTGAGATGGATAAAGTCAATTTTCCGTTCAAATTTTATAATCATTTAGTGAACGGATCATTCCTGCTAAATACCATGACATGAAAAACAACAAGTTTTGCAGAAGATTTATTCGAGAAAAAGAGAAATCTTTTGTGGAATAGCAAGTTGCCGGCAAGTAAAGAAACTCGTCGAAAATTCTGTAACATGGCACATGTAGGAAGATGATTTGAAAACATCTGTCCAGAATGCCAAAACCAGAAGGAACCTGAATTCGATAAAGGATTCAAACCGAGATCTGATCAGAAACACTTTACCGACACAAGCACAAGTGGGGATAGACCACAATCACGTTTTCCTCGAGGACACCGAAAGACAATGATTCCTCGACAAAGCTAAAGGAGACATGTGACTATCCCAATAAAAAAAAATCCGGACCACCACCATGTGAGTGCAAGGACAGGACCACCATTAATCGGTGGAAAAAGACACAAGAACCACTAATAATGAGTGGTAAAAGACAAAGTAACATTGGATAATTTATTTAAAAAAGGAATCCAATGAAGAAAACAAGAAAAACTGGACCCAAAACTTTACACTATAAATAAAGGAAAATAGAACCAGTTAAACACACCGAAATCAAAACTTAAAGATGTACCGAGTATATCTGAAAGTCTATAAAAGAAGAATCAATTATAAGAGAAAGGAGGCGGATGCTCTTAAATGGCTAGTCCAACATTTCCAGGAAAAAGGAGATGAGATTACCGTAGATCTCTTATATACTCATCGTCAATGGTATCTTAGAGAAATAAAAGAAGATGAGAAATTAATTTCTAGATTAATAATCTAGAAAAAAGACAGGTCAAGAAGGGACCACTCAACAACTACATGGTCCATATGCAATCTGTAAAGGCTTATCACGATTTGAAGTCCGGGTTTCAAATCCGAAGAAGCCTTCTATAAATAAGGAAGCAGAAGGAAGATGAAGGCATCGATCAACCTCTTCATTTTTCTTCAAATCATTTGTAATAATTTACTTTCAAGTATATGTGTGTAGTGAGTTCAGCTACTATTAGTAGCTAAACAAGTTTTTCCTCCTCTACAGGAGGTTACTATGTATTAATAAAATGTTAGTGTTTGAATAAAGAGATCTTTGCTCTTAGCCCCTATCATGTATTATTTTCAAAATTTTATCTTTTATTGTACATCCTAAGGTAGGAAACGAATTAGGGTTGTGCCAAGTATTGCTGAAGGAATTTACGTCGGTAACCATCGGTTGCGATCGCGTGGTTGGGCTGTGAGGAGCAGTCTGTAAAATACGGTGGATATAACCCGGTGGTACTCCGGTCAAAGAGGTAAAAGATTTAATTTATTTTACGGAAGCATGATGTGCCATTATTTACCAAGGAAAAATCAATTATTCAAAATAAAAATATAAGGGTAAATTTGGAAATTTGAAAGATATGGGAAGTTGAAACAAAGTTTTAGTGGGGTAGGGAGTAAAGAAAAGGTTGAGAATGTGAATAGGGATTTTTTGAAAAATTCCCCTTATTATTAATACCAAATTTATCTTATCTTATAATTAAAAAATTTATTAAAATCTCAAAAATTAACTTTCAAAATCCGAAGAAGCCTTCTATAAATAAGGAAGCAGAAGGAAGATGAAGGCATTGATCAACTTCTTCATTTTTCTTCAAATCATTTGTAATAATTTTCTTTCAGGTATATGTGTGTAGTTAGTTCAGCTACTATTAGTAAAACAATTTTGTCCTCCTCTACAGGAGGTTACTATGTATTAATAAAATGTTAGTGTTTGAATAAAGAGATCTTTGCTCTTAGCCCCTACCATGTATTATTTTCAAAATTTTATCTTTTATTGTACCCTAAGGTAGGAAACGAATTAGGGTTGTGCCAAGTACTGCTGAAGGAATCTACGTCGGTAACCATCGGTTGCGATTGCGTGGTTGGGCTGTGAGGAGCAGTCTGTAAAATACGGTGGATATAACCCGGTGGTACTCCGGTCAAAGAGGTAAAAGATTTAATTTATTTTACGGAAGCATGATGTGTCATTATTTACAAAGGAAAAATCAATTATTCAAAATAAAAATATAAGGGTAAATTTGGAAATTTGAAAGATATGGGAAGTTGAAACAAAGTTTTAGTGGGGTAGGGAGTAAAGAAAAGGTTGAGAATGTGAATAGGAATTTTTTGACAAATTCCCCTTATTATTAATACCAAATTTATCTTATCTTATAATTAAAAAATTTATTAAAATCTCAAAAATTAAATTTTACAAAAATAAAATTGTACAAACAGAAATACATTTATTATATTAAAGCAAAGCAAGTGGGTGATAGGGCTCATGATCACCGACAAACTTGGGAGTTGACATAGTTTACGTCAAAGATGGTAAAAATGTCTAAACATAACAATTATTCATTTGCAAGACCATATTTCTCCCTCTTCAATGGTTTGATTTTAACAATTAAGAAAGGCAACTAGAATTGTAACGCCTCGAAAATTCGAAGGTCCAAACGAACCACATGCATCCAATTATTAAATTCTCTTGTATTTTAATTAAATATTTTAATTACATGAATTAATTATGTTGTGCATATTTGCATGTTTAAAATATATTTTTCTACATGGTTGCATTAAAATGTATTTGTAAAGGTTATCCGAGTTGCGATCGAAGAACGAAGACCGAGGGCTGAATAATAGAAAATGTTTTTATTGGTTAATTTTTTTTAATGATTTAAAAGATGGGTGATACTTTTTATTATTTTTGAAAATATGGGGTTTTGAGGTGATTTTATACGTCGAGACGTAATTTTTATTGGTGTTGGTTTTTCAATAAAAATACAAACATTTTTGCCAACCTGGCTAATAAATTCACAAACTCGTTTAAGCAAAATTATTTTAATATTTTAATTTAATACTAATGGGCTAAAAGGGACCTAATAAAGTTTTTTAATGTGTCTAAGCTTTGTTGGTTGATTAAATTAGTATATAATATACTAAACCTAATCATAACCCTCCCGAAACCCCACACCCATTCTCCTATCAACAAGACAAAATTCTCCCCAAACTCTTCCCTCTTGATATCACACGGCACACACATCCTTCAAGGAAAAGCATCAAGTTTTTCTTAGGATTTCAAGCCAAGGTCTCGTCGTCATCGCTCTTCGATTCATCAACGTATATTCGTGCGTTAAATACGCAAAGGCACGCCCGTCATATTCTCCATTTACTCATCATCACACTATATTATACATTTATGTTTGAAATTGCATGAAAAATAAGGGACAAATTTTTTTATTTTCGTTCATGCATCAAATGTGATTTTAAAAGCTTGATTTTTGTACCAAAAACATGATTATATGGTTGCTAAAGGGGCTGTCATGGCTAGGATATGATCAAGGATGATTTACACAAGTTTTAGAGTCATAGAAATCCACCAAAACGTTGCACAAACTGATTGAGCAGAAGCTGGACCATGGGCAAGAAAAACAAGAAGAACCGTGGGATTGGGTTGGCTTGTTCTTCATGCTATGGCTCAGTTTCTATGCATGGGGTCACATGGCTAGCCGGGGTTCGAGGAGGGTCAGGTGTGAGGGCTGGTAGAGTCCTAGCATGGCTAGGACTCAAGGGGCAGTGAGCAAGGAAGAGTCTGTTGGTGCAAGGACTCTTCCAAAGTGCGCAGAGGAAGAAGGATGCTGGGGGACGGCTCACGGCTGGCGAGCCAGGCTGGTCCTTTAGGGTCTAGAGAGGGTGGTCCAGGGTTGAGTCAAGGGCTGGTATGGTTTGGTTCAGGAAGGGCCGAGCAAAATCATGAGAGCGTGAAGGGGCCATAGGCGCGCCGGTTGTTGTGCACTTGCACTGTCTCGCTGCGTGGCTCAGGATAGGGGTGGCTCGGGTCTAGGACAGGTCTAGGGTCAGTAAAGGTCATCGGTGGTCTGTGGTTAGAGGGCTGGAGGTGTCCTAGTTGGCTAGGAGTCTTGGTGAAGGGAAGGAGATTCACGGACACACATCACATGCAATTGGGTCGGTTTCCAGGAGTGATTGTGAATTAGGGGCTGGTTCTACGGGATGGCCTTGGTCAGGAGCGTCCCTAGGTGGGTTGGCTTGAGGTGGCTCGGGCGTGGCTCGAGTAAATTTGGAGATGGCTCGAGTGGTTCGATAAGGTGTCAATTTTGAAAATAATACGACTAAATTTGAATCCATGGGTCCACGGGTGTGGTTCATGACTTGGAAGGGTAGAATAAATGATGAAAATGTTATGTTTAAAATTTGGGATCAAATAATGAGTTTTGGATTTCTCCGAGATTTTATCGCCGCACGAAACGTTAATTAAAGAATTAATAGAAAAACCTAGTTTTAAGCTTCATAAAAATATGAAAAATTATAATTAAGCTCAAATAATGTTTAAAAGTCTAAGTTTTTAATTTGGGAATATTATATTAAATTTTGGGTTAATTCGAGATTTTTGACGCATTAATATGTTATATTTAAAGATTAATTTAAAAGTTATCGGTTTAAGCTAGATAAAATTATGGGAAAACTCTTGTAAGCTTAAATAATTATTTGAGACATTTTAGAGTCAATGAAATTAAGAAAATGTCAAAAAAGTAAAATTTTACGTCTAAAGGTAAAACAGTCATTTTACACCTAGAAAATTAGTAAACGTCATGACAGTGCGCTGAATGCTGTTTACAATGGGTATGGATGTTTATGAAATTTTATATGTTAAAAGGATTAATTTAAATGTTTATGGAATGTTACATGTTTAGGGATTTTTATGTCAAAATGCTTATTTTAAATGTTTATGATTTAACGTGTCAAAATGTTATTTTAAAAGTTTATGATGTTAAAAATATTTATTTTAAACTATTACGGATTTTTATGATAAAATGATAACGTTAAAAAGGATGTTGCATGCTTGTTTTTAAAAGAAAAGAGGATATTAAATGCATGATTTTTGTAAAGTGATGAAAATGTAAAACGTTGAAGGAAGTGAAGTAATTGTGACTATTGAGGTTATGAGGATAAGAATGAGGATATCGTGAGGGAAAAAGCCCCGGAAAGAGCCCATTTATGGGAGAAGGCCCCAGAGGGAGCCCGACGATCGTATTTCCATTCGATGAGGATAGGCCAAGGCTCAGTTGACGAGAGATCGTCACTGATGTCCTCGCCGCCCAGTACTGTGGTTACATGTAAATGGATCTATCGACTTTTGAGGATGATGAAAGTCACAATTAACTATCTGAATTCAATAAAAAGAAAATGTTTATGATCATGATGAAAGGATAAATGTTATGAATGAGGAAAAGGAAAATGTTGAGGTTTAAAGTATGCATGTTCATATGAATATGTTGATGGTGATATGAAAATGTTTACGAAAAGGTTTACGAAAGTGTTTATGAAATGGTTTACGAAAATGTTTATGAAAAGCTTATGAAAATGTTTATATTTAAAGTTGATGCATCATTATGAAAAAGTTATTGTTTAAAGTTTATGCATCTTCATGTAAAAGATATTTTAAGTACAAGTATTTTTATTGTTGCATGTGATCTATATATGTAGTACTTTTTATCGAGATTATAGTGTGTGGAGTCTTCAGACTCACTAAGTGTGATTGATGAAGGTGATTATGTTAATGGAGGTCTTGATGGTTGACTTTGCTAGATTGAAGGTGCACATAACCCGAGGAGCGACGCTAGTTTTCCGCACTAGTTTATGATTTATGATTTTAAGTTATGTTAAAGATATTTTTATGAAATTGTTTATGTTATGAGTGGTTTTTGAGAGGTTATAGTATGTGTTATACTTTTCAAATAATGTTTTTAGGTTGGTAAAACGTTTGACGATTTTATGCTTTAAAATATTTTCCCTTGGATTTTTAAATGTTAGTTGGGTGTTTAATTTTAAAGTAGTGACAATATATTTTAAAGTATTTATATATACGTATATTTTGAATTATGGAGATTAAGGAGAAAAAAAACATTTCTAGCACGATTTAAGAAAACGAATAGCAGACGTTTCAAGAATTTAACATAATCTTATTGTGTTAATATAGTTGTGCCGTTATGTAGGACCAAACACTTGTCTTTGTAAAAAAAATTATAACTATTGATAAAAATACAACTCAAATCTTTTAAACCGTACAACAGCACAATCATCATTTTTCGATTGCTCAACCCAACATAGACACGTTAGTTTGGATACAATGGACTTGAACCATCGGCTACAAAATTTGGAGGAGTTTATATATGTCAACTGCACAAAAAGTTAAAATTTTTTGAAAATTAATATTTAAAACATGTATATTGAATATTTGACTGTTGAAAATAAGAGTTGTAAATATTGAAAATTAGTGTGTGATAATGTATGTAATGATGAATTTATTTTTTGGTTATTAGCAGAGAAATTCTATAAATAGATATCTCATTTGTAAAGAAAATCACAACTGAGTAGAGAAAGAATTTTTATAAAGTGTGTAGTTTGGTAAATTTTGAGGGGTTGAGATTTTTACTTTTTACTATAAATTTTTACTTTTTCATAACACGTTATCAGCACGAAGCTTTAAAAGTTCTCCATATTTTTCCAAGCTCCAAGACAGAAGAAAAAAGTAACAAAAGTAATAATATTTATTTTATCGTTTATTTATTTATTGTGAATATATTTAATATATAATATAATGTTATTATATAATAAAGATCAGAAATAATAAAAATAAATTTTTCAAAAAACTTGTTATAAATCCTGGGAGGATGTTAAGACGACATCCCACACTCCCGGTAAGGGATACGACAAGTATAAAAGCCTATAAGATTTTTAAACAAAATACCTTATGATACTTTATTATAATAATGTGATATGCTATACATAATTATTTAAACTTGAATAATATTGTATACATCATATTATTACCATAAAATTATACAAATACATACATTTATTTTTTTGTATACCAACGGTCATAAACGAAAACAAAACGGCTACCTTTTGCCCTATAAACATGATCTCACAAACACATTCAATCACTCAAACCTTTTCTTCTTCTCTAAAAATTATTATTCATCAAATTTTTAGAAGAAAAAAGAAGATGGCTTTATCAAGGTTATTTTTAATTATTTTGGTTATCATACTCACGAGTATTGTATTTATCGGAGAATATCCTCCTTGTGCGTTTTTTTTTATTTTTACGAATGCTTGTATTTGTTGTTTATCCATTACTTTGTATTGCAATATTCATTAAATAATAAATGCATCGTAATTTTTTAGTACCACCATGTCAAACTTGGCATAACTCGAATTCATTGCTCTTGATATTACGGGGAAAAATTATATGTCATGGACTTTCGATGTAGAAATCCATTTGAGTCATTGGGTCTAAATGAGACCATAAAAGAAAATGGCATATCGACATCACAAGAAAAGGCAAAAGTCATGATATTTTTGCGTCAACATCTCGACGAGGGATTGAAATGTGAATATCTAATTGAAAAAGATCACATGGCTTTATGGAAGGGATTAAAAGAAAGATTTAAACATATAAGGGAAGTTATACTTCCGACCTCTCGGGATGAATGGAATACATTGAGATTCCAAGATTTTAAAAATGTCAGTGATTACAACTCAACGATGTATAGAATAACCTCGCAATTGAAATTTTGTGGGAACGAGATTACTGAATTGGAAATTCTTGAAAAAACATTTTCCACTTTTCACGCATCGAATATAACTCTACAACAACAATATAGAGTGCGTGGATTTTCGAGATATTCTGAATTTATCGCATGTCTCCTTGTGACAGAAAAGAATAACGAGCTGTTAATGAGAAATCATCAGGCACAACCCACTGGTTCAACGGAATTTCCTGAAGTAAATGTCGTAAGAAAAAATGAATATAAATATGGAAACCAAAATCAAAGTTATAGACTAGATTTTGGTTGAGGACGAAATCGAGGTCGTGGTCGTGGACGCGACCGTGGTTTTGAAAATAATCGAGATAGTTACTGATATGAATATAGCCAGCCACTATGCGTTCCAAGAACCAATCCCGAGAGGACGATTGAAGATGATGAATGTTGCCCTTCATTCAACCAATGAAAGCTTGGAAATAAGGCTCGAGGGGTTTGGGTTGCATCACCATCAAGTAGATGATGAATTGGAAGAGTATGATACAAATCTGACCGAGCGTGGCGTGCAAATGATTGGAAGGAGATTTAGAGAGCGCCGTTGTTTCGGACCTTCAAGTTCAATAATGATGAATCAAGCATACCCAAGCAAGTGGTGGAGTTCAACAAATAATATAATGAAGGAGTCCCGAACAACCAAGCATATGAGTGAAAAATGGCCAAAGAGAAGCAACGCAGCAGCACGCGCTAGCGCAGATGTGCAGAACTGTGCGCGCGCCCGTGCCAGAAGCAGTGCAGCAGCGCTCGATAGTGCAGAGCAGAACTGCACGCGTGCCAGCGCCAGAAGCAGCGCATCCGCGCGCCCCGCGCTGGATAGGAGCAGAACCTTGCGCGCAGTTGCGCTAGTTCACGCGCAGTCGCACGCGCCGCCGTGCAGGAATTGTTAGCGCAACCCTAGTTTCGGGTAAAACATTCTGAACAAACATTAATTATTGAGTTATATAAAATTTCTTTGAGTTTCTCTCAAACATTCAAGGCTTTTGCTTTGTTCTTAAAAATCAAACTTATCAAAGATTTCATCTTTGTGACGTTTGTCAATTGTTTTCGCACGGATTGTCAAAGACAAGTTCTTTGAAGGTTTGTCTGAAATTCGATTGTTCTATCGTGAATATTTGTTGCTAAGTTTTCATTGCTTACAGGTGAATATCACAAAACAGTTGCTTGTTTCAAAAGATTGGGACAAAACAACGTTCTTTGTTCATCGAATCGAGGGCGTCTCTGTTTTGAGCGCGTTTGCTTTTCGTGATTGAAAAATCGTATCATTTGGTTTTTGATTCAAGTAAGCGTATCCGTTCAATTCCTCGTAGGATTTTCAATACCGATTTTCGTGTAGCGATTTCTACGTATTTGTTGAATCTACAAAAAAAAAAAAAGGGTACAATATGCTTGATAGTCAATTTCAGTCGTTGTTGGTAGAATTTGGTAGAAGGATGGAGGAAGAATTTAAACCTTTGCGTGAAAGGTATGGACGAGTGGATGAGAGTGGGAGGATGAGTAAAGAGGAGAGAATCATGGCGACACCAGCGAGGAGTTCAAAACATAGATATCAAGGTACATCGCAATTCTCACATAATTATATTTATGATATTCGATGTTTATGGTGTCTAGAGGTAGTACATAATTTTCATCATTGTCCGAATGAGGATGTGAAGGTAATGGATTCCACTTCAAACCTTGCCAAACTTGTGGATGATTTGAATGTTGATACTCCAATTGTGTCTCATGCGAGTATTGAGTGTTGTGCTGTGGAGGATGAGTTGTTAGATGATGTGCAAGTTGTTTCTTTTGCTCAAAGAGGCCAAAAAAACGCTCGGTCTTCTTTGAGTTTCTCTCAAACATTCAAGGCTTTTCCTTTGTTCTTAAAAATCAAACTTATCACAGATTTCATCTTTGTGCTTGGGTATGCTTGATTCATCATTATTGAGCTTGAAGGTCCGAAACAACGACGCTCTCTAAATCTCCTTCCAATCATTTGCATGTCACGCTCGGTCAGATTCGTATCATACTCTTCCAATTCATCCTTTACTTGATGGTGATGCAACCCGAACCACTCGAGCCTTATTTCCAAGCTTTCATTGGTTGAATGAAGGGAAACATTCAACATCTTCAATCGTCCTCTCGGGATTGGTTCTTGGAACGCATAGTGGCTGGCTATATTCAGATATACTCCCTTTCTTCAAAAAGATTTGTCCTCAAATCTTGTCTTTCTTGATAGCTAGGGAGATCAATACATTTCATGTCTTTTCCATAATCCTGCAAGTAGAGTTTAACAATGCTCGGGATCGAACCGGCTATTTCATTAAAATAAAATAAACCAACTTTTCTCAGATTTACATGAAGTGGTTTATTCAAAATAAAGAGTCACTCATCCTCACTCTTTCGGGCCACACATATAATTTCATTTTTTGTTTGTTTGGCCTCTTTTTCACACAACTCTTTTTGTTCATCGATGGCCATCCCGCTTTTTTTATCATTCTTTTTTTCGGCCATGTCATTTTCTTTTTCTCTCAACTCATAACAAATTGATTCGTCAATACATATTACATTCGTAGACAGTTGAGCAAAAGAAACAATTTGCACATCATCTAACAACTCACCCTCCACTGCACAACACTCAATACTTGCATGAGACACAATTGGAATATCGACATTCAAATCATCCACAACTTTGGCAAGGATGGAAGTGGAATCCACTACCTTCACATCCTCATTCGGAAAATGATGAAAATCGTGTACTACCTCTAGACACCATATGTAGAGACCCGGACTCTAATCATCTTTTTAATCATTATTGTGATAATTGGATCAATATAATTAATCAGAGTCTATTTTTTTTTATATAGTGCGGAACGTAATAGAATCAATCTAATATACATATCAGTATAAAAGTATAAATCTTGTACAACATACATTAATCTAAATCTAAGGTTCAACAACTAATTATCAAGTGTTCAACCCTATTTACATCGAAGTCCGTAGTCTCCACGCTAATCACGATCTCTCCTCATCTTCTTGACCCTGATCCTGTCCCTCATGTTTCCATGCACACATACAAACACGACAACAGCCGGATAACTCCGGTGAGATATATATCCCAGTATAAACAATGTAAACATGCAGTCATATAAAAAATATATAAAATATGTAGTCATATAAAAGCATGAAACACATATCAATAACATGTATCAAATCTGCAAAACATGTATCAGTACAATCTCTGAATCACACTCTGTGACTACTAAACTCTGACTCGACTCATCCTAATCTAGGGATCCCGATCTGAATAAGAACACAACGTTCTCCCATCTACTTTTCCCCAGCTAGATGGTGGTACGTTCTTAGTCCCAGACTTTTGCGGTCTATATTGAAGATCTACAATAGGAGTCGGTCTTCTCCTCAGTCTATCAATATATATCCAAAATTCCAGTGACTTGGCGGTTCTGCCATGACGGTTCTGTCAAAGACTAGGCAGATCTGCCCTACTCTAACTCATGCTTTGCTATATATCAATAGAGTAAGCATATCAATATCAAGCATTGCAAATAACAAATGCAATAATCATTCAGTATGTGATTTTGGGAGACTCAAGTCAATCTAACTCGAGTTGTGCAGACCCGAATCAACATTTATTCATACCTTTCTTTCTGTCTTTCTGAATCTGTCTAAGTCTCGAACGCAAAGTCTGTCAATACTCAGTCTGGAAATGACAATAACGAGGAATACAATATCAATATCCCAATCAATCGATACTGGATAAAATCAGAACTAAATCACATTCTGTTTCAACGGCATAACTGCCCAATTTCAATATACCCAGCAATACAAATCGACACATATCAATTCCTGCAACTCCTGATCAATAAGGATACACATCTGATATCATATCTCAACTCAATCAACTCTGAAATTCATAACAATTCCATAATCAGTCTGTTTTTCAATCTGTCTTTGATTCTACGATGTTTAACATGTCAAGAACATCATATATGAATCATATTCGATTCTGACATCATAATTTCAAGACATGACAAAACGTAGTAAAACTTACGTCCAGTTGTAGCCTGCGTCGATAGGAACACAGTATCGAAGTCGGATTCAAAATCAGACGAATGGATTGCAATATACAGGCGTAAGGATTTTCTTTCCCCAAACTTCGACCCTTTCTCGTTTCCTTCATCTGAATTACTGAAGGAAGGATTATATATATATATCAATTGCATGTACAGGGCATGTGGCTCATCCCTTGAGCTAACACGTCTCGCGCATATGCGCGACCCTCTTCGGCGCATATGCGCGAGAAATAATGTCTCGGCGCGTCTGTCTCATGGTAGCTCGCATATATGCGCACCCTCATTCGGCGCATATGCGCGAGGTCCTCTGGACATTTCCTTTGGCAACTGGAAACCTCGCGCATATGCGCGCCCTCACGCCGCGCATATGCGCGGGGTCTTCTGGCAATTCCGCGCATGTGTGCGCAACAGACCGCGCACGTGCGCGAATGGCGTCTCCCTCGCACATATTTTGCGTCTTTTCTCGTCTTTCCCGGTCTAATCCTTTCCCTCTATAATCACATCAATTAATCAACGAATCATTTTAGATTAACCACAAATCAAATCTCGGGCATTACACCATAAGCATCGAATATCAGAAATATAATTATGTGAGAATTGCGATGTACCTTGATATCCACGTTTTGAACTCCTCGCTGGTGTCGCCATGCTTCTCTCCTCTTTACTCATCCTCATCCACTTGCCCATACCTTTCACGTAAAGGTTTAAATTCTTCCTCCATCTTTTTACCAAATTCTACGACTGAAATTGACTATCAAGCATATTGTACCCCTTTTTTTTTCGAGTGAACAGTACGACGCTACAGTAGAATCGCGATGAACAGTACCGTGAACAGCACTTTCGATGAACAGTAATTCGAATATGAATAGTAACTTCAGGTATGAACAGTATCGTGAATAGTAAATGCGATGGCGATGAACAGTAAATCAGAAGATGAACAGTGCCGTGAACAGTGAATCCGACGGATGAACAGTACCGTGATTTTTTTTTTTTTGTAGATTCAACAAATACATAGAAATCGCTACACGAAAGTCGGTATTGAAAATTGTTGCGTGTTTTCTTGATTGTTCGCAAGCGCACGATGTCAAGTTATAGTAAAATATATTTAGGATTGCAAGTGTCGATCCCACGAGGAGTGTAAATCAAATATTTATCAATGCTTGTAATTAAAAGAGTCAAGACTTTACCTAGAAAATCAATAACCAGATTGGTTTGTTTGAACGAATTAAATGAAAACAAATAATTAATCTAATCACTAAGTTGAAGACTAACAATTAGAGAAAATATCAAGAGAAATGATTTCACCAAGTTTCCACGACAATTATTCCCAGTTAATTTATATTCCTGAATTCCAATTATTTAATGGCTAAGAACACTAAATTATGTTATTCACCCTTTCCCAAGTGACGAATAAGATGTCTCAATCAAACTTCGATTCAATTATTCCTAATAAAATCTAAGTTTAATTGATAAATGCAAACGATGTTCTTATCTAAGCCGCGCTAAAGTTATACGCCTTCCGAACGCTATAAACATTAAACGATGTGTCTCTAATGATCTATAATCCTAGTCCCTCTCCCGAGTTATAGAATTAATCAAACAACACACAATTTATGGCCAGTAAATTGCAGTGAAATAAATACAGAGACACACAATTAAATATAAGAATGGAATTAAATCATATAAAATAACCACGTCAAATTATCGTATCCACAAAGCTACATCATTCTCTAGACTGCAGAATTAGTTCATCACGAAATCCAAGCGAAAACAAAACATGTTCAACTTTTTAGACATCGCAACAAAGTAAAATAAAGAAGCGGAAGAAGAGATGACAAATCAGAAGTGGCGTCTCCGTCCCAGGATTCGTTGTTCTTCGTCTTCGTGATCTCTCTTCGTCCGTCTTTCCGGTTTTGTGTGTGTCCTGTGGCTCTCGTGTGTCAATTTCTCTACCGGCGGCTGAATCCCCGTTTCTGACCTAGAGACGTGCGTTTTATAACTTTTCTGGACGCTGCGCGTGCGGTTGCGCATGAAGTCGCGCTGTTGCACGCCAGCTTCTGCCTGGTGGCTCATGTCTGCGCGCGCACGGTTGCGCGTGAAGTGGCGCGACCGCGCGCTGCTCTCGGGTCTTCATATTGTATCTGGGCGCGCGTGGGTTCGCGCGATGTGGCGCGGCCGCGCGAGCGCCTCTGGTCTTCGTGCTTTATTTGTGCGGGCGCGGCTGCCCGTGAAGTGGCGCAGCCGCGCCCGCATCTCTGCCCGTCATGCTGTTTCTAGGCGCGCGCGGCTGTGCATGAAGTGGCGCGGCCGCGCGCGCACTTCTGTTGGATGTAGTGCTCGCGGTTGTGCAACTTATCCGCTTTTGCGCACCGCTCTATTTTCTTGGTCCAATTGGCTTCGTTTCCACTATTTTCTTCATTACTAGAATGACAACAAAAACAAACCAAAAACCGCATAATTCTGTTCGAAACAAGCATAATTCAAAATAGATTCTATTATAAATTAATTGCAAATCTTGCACTTATAAAACATCCTACGAGGAATTGAACGGACACGCTTACTTGAATAAAAAAAGCCGAGCTCTGATACCAAATGATACGAATCTTAAATCACGAAAAGCAAATGCGCTTAAAAACAGAGTCACGCCCTCGATTCGATGAACAAAGCACGTTGTTTTGTCCCGATCTTTTGAAACAAGCAAATATTTTGTGATATTCACCTCTAAGCGATGAAAACTTAGCAACATATATTCACGATAGAACAATCGAATTTCAGACGAACCTTCAAAAAACTTCTCTTTGACAATCCGTGCGAAAACAATTGACAAATGCCAAAAAGTTGAAATCTATGATAAGTTTGATTTTTAAGAACAAAGCAAAAGCCTTGAATTTTTGGGAGAAACTCAAAGAAATTTTTTATAACTCAATAATTAATGTTTGTTCAGAATGTTTTACAATTAATAAATAAGCAAAAGAAACAAGAAAATTTGAAACTAGGGTTGCGCTAACAATTCCTGCACGGCGGCGCGTGCGGCTGCGCGTGAACTAGCGCAGCTGCGCGCAAGGTTCTGCTCATATCCAGCGCGGGGCGCGCTGTGGCGTCGGCGCACGCGCGGATGCGCTGCTTTTGGTGCTCGCGTGCAGTTTTGCTCTGTGCTAGCACGCGCTGCTGCACTTCTTCTGGCACGAGCGTGCGCACATATCTGTACATCTGCGCTAGGGCGTGCTGCTGCTTCTGCACATCTGCGCTAGCGCGTACTACTGCGCTACTTCTCTTGGGCCATTTTGCACTCATATGCTTGGTTGTTCGGGACTCCTTCATTATATTATTTGTCGAACTCCACCACTTGCTTGGGTATGCTTGATTAATCATTATTGAGCTTGAAGGTCCGAAACAACGATGCTCTCTTAATCTTTTTCAATCATTTGCACGCCACTCTCGGTCAGATTCGTATCATACTCTTCCAATTCATCCTCTACTTGATGGTGATGCAACCCGAACCTCTCGAGCCTTATTTCCAAGCTTTCATTGGTTGAATGAAGGGCAACATTCAACATCTTCAATCGTCCTCTCGGGATTGGTTCTTGGAACGCATAGTGGCTGGCTATATTCATATCATAAATGATACGATTCTTCAATCAAGAAAATCAAACGCGCTCAAAAACAGAGTCACGCCCTCGATTCGATGAACAAAGAACGTTGTTTTGTCCCGATCTTTTGAAACAAGCAACTGTTTTGTGATATTCATCTCTAAGCGATGAAAGCTTAGCAACAAATATTCACGATAGAACTCGAATTTCTGACGAACTTCGAAGAATATGTCTTTGACAATCTGTGCGAAAACAATTGAAAAAAGCCACAAAAAGATGAAATCTTTGATAAGTTTGATTTTTAAGAACAAAGCAAAAGCCTTGAATGTTTGATAGAAACTCAAAGAAATTTTATATAACTCAATAATTAATGTTTGTTCAGAATGTTTTACAATGAATAAATAAGAAAAAGTAACAAGAAAATCCGAAACTAGGGTTTCGTTAACAATTCGTGCACAGCGGTGCGTGCGGCTGCGCGCAAGGTTCTGCTCCTGTCCAGCTCAAGGCGCGCGGTGGCGCCACATCTGGCGCGGGCGCATGCGCCGATGCGCTGCTTCTGGCGCTGGCACTCGCGCAGTTCTGCTCTGTGCTAGCTCGCGCTGCTGCAATGCTTCTGGCGCAGGCGCGCGCACAGTTCTGCATATCTGCGCTAGTGCGTGCTGCTGCTTCTGCACATCTGCGCTAGCGCGTGCTGCTGCGCTGCTTTTCTTGGGCCATTTTGCACTCATATGCTTGGTTGTTCGGGAATACTTCATTATATTATTGGTTGAACTCCACCACTTGCTTGGGTATGCTTGATTCATCATTATTGAGCTTGAAGGTCCGAAACAACGACGCTCTCTAAATCTCCTTCCAATCATTTGCACACCATGCCCGGTCAGATTCGTATCATACTCTTCCAATTCATCCTCTACTTGATGGTGATGCAACCCGAACCCCTCAAGCCTTATTTCCAAGCTTTCATTGGTTGAATGAAGGGCAACATTCAACATCTTCACTCGTCCTCTCGGGATTGGTTCTTGGAACGCATAGTGGCTGACTATATTCATATTATACTCTCTTTCTTCAAAAAGATTTGTTCTCAAATCTTGTCTTTCTTGATAGCTAGGGAGATAAATACATTTCATGCCTTTTCCACAATCCTGCAAGTAGAGTTTAACAATGCTCGGGATCGAACCGGCTATTTCATTAAAATAAAATAAACCAACTTTTCTCAGATGTACATGAAGTGGTTTATTCAAAATAAAGAGTCACTCATCCTCACTCTTTCGAGCCACACATATAATTTCATTTTTTTTTGTTTGGCCTCTTTTGTCACACAACTCTTTTTGTTCATCGATGGCCATCCCGCATTTTTTAGCACTCTTTTTTTCGGCCATCTCATTTTCTTTTTCTCTCAACTCATAACAAATTGATTCGTCAATACATATTACATTCGTAGAAAGTTGAGCAAAAGAAACAACTTGCTCATCATCTAACAACTCACCCTCCACAGCACAACACTCAATACTCGCATGAGACACAATTGGAATATCAACATTCAAATCATCCACAAGTTTGGCAAGGATGGAAGTGGAATCCCCTACCTTCACATCCTCATTCGGACAATGATGAAAATCATATCCTACCTCTAGACACCATAAACATCGAATATCAGAAATATAATTATGTGAGAATTGCGATTGTGGGGACCCAGACTAATTCATTTCTTAATCGTTTTTTGGGAATAATTGGATCAATTTAATAAACTAGGTCTAATTTTTTTTTTATACAAATGCGGAACGTAATGGAATTCATTTGAATATATACATCGAAAACAAAGTACATGTCTTGTACCATATACAGTCATTGAAAACTAAGGTTTAACGACTACATATCAAGTGTTCAAACCCTATCTAAAATCCAAGTCCGTAGTCTCCACTCTAATCACGATCTCTCTTCATCTCCTCGACCCTGATCATGTCCCACATGTTGCCATGCAAACATACAAACACGACTACAGCCGGATAACTCCGGTGAGAAATACATCCCAGTATAAATCAACGATACATTCAATCATATAATCAATATAAAGCATGAAACAGATATTAGTAATATGTATCAAAATCTGAAACATAATCAAATATAAATCTGTTAATAAACTCATAACTCTATATCTCAGACTAGACTCATTCCTAGTCTAGGGATCCCGGTTTCCAGACGTTGGCATACTATATCAAATCTCAGTAATAGAAGTAAATCCACTTCTAATCAAACATCGATATAAACCAAACATCCAGTGTCTTGACCTATCCGTCAAAGACTTTGGCACCTCCGCCAATCACTATTCTGTGACAATGTGCAATGGGTCAGTGACGATTCTATCACCATCTGGCCCTTATGTCACGAGACCAATCGTCTAATACATGTTTTCTATAAATCAATAGAACAAGCAAATCAATCCAAATCAATGCACATAATAACAATAAGTATGTGGTTTAGGAAACTCAAGTATATCACACTCGAGTCATTCTCCCGGTTCGACATTGACTTATACCTTTCTTTACTTGCAGTTCTGACAACGTTCAAGTCGGGAATTCGAAGTCGGTCAATACTCAATCTAGCAATGACAATATCAAGAAGTAAAATATCAATATACTGCTCAAATCAATACCAAATCTGATTAATTTGAATCTAACTCAAAATCAACGGCATAACGGAACAATCCCGATATCCTCATCAATACAATATCAACAGATATCAATTACAACAACTCATAATCAATAACGATACAAATCTGATATCACATCTCAATCAAATCAACTCAGAAAATCATAACAATTTCATACGGTAACCGTTCTTCAATCCGGTTCCAATTATACGACGTCTAACATGTCAAGAACATCATATATGAATCATATCCGATTCTGGCAATATCATAATTTCAAGACATATCAAAACTTATTAAAACTTACGTCCAGTTGTAGCCTGCGTCGATAGAAACATAGTACTGAAGTCGGATTCAAAATCTAACAGGCGGATTTTCTTTAAATTGAATTCTAGTATCAAGAACTTAAAGTTTTCCCCCGGAACACTCGATGCTTACCTGGAAATCTGAAGAACAATTGCAACCTTTCTATATATATATTGCATGTCCAAGGGAAGGCATCATCCTTCTTTAAACAACACGTCTCGCGCATATGCGCGTACATCATTCGCGCATATGCGCGGGACCTACTGGTCTCGACATCAATTACTCGGCAGCTCGCGCATATGCGTGCCCCATCTCCGCGCATATGCGCGAGGTTCTCTGGAATTGCATTTGTCTTCTCGCATATGCGCGCCCTCACTTCGCGCATATGCGCGAGGTCTTCTGTCCATTTCGCGCATGTGCGCGCATCAGTCGCTGACCATCTCTGAAGACTCTCTTGGGGAATTATTTTCGTTATCTTCTGATGGTTTGGCACAACTTTCATGTTAAAGCATCTGATATTGAAGAAATGCAAACCCTTCTCTCTGCTGATGGACGGAAGATTAAGGTTTCCGATCCTAAGAAGGAACTGAAGCATGAAATTCAGTTGCTTGCTGATGTAGTTGCTAAAGGGCTTTTGGCAAAAGCTGGATCATTTGCTGCCCTCACCTTGGAGAAGTTTCAAGCCATTTCTGTTATTATGGCTGATCGCAAGCTCAACTGGAAGCGCCTTATCTTTAACATCCTGAAGAATATGTTTCTGTCTTCAAAACAGTCCAAAGGTTTTGCTGTTCAAATCAGTTATCTGTTGAAAGTAAAGGGATTTGTGGCTGATGATTCTGAAAGGTCATCGAAATTTAAGGTGTTCAATGCAAAGAACACGATGCCAATCAAAACCAAAATGGACATAACTCCTGCTCAGTTAGTGCAAATCAAACAAGAGATTGGGACTCAGTTAGCAGCTCCTAAATCAGTTAAGAAGGCCAAAACGTTGGCTCAACTGAAGGTCGCCAAAAGAAAATTAGTGTTGAGTGCCTCTGAGTCAGAGAAGACTCCATCCCCCAGATTGCGAAGAAACCAAGAACTCAAAGGGTTAAAACAACTTCTGAGGTATCCATTCCTTTTGATGCAATGATTTCTACAACTGATCAGCAGCCTATAGAAGCAGTTCCTCTGCAGGTCATCCCACAAGAAGTTTCAACTGGTACCAAAAAGGAATCAGTTAGGATCAAAGCTCCTCTGATTCAAATCTCTCGTCCTACTGGTGTGGCACCTGCTAGACCTAAAGGCATAAAATTTATAGAGCAGGTGGAATCTACTCGAACAGGATTGGAAATCCCTCACATCATGAGTACTGATAAAGGGAAAGGGAAGTTGATTGAAGAGCCCAGACCCTCCAACCAAATTCAGACTCATATTGACCTTGTATGGGCAAAGGTTAACAGTTTTGCTGCTTCAAAAATTAAGTCCTATGATGCTTGGACAGCCTATCGCACTGAAGTCTTTGCCAAGCAATTGAAGAAGAAGTCCGAACTGAGCAAATTCATCAAATTGGAGGCCTTTGTGCTCAGGACAGTCAAAGCTGCCTCAATTGCTCAAGCTATGGAGAGGAAAATTTATCTATTTGATCAGACAAGAGCAAAGAAGTTGGCTCAAATTGTTGTCAAACTGAAGACCAACTATTTACCTACAAGTCCTACTGCCTACGCTGATCAAGCTGTAATTACTCAGCTAGACACTGATCTTCTAGGACTACTATCTCAAATCAAGTTTTGGGAATTGAATCAAGAATTGGTTCTCCATCAAGGAGACTCAGATGATGACGACGAGGACATATTTGAAGAAGCACTCTCTGACAAAACAGAACCATCATCAGCTTTAGTTCTTGTTCCAACTGAAGAGCCAGCTCATGATAAGCCTCTTTCACCTCCTGTTGAACAACAACTGTATACTAAAGCTGAGCTTTCCTTCGCACACATTGATGAAGTTATTCAGGCAGTTGTGGAAGAATCCCAGATTGCACCCGTTTCTGACAAAGTTGATCACTCTGTTGATCAAATCAATCCAGAAATCGTTTTTTCTGTAGAAGAACATGTTCAACCAGATCCATCTACTGATCAGGTTATCCCAATTGATGTGCCAGTTGATTCAATCGATCACCCTTTAGAGGCACAAGTTTCAGTTGTGTCACCATCTGCTGAACCAAATCCTCCTTCACCACCTCGGGATCAAGGAGAAATTACTGCTGCTGATACTTCAGTTCGAGATGCTGCTGAAACAATATCAACTGATCAGGCCTTGATAATTTCCGAACATACTACAAGTGAACCAAGCACTTCTCGACAATCTCATCCTCCATCTTCATCAGATTTTGATCTCATTTTTGAAGAAGTTCAACATATGCAAGACAGTATGAGTCAAATAATTACTGCCATCTCCAAGATTCAAAACACTCAATTATCTCATACTCTGAAGTTGGACGATAATCAGGAATCGTTAAAAACTCTAAAGGATATAAAATCTGCTGTTACCGCTCTTTCATTCGCCGTCAATGATATTCAGAAAAATAGAGGAATTATTTCAAGCCTGACTGCCACTCAAAACTCTATAAACCGACGGGTCGACAGTATGGAGTCACTTATGTCAAGAAAAGTCGAACTGCTACAAATCACTATGAATACTGCTATCGATAACATTTCCACCTCTGTCAAGCTCCTTTCTACTGACGTTGGGAAGCTATCTCTCAAGATGGAGCAGTTTGACAAAAGTGGGGAAGAGATCAAGGAGATCTTAGAACAGCAGAAGAAACAATAGGAGCAGTATCTGTTGTATTTATTTTGAAGAAATGTGAATTCAGTTGATTCAGTTATTTTATCTACTTTGAATTAAATCAAGTATCTTTCACCATAGTTTTGTCAAACACCATAAAGGGGGAAATTGTTGGAAACAAAATTCCGGCGTTTGACAAAAGATTTACCAACTGAATCCAGCAACTGAATTTGACTAACTGATCGACATAACTGAACACGTCACCAGTCAACTGATCGCTACAACTATAGTCTATTCCATCGTCAACTGATCTTTACCAGCCGATCTCTCAGCTGTACACGTCATCAGTTGAAAGCAACAACCGACAAATAGTACAACTATCTGCAACTGGTAGTGGCTCGCCGCATTTCAGAATGAACAGTGTACGATTGTCAGAATATATCGACGTGGCAATCAACGGTTAGAATATTCAAATATCTTTAATGTTACCATTGAGAGGGAAGCCTATAAATAGTCGAAGACAGCAACTAAAGAAGAACCCGACTCTTAGTTATCTTATCTTACTTGTTGTTACGCTGCAAAAATATCCAATTACATTCAGAAATCAAGCTCACGCTTATCAGTTATATCAGTAGCATTCTATACTACACTCTTGAGCTTATATAGCACTTTGTAATCGATTGATAAATTCTATAAGTTGTGCTAAGATCAGTTACGATCTGTAAAAGCGTTGTATACTAAGAGTTTCAGTATTGTCAAAGTGATAAGTCCAAACTGAAGTGGGTCAGTACACCTTTTTGTATTAGATCAAAGTCTTTTAGTGAATATCCTATCTGCGTGATAGAAGGGGTGATGTAGGAGTTATTCAAGTCTCCGAACATCCAGAAACAAATTGTGGTGTTATTACTTTCAGTTGTCATTTTCAATTAGATACTATATCTTTCAGTCAGTTAGTTTTCCGCAACTGTTTGTTTAGTTTAACTGATTTTTGTTGACCGAAAGGATATTTTAGATTCAGTTTGTAATACAACTGAAATCAGTTTGTCGAAGAATAATTTTAATTGAGCAGTGTTTATTCAACTCCCCCTTCTAAACACTCTTCACCCGTTTCATCGATCCTTTCAGGAATTGTCTTCGTTCTGAGCTGTTTTTCCTTTCGATCGAGAATTTGAATCGACTTTTCGAAATAGCTCAATGTCTCGTCAAGTTCAGCCTCGGCTGACTGAATAACATGTGAAGCATCAGGCAGGTATTTCCGCAATAATGATACATGAAAGACATCATGTATCCCAGATAGAGAAGGCGGTAAGGCGAGTCGATAGGCACGATCTCCTATCTTCTCGAGAATCTCATACGGCCCAATATATCGTGGAGACAACTTCCCTTTCTTGCCAAATCTGACAACTCCCCTGAAAGGTGAAATCTTTAAAAATACTCGGTCTCCTGCCTCAAATACCAACGGTCGTCGTTTGATGTTGGCATATTTGGCTTGTCTGTCTTGAGCTGCCTTCATTTTCTTCTGAATTAGCTTCACTTTTTCGGTCATATCTCTGATCATATCAGGTCCAATCTCAGGTACTTCAGAGATATCATCCCAATACAAAGGGGATCGACATTTCTTACCGCACAACACATTGAAAGGAGCCATCTCAATACTCGTCTGATAGCTGTTGTTGGACGAAAACTCACAAAGTGGCAATGCATCTT
Source organism: Primulina eburnea (assembly GCF_022965805.1). Classification (NCBI taxonomy): domain Eukaryota; kingdom Viridiplantae; phylum Streptophyta; class Magnoliopsida; order Lamiales; family Gesneriaceae; genus Primulina; species Primulina eburnea. The sequence continues at coordinate 15,158,538 of NC_133108.1, forward strand.
GCCAGTTAGTGCTAAAATCAAGCACTACAGCTCTCAGCATATCTTCAAGTGTCTGGATCGTCCGCTCTGACTGTCCGTCAGTCTGTGGATGATATGCGATACTCAAATGTAATTTCGTACCTAGAGCCTGCTGCAAGCTCTGCCAGAAGTGCGAAGTAAACCGAGTATCACGGTCTGATACAATCGACTTCGGCACTCCATGCAATCTGACCACTTCTCTGACATAAATATCTGCCATCTGGTCATTTCTGTACGTCATCTTGTACGGAATAAAGCATGCTGATTGGTCAATCTGTCAATCATGACCCAAATCACATCGAAACCTCGGGATGAACGTGGTAGCTTCGTCACGAAATCCATAGAAATGTGATCCTATTTCCATTCAGGAATAGACAAACTCGGTAATAGTCCTCCGGGTTTCTTTCTTTCGGCTTTCACCTGTTGGCAATTCAGACATTTTGATACAAACTCAGCAATATCAGCTTTCATCTGTTTCCACCAAAACTGTCTTTTCAAATCATTATACATTTTTCTGCCACCAGGATGAATACTGAATCTAGTGTTATGCGCTTCTGACAATATCTGTCGTTTCAAATCTGAAACATCTGGCACAACAAGACGATTATTCACATACAAAACACTATTACGAACTTGATATTCTGATCGATGCCCTGCTCTGACCATCGATATCGAGTTCTGCACATTCTAATCAATTTTCTGAGCCGCTTTAATTCTCAAAATCAGCTCTGGTTCGAGTTGAACAACATATAATCTCAACGGTCTACAATCTGTCTCAAATACCAGTCCAGACAAACAGCAATCTTCAATCAAATTCGAAACACCAATAGTCGGTAAGGACAAAGAACATAACTTTCGACTCAGTGAATCAACTGCTGCATTAGATTTTCCCGGATAGTACTTGATTTCAGAATCAAAATCTTTCAATAAATCAAGCCATCTTCGTTGCCTCATATTCAACTCTGACTGTGAAAACAGATATTTCAAACTCTTGTGATCAGAATAAATCTCAAACTTCTCACCGTATAGATAATGTCGCCATATCTTCAATGCAAAGAGGATGGCTGCCGATTCAAGATCATTAATTGGGTAGCGAGATTCATGGGGATCCAGTTGTCTTGAGGCATAGGCAATCACATGTCTCCGCTGCATCAAAACACAACCCACTCCTTTGTGAGAAGCATCACAATAAACAACAAAATCACAAGTACCTCACATGATAGTCAACACCGGAGCACTGGTCAATCTCTTTTTCAACTCTAAGAAGTTGGATTCACACTCTTCAGACCAAACAACGGAGCATTCTTCTGAGTCAGTTGCGTAATAGGTTTAGCAATGCTCGAGAAATCTTTAATGAATCATCAATAATAACCTGCTAAACCCATAAAACTGCGAATCTCTGGCACAGATATTGGTCTCGGCCAACTGATTACGACCTCAACTTTGCTAAGATCAACAGAAATACAGAATCCGGATATAATATGACTCAAAAATACAACCAGTTTGGCATATAATTTCTCAGCCCTCAGAATTTTCAATACAGTTCTCAAATGCTCAGCATGTTCAATCATATTCTTCGAGTAAATCAAGATATCATCAATAAATATAATCATGAAATCATCAAGATATCTTTGGAATACACGGTTCATCAGACCCATAAATACATCTGGAGCGTTAGTTAACCCAAATGGCATTACAATAAACTCATAATGTCCATACCTGGTTCTGAACGCTGTCTTAGAGATATCAGAATCCCTGACTCTCAGCTGATGATATCCAGATCTCATATCGATCTTGGAATAGATAGAAGAACCCTGCAACTGATCAAACAAATCATCAATGCGAGGTAAGGGATATTTGTTCTTTACCGTAACCTTGTTCAGTTGTCGGTAGTCAATGCAGAGTCTCATTGAACCGTCTTTCTTTCTCACAAACAATACTGGAGCACCCCAAGGAGACACGCTCGGTCTGATATACCCCTTGGCCAGTAAATCCTCCAACTGTTCTTTCAACTCTTTCAATTCAATCGGTGCCATTCTGTACGGAGCTCTAGAAATCGGAACTGTACCTGGTACCAATTCAATGCTGAAGTCTATCTCTCGAATCGGAGGCAAACCCGGACTCTCATCTGGGAAGACGTCAGCAAACTCGCACACCACTGGCAGGTCTGCCAATGATGGACTCGATTCCAGTACATCAACTGAATAGACAAGGAATCCCTCTGCTCTTTTCTGTAACAATCGAGTCATAGACATAACAGATATCAAAGGAATTCTAGATCTACAACCCTTACCGTATAATTTCCACTCTTCAGCCATCTCAGGTCTGAATATCACAATCTTGTAGAAACAATCAACGATAGCTCTGTACTTGGTCACCATATCAATAACGATAATACAATAAAATCAGACAACCCAAGTACAATACAGTCTAACTCAATCTCATGCCCGTCATACTGTAGCATACAATATTTTACAGAATTCACTGATATCAAACATGTCCCCAAAGGAGAAGAGACAGACACTACAGTAGATAATGACTCAATAGGCAACACATGAATCAATGCAAATCGTTCAGAAATAAACGTATGAGAGTGTCTTTTGCATTAGTTACAGCTGAAAGCGTGGAATTCCAAGAACCTACTAAATATCACGAAGCTGTAAGTGGGAAATTCAAGCATTAATGTTTGGGAGCCATGAACAAATAAATCGACTCATTAATGAAAAATGAGACTTGCCAGCTAGTAAGTAAACCGTTGGGACATAAAGTGGTGGGATGAAAATAGGTGTATAAGATTAAGGAAGCCAACTGTGAAGACAAAAGGCCAAAGTTTAAAGCGAGATTAGTTGCATGAGGTTTTACTCAAGTCGAAGGGGTTGATTTTAATGAGATCTTCTCACCAGTTGTTAAACACACATCTATAAGACTGATGTTGGCATTAGTAGCTCAGTTTAATCTTGAACTTGAGCAGCTTAATGTCAAAACTGCTTTCTTTCATGGTGATCTTGAGGAAACCATATTTATGGAACAACCTTAGGTTTTTATTGAAGCAAAGAACATCAATAAGTTTTACTTGCTAAGAAAATCTCTTTATGGCCTAAAAAAAGTCCTTGACAGTGGTGTAAAAAAATTGATGAATTTATGATAAGGATAAACTTCATTAGGAGCTCTTTTGACAGCTGCGTTTACATGAAAAGGTGAAAATGTTAAGTGATACAGTCACTACCTTCCTATTGCTATATGTTGATGACATGCTAATTGCAAGCACCAACACCAAGGAGCTCCAAGTTCTCAAGAAGCTCTTGAACTCTGAGTTTGACATGAAGGAATTAGGGGAAGCCAAAAGAATTATGGGTATAGAGATAATCAGGAACAGGAGAGAAAAAACCTTGTTTCTCAGTCAAGCTAGCTACGTCAGAAAGGTCCTGGAAATGTTTAGAATGCACGAGTCCAAACAAGTTTCGACACCAATAGGGCAACACTTCAAGTTATCCGGGAACCAATCTCCTGAAAATAAAGAAGAGCAGGGCATAATAAGTGTACCTTATGCAAATTGTGTGGGGTTTATAATTTATGGAATGGTGTGCACACGTCCAGATCTTTCACATGCTAATATGCTATAAGTCTGATATCAAGGTTTATGACTAATCCAAGGAAGATGCATTGGGAAGGACTGAAGTGGATCCTGAGATACTTAAAGAGAACCATCAAACTGGGTCTGATGTTTCCAAAACAAGAAAAATTAGACTAGCCACTGGAAGGTTTTGTGGACTCAGATTATGCTGGGAACCTGGACACAAGGAAGTCATTAACAGGGTATGTATTCACTTTATGTGGGACGTCCGTCAGTTGGAAGGCCTCACTACAATCAGTGGTTGCTTTGTCAACTACAGAAGCGGAATATATAGATCTTACATAAGCTATTAAGGAAACAATTTGGCTCAAAGGTATAGTGGCAGAATTCGGTATAAAGCAAGAGCAAGTAGTGGTGAACTGTGGTAGTAAAAGTGCTATGCATCTCACAAAACATCACGTGTTTCATGAAAGGTGTAAGCACATCGATGTCAATTACATTTTGAGAGAGATATAATCTCAAAAGGAGATGTTGAAGTTCAGAAGATATCTACAGATGATAATCCTGCGGATATGCTAACGAAAGCTTTACCTCAAACCAAGTTTAGGCAATGCCTTGACTTGGTAAGCTTGACAGAAAGAAGATAATCTCCCCTTCGGAAGATTGAGGAGGAGCAACCAAGACAGTTTTTGTTTTGGAGACAAGGTGAAAATTGATGGATGCGTGTGTCACCAAAACACTAGAGAGGTGGTTTGTAGGTGAGTGTGTGCAGCTACTGGAAGTTAGAAGACAGTTAAGGAGCGGTTGGCCAGCTCAAGGACTGATTGGGAAGCTAAAAGGCTGTAGCTACACATATAAAAGGAAGAAAAATTCCACAAAAGAAGGAATCCTAGCTCTCTGAACCAAAGAAAGAACACACGATTGTAGGCAAGGATAAGAAGGGAGAGTGTATGTTCTTGAGTGATAGGAAGAATATTATTGCTCTGAGAGGAAGAACTCTTGTATCTTGTACATTCAAAGTGTTGTGAATAAAGTCTTGGTTTGTTCCTCCCGTGGATGTAGGTCGATTGACCGAACCACGTAATCTCTTGTGTTGTGACTTGTGATGAACTATACTTCTTGATTGCATAATCGTGTAGAGTTTAAAGCCGTGATCAACTCGTGAATTATGTAACATTTTTACTTTTGGGATTGGGACTATCTTGAGCTGCATTTGCTTACTTGTTCAGAGAAAGATGAATTGTGATATTGAAGAACGAATTTAAGCTTAATCTAAAATTCGATTAATTGGTTTTGAGTTCGCATCTCAAACTTGTATTACAGCATAATTTTCTAATCCAAAATATTATTACTTTTATTTAAGATTAAAAAAACCGGTCAACTTCGGGGTTTTTCAATAAAATGTTTAAAAAATAATAATTACAAAACTATAATAATAGTATAATAATCCGAATTTTTTTTAAAAAATGTATAATAATTCGAAAATATTATTCCTCGAATTTAATAATAGTATAAAACTAACTGTCAATATTTAGACATTTCCATCTTCCGATTATAAAAGACAATGTCCAGACCATTAATTAATGTAACTAATTTTTTCTTTGCACATCAATATTACGATTGTTATTTTTTATCGATATTATTTTATTTAATTTATCATTTAATTACATGCATTATCTGAGAGACCGACACCAACACGTCGGGTTTTTTTAAAAAATAATTTAAATTTAAAATTTTATTTCAAAACTAATTTAAAAAAATGGTTGTACAACTAATGCAATCCGCGCTTACCAAGCGTGGACGGTGCCTAAGTGGAGCACCGTCCGCGCTTCCTAAGCGCAGAAGGTGTATTTTGTAAAAAAAAATTATATATTTTTTCGATTTTTAATGTTCGTTCATTCAGTCTATGTCTGACAACTTCACGTGAAAGGTGAGGTTCTGAAAAATCACGTGAAGACCAATAATTCAAATAAGAATCGAAGTTATACAGTCTTTTCATTTCTTCTCCTATATAATTGATGAAAAATTCGAGGAACGAGGTATCAACTTTCTCTTAAATTTTCTCTCAATTTTCATTGACAAAATGTCTAACATCGACGTACTCTTATATTTTGGTGGTAATGTAATTAGCGATAATGAATCGATTGAATATAGAATTCCATTTGTTAGACCGATACGAGTATTACGATCTATTAATTTGATGGAGTTAGTTGAAGTTGTGCATAAAATGTTCTAGCGAATTTTTCTCTGAAGATGTCAACAAAGTATTCATTCATGGAGAGGGCATCTTGGCATGATATTGAAGTCAATCTCGTTGATGACGATGCTTTACAGTTCATAATGCAATGTGATAACATGTATGTTTTGCATCTGTACGTGGAAGAAAATTCAATTGAGCTTAATGTTGGATTTGATGATCCTGAATCTTACGTTCCACATGCATCCGATTCAGGTTTTTATAACCAACCCGGTACGTCTACATATGATAGTTTCCAGGAGCAAGAATCTTATGTTCCACAGGTTACTGAAGGACTCGGTAATATGAGTTTCGATGATGTAAGTGGGCCTTGGGATCAATATATAAATGTCTCGTCGGAACAAAATAATGCTACATATTGGCCGAATCCAACATTAGATACGAGCGCTCGTTGTCCGGATCAGGCCAATAATGATGATATTTGGAGGACTGATTCCGAACCCGATATGTCATACAACGAGTCTGAAGAAGAAGAAGTGAATGTTGATGATTAAGTGAATACTTTTACAAATCCTGATGAGGGGACATCATCTCGAAAATCACCACGTGACACATTACAGAGGCAGACCGTACCATTTCTGTCAAACACTTCTGAGATGCCATCATTTTTCAATAAATATTTTGGTGAAGAGCCTCATGATTTTGTCGATAGAGGTGAATTATGCATCAATATGTTATTTAAAGATAAAAATAATCTAATTGCATCTATCAAGGATTATTCAGTCAGAGTTGTCAGGCGTGAGTACCGTGTCGTGGTTAGCACACGCAGTTTGTGGAAGTTACGTTGTAAAAATAATTCTTCTACGGTCATTTGTCGACGGGGACTTCGCGCTTCTTTGAAGGCCAAGACTGATTATTGGAAAATAACAAAATATGGCGGGCCTCACACATGTATATCTACCTCTGTTGGTATAGACCACAAGAATCTGAACAGTGATATGGTGGCACATACGCTATTGGGAGTTGTTCGTTGTAATCCTTCGTATGAGATTAAGTATATGCGAACAATCAAGTTCTACCGCTAGCATTCGCTACTGTGGATGAAGAAACAACAGATTCTTGGAAATGGTTCTTGGTGAACGTAGGAAGACATGTTGTTCGTGGTGAAAACGACGTGTGTCTTATTTCTGATAGACATAAGGGAATCGTGCGCGCAACTGCAGAGATACCATATTTTCAACCTACATACGGTGTGCATCGTTTTTGTTTGAGACACGTGTGTTCAAACTTTAACGCTAAATTCAAAGACGTGCATCTGAAAGATTTATGCTGGGCGGCATGCACACAAAATCAAATTTTTAAGTTTGAATCAATAATGGAGGCAATCAATCATAAAAACATTTTGGCGCACCGATATATGGCTAGAATTGAGAAAGAAAAATGGAGTTTGGCTCATGACGGTGGTTGGCGTCGTTCGGTGATGACAACCAATATGTCGGAGTGTTTAAATAGTGTGTTGAAGGGTGCTCGTGGACTTCCTATATCTGCCATAGTACACTTTACACTTATGAGGTGCGTATAATATTTTATTGAACGTGTGAGTAGAGGTGGTCGTATGGTTCAGGAAAATCAGCTGTGGTCAAATTATGCATGTCGGATGTATGACAAGTGGGCGAGAAAATCTAATGAACATCGTGTTGCCAAATATGATGTACGTGAGCAAATTGCTTCGGTTGCAACTGTAGGAAGACCAAGTCGTGTCCAACATATGCAGGTGGTCAAGTTATCAACGAGTGATTGTTCTTGTGGTAAATGGACGATTTTTGGCATACCATGTTCTCATGCTATTTGTACTGCAAAGTGGCAGTCGTTGGAACCCACGACACTTGTGCAGCCATGGTATAATATATCTGAGTACTTAGCGACTTACGAAGGCAGATTTCAACCTCTTGCAGATGAGCGTTACTGGGACCCTCCAACTTTCGAATTGCACCACGATCCTGTTAGACGTGAAAGAAGAAGAGTTGGTAGAGATAGAACAACTTGATTAAGAAATGAGATGGACACAACTGTTTCTAGACAGAGACAACATTGATGAATTATTTTGTTAAATTGTAATAACAGTTGATCTGTTAAATGAGAAATAAATTCTTTACCTCGTGTTTACTTTGTTATTTTTTTTATTTCATGTGCAAAATAAAAAAATGGTTTATAATTTTTTAAAAAATTTCGTTTAGTTTTTTTTTTTAAATTTTTCTAGCGAAATGCTCTCGCTCGGACGCGAGGGATGCTCAAGTTACCGCTCGAGTGCGAGGTGCTCGGGAAAATTTTCCAGAGCGCCTCGCGCTCGAGCGGTTTTTTGTTACCGCTTGGGCGTGAGCTGTGCGTTGGAAAATTTTCCAGCGCACCTCTCGCGCTCGAGCGGTTCGAGCGGTAACACCGCTCGAGCGCGAGGGGTGCGCAAATTTTTCAGCGCACCCCCGCCGCTCGAGCGGTAACTTAGTACCGCTCGAGCGAGAGCTTCCCCCATCTTTTTTTGTTTCCCTCTCCCTTTCCCTTTCCTTTATGTTTCCTCTTTTCCACCCATTTCCTTATCTCCTTATCTCAAATCCACCATTCTCAAAATCTCTCTCATTTATCTTTCCCCTTCCCCTTCTCCTTATCTCATTCTCAAAACAAATTCTCAAATTCTCATCTCATTCTCAAACCATCTCATCTCATTCTCAAAACATGGCACCCAAGAAGGTGAAAGGTAATCCCGGCTCTTCTTCTTCTTCTTCTTCGTTTGATAGAACTAGATTTGTTAGTGATGCAGCGCAGGCGCGGTATGAACATGCCAAAATTAATAGAAACCCGATTACCGAGCGGGGATTTCGTAGACAAAGAGAAGATCGATACGTTGGGCCTCTTCTGGGGTTGGAGAGGCGCAGATGGGAAAAATTTGGAACTCAACCGAGAGCGGCGGTTGTATTGGTGGTGCGAGAGTTTTATGCAAATGCGGGTGAGAGGACGGATGCCAAGGTCTTTGTTCGAGGTAAACTTGTATCATTTGACTCGGGTATAATCAATGTTTTTTTAGAAACGCCCGAGGTCGATGATTCCGCCTTCCAGGCTTTGGTTGCTAACCCTGATTATACTTTGATAATCAACACCCTGTGTCATCCAGGGGCGATATGGAAACCAGTAGGAGGGTCACCAAGTTGTTTTGATGAAAAATATCTGACGGCCGATAATGCTCTTTGGTATTTGTTTTTGGCGAGGAGAATGATGCCGGTCTCACACAAAAGTGAAGTACAAAAGGAGTGGGCCGTGGTGCTATATGCTTTGTCTCAGGGTTACCCAATCAATGTGGGAAAACTTATCAATTCTCAAATTTTGATGAGCGTTCATAACAGACACATCGGGCTTTTATTTTTTTGTATCATATCAGAGTTGTGTACAATGGCAGGGGTTGTGTTCCGTGATGATGAAGAGTGGCTGCAACCAATGAAGCCCATTTGTGGACAGGACTTGCAGCGGAAATACGCTAAACGACAGTTAGACTTCAGGACGGATTAGGGAGATACAGGTGGATCGAGTACCGCCGCCCCGTGTCGAACACAACCCCACAGACGGTCCCTAAACGACAAAGTAGATGAGATGTTTGCCTTCATGGCTCATCAGGAACAAGTTAACTTGAACCAAAATGAACATCTCGGATATATCGAGTCCATGATGCAGACAACGATGGTCGAGAGGGGTGTTGACCCAGTGACAATCCATCCACCTCCTCCGTACATTCCTCCGTTCAATTTTCAATATGACTATCAGCCGCAAGGGAATGCAACAGAAGTGCCACCACCAGATAATGACGAGGATGAGTAGTGATCAACGATTCATGATGCTAGCTGAATTATGTTGTTTCATCTTAACTTTCGATTGCGTATTTTCTTCTGTTGAGTTGTGTAAAATTTAAAAAAAAATTGGAACGTTTATGTTTATATTTTTTATTTCATCTTTGTTTATTTGTGTTATTTTTCCTGCACTTTTATTCATCTTACCTTTCGTTTATTAACACTATACTGTAGAAATAATAGAAATTTTATATTTACAATTAATTAGCAGAATCATCTTCATCATTAAAATGATACAAATGGCTTCCTGTTCCACAATCAGGTGGATTGCGTCTTCTCGTCCATATCCGCAATCCTACATTTTCAGGAATTTCCTCATTTGAGTAACCTTGATAAGTGATAGGGAAAATAACATTCCTCAGTGGTCGAGTGTCATGCACAATATGCTGAGGTCCAACGTTAAGCAAATTCGTGAAACTTTGTGTGTTCGACCAAAAAGGAGTCTGAAAATCAGTTTGATCAAACGGACGAAAATCACCAAACTTTGGATCACTGAAAAAATCAGGTTGAGTATTAGAGGTTCCTGCAATATTCAATTCAGCTGACGTAATAATCTTAGAGTCTCCTGCAAACCCACTTGGTTGCATCGTCAGTTTGCATCGATCGCCCGTGTCGCACCCCTTTACAAACATGTCTGAGCCGATTATTCCACAACTCAATTGAATTTTTATGATACTATCTCCAATCGGTGTTTCGATGTCTTATTCTCGTGATATTATGAATATCGTCATTGTTGACGGCAGACCCAAGAATTGATTGTCGTCTCCGAAATTGTCGCATTACACGATTAGGACGATGCATCTCCACGATGTCAAAGCATATAAGGGGACAAACACATCGCCATATTTTGTTGTCGTATGAATCAATCAAAACAAAATAGTCTTTGTGTCATCAATATTACGTATTAACATTTTATAATACCTCATTATTATTCATACGATCTAGAGAATCACTTATTATTCTTACAGAATGTGTTGGCGAATGTGTGTAACTAAATCCATATTTCCACCTACAATTATAAAAAAAAATAAATTACATATCAACAAAATAGACAAGATATATATGATATTACCACCATAAATTTTAAACATTACCGTGTACCATTTAGAGAAACTGGAATGAAAGCATCCGAATCAACGTGAGGTACAACTAATGTTAACCCATTTCGATCGGGGTTAACAAATTTAATCCTGCTCCATGCCCATATCTACTTATGATAATAAAAAAATTAACAAATTTAACCAAAATATTATGTTAAATATTCACATCACATTAATGATACATGTAGGACATATAAAGTTCCAGCCATTGTAGTCTTCTCTACACGTGATGCGTTACACAACTCACGGTATAGAAATGCTAAAACTGCACTACCCCAACTATAAGACTTCACGTTATCAATATCTCGTAGCAGTTGCAAAAATATAAGTCTAGCTGACCCTCCTTGGTAGTCAGGGAACATTATTCCTCCAATAATCATTAACGCAACACAACGAGTAAATTTCACAACATCTACTTCTGAAGTTTCATCATTAACAAGGTTAGATATACTATGATTGTGTAGTGCAGTCATAGACAGATGACCACCTTTCAAATATTTTGATGCTGGCAAAAATCCCAACATATACAAACAAATGCGTTGTCATTCCTCAACTTTATGTGACACATATACTCCAGTTATTGTTTCACCATCAATTGTTAGACCCCAAATTATTGAAATATCTTGTAATGTCACTGTTGTTTCACCACAAGTAAAATGAAACGTGTGTGTCTCGCGTCGCCAACGTTGAACAAGCGCAGTAATCAAATGATTATCAATAACTTGAGAGCCACATTCTAAAACTCCATAAAAACCCATATGATTTAAATATGCGAGTACACGCCTGTGTAAATAATTATCAATATACAACTTCCAAATCAAATGGTCTGACCTTTTCACTTTGACAATATCATCAACTGTTAACGAAGACACGCTTGATGACATATGTGTCGCTTGTAAATAGAGGACACTGGGATCTTCTGGATTTTGATTATCTGCCATTCTGATCTATGCTCTAGATATTCTCAACTTCGTCAAAAAAAATTTCGGTGAGGAATTGAGAAACGGATGAATGCGAGAATGAGAGATTAAAGATAAGAGGAAGAAAGAAGAGGAGGGGAAGAACGAAGAAGGAATCGGGTAAGATAAGGATTGGATGAATGGAGTAGTGCCGCGTGACACGAGGAGGACCGTCCGCGTTTACCAAGCACAGATTGCATTAGTTGTGCAACCGTTTTTTTTTTCAAATTAGTTTTGAAATAAATTTTAAATTTAAATTAATTTAAAAAAAAAACCCCCAACACGTCGTGAGCCCATGTTAAAACACCTTCTCTAAGTTCATGTAACTACTTCATATTTACCGATTTTTTATGAAAACTGTTAAAAATTTCGTTATATCTCATCATAAGCCATTTAAAATAACAATATTCAAACCATGTGGAATAAAGTATCACATCTTCTTATCAAAACCTTAAATAATAATAATAATTTTAATGGTAATAATGAGTTGTTTTTTAAATAAATTTAATTGTAAAAGCAAGGCGATTTCGTGAAATTTTTAAAAATAATGCAAAATATGAGAAAAATCGAGAAATGTGTATTATTATCATACAAACACATATACATCATGTATTCATTTTCTTTCAAAAAAATAAAAATAAAAATAAATGTGACATTTTTTAAAAATATTATAGTTGGATCGGAATAATATTTGTTATAAAAAAATTCTATTAAAAAATTCGATCGCAACCGATTTTATAAGATCTGCTTAATTTTATCCAATGGGTTCGATTGCAAGTTCCATTCTTCATCTCCTAAATAAATCGACTTTTAGTTCCTCTTAAAAAGGGTTCGGTCGACCCTACTGCCCGCAGGGATCGATCCAACGGCTCGGATTTTTCCGAGTCAATTTTTTCTTTTTTTATACAGGGAGATGGGCCCGGATCACTCATGTGGAGTGATCTGGGCCGTTCATTGCCCGTAGATGCCTGCACGGGCAGGGTGAAACAAGGGTTTTTTTTTTAAAAAATATTATAAAATAATAAAACCATTATAAAAATATAGCAAATCTTAAAACTTTATAAAACTATGGCAATCCGGGACTTACTGTCCCGGATTCAAAAAAATCTTTTTTTTTAAAAAAAAAACAGAAAGCGGGGGCTCGGATTTAAAAAAAAAAAATAAAAGTAGATCGGCGACGGTTTGGAAATTACCGTCGCTATTGGCCACGGTTTAAAACAAACCGTCGCTATTACCGACAGTTTTAACCAAAACGGTCGCTAACATAATCCGTGAACCACTGTCCCGGATTCTAAGAAGCCGTGCGTGTGTTTTCTTCCTCTAGGTAGAAATGCGAGTATTCTTTCTATCATTGTCGAAAATAATTGTTCCTCGTATTCATTCTCGCCACTTATTTCTTTCATATGATTTATACATTCAAAATCAATCTTTTCTACTTCGATCATATATTAATATTATTTGTTTATTTTATGGTCTATTTCATTTGAAGAGATACGAAGATGTAATTTTTAATTTCGTTGATAATATTATAATTATATATTAATAAGTAATTTTTTGTGTAATTTTTTTTATAATACTTGTCATTTATTTGTGTAATTTTTTTTTATAAGACTTGTCATTTATTTCAGATATTAGCATCGTCCGTTGATATTATTACAAGTTCCGTATAATTACGTCTGAGAAGGTAATTTAATTAATTTTTGAAATATTTTGTTTGTATTATTTATATTATATTAATGTAATTATAATTTTGCTCACAAACATTATATGATTAAGTAAAAAAGATGGATTTTGCATGTATAAATCATATGAAAGAAATAAGTTGCGAGAATAAATACGAGGAACAATTATTTTCGACAATGATAGAAAAATACCCGCATTTCTAGCTAGAGGAACAAAACACACGCATGGCTTCTTAGAATCCGGGATAGTGATTCACGGATTTGTTAGCGACCGTTTTGATTAAAACCGTCGCTCGTTTGTTTTAAACCGTCGCTAATAGCGACGGTAATTCCAAACCGTCGCCGATCCACTTTTATTTTTTTTTAAAATCCGAGCCCTCACTTTCTGTTTTTTTTTTAGAAAAAGATTTTTTGAATCCGGGACAGTAAGTCCCGGATTGCCATAGTTTTACAAAGTTTTAAGATTTGCCATATTTTTATAATGGTTTTATTATTTTATAATATTTTTAAAAAAAACCCGTGAAACAAACCCCTAAAAAGACAGTTGCTCAATGTGAAACATAATTAGCGGTTGAAAAGAAAACCTTTGCAATTCGTAAGTCAAAAAAAAAAAAAAAAAAAAGCGGCGCACACTCGGTCTACAGAGGGAAATAAAACCCGACCATGTACTCTTGCAGGAAACCTTTGCAATGCTAAGGAAAACATGATTATTTTATCAAAGAAAGACGACCATGATTTTTTTGCAAGAAACATGATGCAACAGCAACCTTGGTTTTCGGAAAATCTGTAAAAATCCCTGTTGTTTTGTATGATCTAATCTGTAAACCACCCAACCCACCTTTCCTTGCCTCATGTTATTGTTACCTCAGTCAACCCGGAAACAGATACACACATAAAACATTCAGAGAGAGAGAGAGAGAGAGAGAGTTGACCAGGCGTCTTGCAGGTGAGCTACCAGCCTCTTCTTCACACGAGCAATGGGGAGTTGAATTCTTTAATAAAATCATTCAGTTTTTGTGTATTTGCAACTCCACCACCGTGCATACGTTCTTTCTATTTAACTACTACTACACGTCCAGTCCACAGTGTGATATAACACCAAGAATCACCAACTGACGCCGCCATGTTTAGTATTTCATCTCTTTAGAATAGAATATACATCCGACTATATTAAAAAGTTCCTGTCTGAAAATCATATAAAGTAGTTGAAATCATACTGGGAAATGGGTAGAATTCCATGCTGTGAAAAGGAGAATGTCAAAAGAGGGCAATGGACTCCGGAGGAAGACCAGAAACTGTCGTCCTACATTGCTCAAAATGGAACTAGGAACTGGCGTCTCATTCCCAAGCATGCTGGTTTTCCTCGATCTTGATTTGATCAGAATAACATTACTACTCTTCAAAGAAATTTATCATGCTGGATGATTCATTGATTCATATTAATTTCCAGGCCTTCAGAGATGTGGGAAGAGCTGTAGATTGCGATGGACTAATTACCTCCGTCCTGACCTCAAACACGGGCAATTCTCAGAGGCAGAAGAGCAGACTATCATAACCCTTCACTCGGTCCTCGGAAACCGGTAACATCGAACTCAGAAAATAGAGTTCTTCAGCGATTCATACAATTAAATTTCGTTTTTTATTCATCGATTTTATATGAAAAGTTCTCCTGACGGTAGGAATTGCTTACCTTGTATTAAACAGATGGTCTGTAATTGCTGCCCAGCTGCAGGGACGCACAGACAATGATGTTAAAAATCATTGGAACACCAAACTCAAGAAGAAGCTTTCCGGTATGGGAATTGATCCCGTCACACACAAGCCATTTTCTCACCTCATAACAGAGATAGCCACGCTTCCACCACAACAGGCTCCAAATTTGGCTGAAGCAGCCTTAGGGTGCTTCAAAGATGAAATGCTTCATCTCCTCACAAAGAGACGTATCGACCTCCAGATGCAGCAATGTGGAACAGCTTCATCTAACCACAATATTTGCATTAAACCCGAAGATAATAAAGATGATACAATTGAAAAGATCAAATCTGGGTTGTCAAATGCCATAAATGAGCCTGACTCGTTTCCAATAAATAAGCCTTGGGACCCTATTGGAACAACTTCCGTGAATCTCGATAGAATTTTCAACACTCGTTCAGGATCAGATTCTGGATTTCGCTATGAACTAGCGTTTTTTGGAGATCATGGGGATGTATCTCCATGGAGCCAGAGTTTGTGCACTGGGAGCACGTGCACTGCAGGGGACCAGCATGGTCATTTGCATGAAAACCTCGAGGATGAACAAGGGGAGAACTCTGGAAGTAGAAAAGAAACAAGAATTGGATCCAATATTTTCAACTCAGACTGCTCCTTGTGGGATTTACCATCCGATGATTTGATTAATTCTATGAGTTAGGAAAAATGGGGCAAGAATATATTCCAGATAAAAATATAGCGAACTTATAGATAAGAAAAATGTAAAGAAAACCTTATAAATAATTATCTGATTACATCACTACAAAGATAACAAATAATGTATCTGTGTTTCTATTCCTTTTTTGTCTATTTGCCTTGGGTGAGGGGAGAGGTGTTTTAAAATACAATGTCCATCAAGCAAAGTATGACGACGAAGACGATGTATCAGCCAGAACCTGCAAGCATGGACGATATACTCATTAATTAAAGAGCTCATGTTTGACTCATACTAGACAACTGTTCAGTAGAAAAGGAAATCACTTGTATGGCTATACCTCAAGTTGCTCTTCAGTGAATGAATCTTTTTGAATATTCCACGTGTCAGCATGGGTGCGGCGGAATTCTGCAATTGCTTTTGTAACAGTAGACTTCAGGGGTGATGGCTCCGATACAAAACGAGCCAGTAAGGTGACATGGTCAGGTAACCAACTGGGACATAATTTTAGATCGTTTACTATTTGCAGATAAAGAATATCACTTGAGCAAAAAAAAAAAGAACTTTTGCCCGTGTCTACAGCCATCGTACTTTCAACTTGTCAATACAGTGTCTAGAACACTGATTATGGTAATATATTAAAAAACCGATATAAGCATCTTCCAACTTTCAGGTTGAGAAATGAACAAGGTTTTAAAATATTACTCCAACATTCATATTTAAAACCTGGTTCCTGCAGAAAAACCGAAGCTAACAAATGGAATTACTAGCAATAGTTTTAAAGTTTCAACAAAATTGCATCTTCAAAACAGAGGTTAAGACTAATTCACATATATCTTAATAGGGAAATTCATTTCACCCACAAAAATACCAAGCAGGATAACCTTAGAAAAATAACAGAACATCATACAGAGTAAAAGGTGAAATACAAGCTTGATATTAGATTATTCGAACATGAGTAAAGTAAATTGCGGTGTGCAAGAGAATAACGCCCACTATTCATTTTATATGCTCTTTCCTGACTATCTTGGTGCGAGATAAATATGTCCAGAATCGAACATACCTGGGCATATCATAAGGAACCGATAACACGCAAGCTGCCAAAGCAAGTATGGAACCATGTATAGATGCCATCGGCACTGCAGAAACCTTACTTCTGTAAGAGTGAAGGAGTGATCAAGGGTCAGGACAAAGACACTGATTCATGGAGTGCATATAGAACTGTGGTATTTCAGGAGCCAAAACCCACATCACATTCAAGTTGCCTCTCCTCTCATAGATAATGTTCAAACCAGCTATGCACATGCAAGAAATTACGAAATAGATAATTACACGCTAGTAAAATAACCATACATTGACACCGATACCATTGGTCAACAATAATTACCACATTATGGACATGGAAATGCCATAAAGGATAGAATGATAACCACTCTTCAATTTGAGCAAAACTACTACAATTCAGTAAAGGAGTATTTTTTTCAAAATTCCTATGTGACTCAAGTTTCCATGTGGTTTTCTTCCCTGTTAAATGGTCAATCAGAAAAAATTGCGAGCTAAAAAGTTATATATTTTCGAAAAAAGATCGCACAAGTTAATGACTTGCAAGGGCAGCATACAAAATAGGTTTAGATCTAGCAAATTGTTAAAAATTTCTTTAGGTTCTAGGGCGGGCTATATCTATTTGAATGCTATTTAAAATATAAAAGAACCATGTAGCAGTGCTCTACAAATTAATCTTAGCTCAGTAAACAATAAATATAAAAAGCTACCATATTGCATATGCATTTCACTAGAAGAACAAGCACATAAAAATTACAAAAAAAAAAAAAAAATCAAAGACTGAAAAATTTCATATGGAAAGGGGTTAAAGTCATCTTCGGAAGTAATGGTAGGCAATGCCGGGTGGGAGGAGGACAATAAAGAGCATGGCATATGTAAAGTCCAAGCAAGAAAACAACCTCAGCCTCCTCTTGTTAAGTAGAAGATTTGCTTTCCCATAAGCCCTACGGCGAAAATCATCAACTACGTCTTCATCCCCACCCTTCATTAACCCTGCTAAAACTGCCGCAGCATGCTCCCTAACCTGAACGAGTTTGTGATGATCATACTTGCCAGAACTCATATAGTGAGATGTGACTGATAATTGATTATGCTACATTTGATTTGTAAACTGATACCAATAGCTAAATTTGTAAATTGTCTAAACAAGAAATGTATCAGATGAGAAACTTGCCTCAACTTGATTGTCTGTCAGCAGCTTCTCTACGGTCTGCCATATCTGCTGTTTGTCCACATTGGTGAGAATAAAAGTGTGCCTGGAACAGGATGACGAAGTAATATTAAACATTGTTAGGAAATCACAAAGAGTAGCTTTGGCATACTAAAACTAACAACTATATTAGTTTCCCACTTGCGAAACAGAGGTAGGGCTGCTTTGGAGCTGACTAACAATGTATCATTCATGACTAAAAGCAAGATTAGTACAATTATCATAACTTACAAATATTTAATGCAGGGAGATCTTATAAAATGCATACTTAAGAAACAATCAAAAATAATTTAGATAGTTGGACATTTGAGAAAACCAAGTCTCTCATTAGATACTAAAAAATACACATCTAATAGCCAGTGTTGGAAAATCAATCAAAGGTGTAAGAAATTTAAAATATGGTTAGGTGAATTATGACAAACATGAGAGCATGTTACATAATCTTGCCTGTGCCTTACAAAATCAGTTATGATACCTGTACATGAAACTTCGCAGAAATGTCAAAGTTGCAGATCGAGTTCTCCAATTGGGATCTTCGGCTAAAGAAAGAATAATGGGCACAGCTTTGCGTAGATGGGGTTCCCCAAACACCCTCCATTTTAATAATTCAAATGCTGCCTTCGCCAAATTCGATAGATCTTTATTTGATGTTTCCTATCAGGAACAACTATCAAGCTTAATTGTAGACTTAGGGCACAACAAAAATCACAGCATTGTAAACAGATATATAAAGAGAAATTTTCAGGCCAACATAACCTTTTCTTTTTGGCATGTAGTAAATTACAGCGCAGTACTTTCTAACTCGAATGATAGCTTAAAACTACAATAACAAACTAATGATAGAAATCAGGGTTAACAGTGTAATCGTTAGAATAATACATGGACAACTGAGAGATGGTCATACATCCAAACACCTGTTAGTTGAACCATGCAACATGTAAACAATTCATGAATAAATGATCCAATTTTTAAAATATTAAAGCTAGTTTAGTACTTTAGTTTGAATTGTTTGTGTTTCATCTACTTTTCTGTGAAGAAGAGAAAAATATTCATTCGCAGCAACAAACATTAATCCAGACCTTCACTTTCAGATGATTAGATTTCTAGTTTAACTGCTATTAGGTGATTTTAAAAATAAATCTAAAAAACAACCAGATACAAAATATATATATATATAGGGAAATCATTAAACTTGTGCTGCATCACATGCATTTTCAGAAATAAAAATGGGAAAAAAATCACTGCAGAACCCCAAAAGGCGACTGACTAAATTTACCTGTAAAGATATAACAGGGAACATGAGTTGCACAATAACATCCAGCAAAACCGAGGATCTTCCAGACTTCAAAGATGAAATCATAAAATGAAACAACTGCCCACGTCGCAAAGAACTGTGTTAGTTGTTTACTAAATGACAACCAACCAACCAACCCATCAGATAAATATGACAATTTAATAGCACAAATACCGTTTCCATCCATTTTATATCATCTTTAGAATGGTCATCTGAGATCCCATTCTCAGATATATTTCCGGTTGGAATCACCAAAGATTCCAATGCATTAAGGTTTTGTATATTAGCTACCAGTCCAGATGCGCGCTTTACTAAAAATTGATCCCAGGATTCTGCAACCCCTGAATCCGCATATGTGGCACCCACATTATGCAAGTGATCGTTACCAAAAGTAGCGTGAAGCCGAAGGTTTGAGCATAAGATAGCAAGCGTAACACCAACAGATTCTCTGACCTGTACAGAGAAGACTAATAAACTTGACAGAAGATAGCAGTACATTTGTGGGTAAAAGAGTGTAAGAAGTAATATTTTCCACATGGGAATGAGAAATTGGTTTCTGCTAAGAGCACTCACATAGTGTAGATTAAGACAGCACAACAGATACTATGAATAGGACAAATTTATGATCTACCGGTGGTGAAACTACAAATATTGGAATCACTCGTATCATTTCAAAGCGCTTGCCAAAGACGACAAGAAGAAACATCCCATAAAAAACATTACATATATAAGCCAACGGTATTCCAAGAAGATTTGAAGCAGAATTTTACGCAAGTCCAGAAGCAAGAGAAAATGGATCGCAAGAAAGATGAAGACCATCAATAACTTAAAAATAGAAGGGAAGAGAAGAACTTCGATTATATAGGGAAAAAAATAGAGAAAAGGAAAGGTAAAATTATGGAAACAAAGTAGCAAACAGGTTAAAATGGAAAAGTGAGATTACTGTGGCTGGATTCTCAATTCCTGATTGTTATTATACAATCAAGATAATTCTCTAAAAGTATTAAAAAATTGCGAAAATAGAATAATTGACAGGATGGAAAAACACATGAGCACAATATTCGACGAAAACTAGAGAACTGTAAAAAGTTGCTTCCGCACAGGGTTTGACTAAATTTCCTTTCTAGGTTGCTGGAATAACACCAACCATCCGAAAATAGATCTCTTCCCCACAACCGCAGCTTTAAAGCACAGGTAAATCACAACAATCTCTGGCCATCAATTTTCAAGCCTAGACGGAAAGACACAGTCGTACCAAAAACCCTATTTGTAATCCCCGAGTAGAAGATAATTGCTTATGGAAATTACTAAAAGAATAATCCATTTTTAATAAATTCTAGTTTCAGAAAAAACCAATAACCATAGGCATGGAAGATAATAAAGCACTTAGTTCGACAAGTAGAAATCAACATCGCACACTCTTAAGGATGTGTAAAGGGAATAATTTTGCTTACTTGTGCAGATGAATGACTCATATTACTCAGCAGTTCATTTACAAGTTCATAATGCATCTGAATTTCAAGTTCAGGCATTTGTGGTGGAGATACTTCAATGAAAGCTGATGAAAGAAAAGTGTAGCGTTTGGAGACTACAGAAGTAGCAACTATCTGAGGTAAAGGTTTCATCAGACAGCCAATCACTTGATGCCTCAAACGAGGAACCCTGGTTCCAGATTTTCCCTTCCCAGTGACTGCATAACGAATACTAGCCGCCCACTCTGGAATAGATTCCAGAGAGGGCGCATGGATAATGTCCTTCAATTTGACCTCCATCCAGCTATCCCATGCTTCTAAGACGCCAGAAACATCAGCATGCAAAACTCCAGCAAAAGCCTCGGCAGCAACACATTGCTTTGACCTCTCCTTAGCATCCGCAAAATCCACTAACGCACTTTTTAGTTCAAGTAAAACAGGCATGCCACATTCTTGAATAAGCCGTTTAAAAATTCGTGCAAAGCTTGAGTAAAAGGTATCACTTCCGAATAAAGAAATCCAACTAGGGGTACGAGGCCAGGAAGCAGAAAAATCAAAGTAGAAACGAGTTATTGACTTGTCAGCAAAACTTTGCAAGGAACTGATCCCATGATGCCCTCTAGAACTGACACCATCTGCATCTGAGAAAATATGAACATGAGAAAGGCTATTCAAAGTCTCGTTAAAAAATCCCTCTTCCTGAAAAATATCAGTCAAAGCTCCTTCAAGGGATGACTTAGCATCTCTCTGCAATTCACCGCTAACATTTAAATTCTGTTCAGGAAGCTTGTACGGTGACTCTTTCAAAAGCGTGTTTAGAGCAGAAATTGCCAGTATCCTGGTTTGTGGCAGTTGACTTTTCAGATTCTTCAAAAAGTGACCTGAAATGGGTAGGATTTGAACATTATAGAATCAGAGAAAAATTTGAATTTTACTAATTAAACAGCAGATAGAAAATGTAATGGATAATAAAGCAATCAAATAATAAGAAACCAATCTTCAGCTTAGTACACTCAGATATAGAAGGCATGACAAGATATTAATTACAAACCAGCAATTTCACTCAAAACTTCTCTAGATGAATTTGGATCATTTCTAGAAGCCATAGCCAGCAACAGCAGAACTCTGTTAGCCATTAAATTATACCTGAAATTAAAACAAAATAATTTAATCAAATCTGTAGGTATGCACACCACAAAAGGAAAGTAACCACATCTGGAAGTCACAGCAGAGGATATGCATAATGCCTGACACTGTACATTCTATAACCTAAGGATGATGATATTGCAACAACAGTATCAATAACCCATTCAAGAAAATAGAAGTAACAGTAATTCCAATAAACATAACGAGAACAATATGTACCGCCAATGCAAGTTGGAGCTTTCAAAACTCATAGAACCAATCTCAGTAATGAGATCTGTAAAATCAGTCCCATCCGCATGACTGCCAGTTGCCCGGGAAAAGCTTCTTGATACTCCAGAAAAATGAATATTATACTTGACGAAAAGCTGTTATCATCACATCTAATGTTATTCACATATAGGATATGGTCTAAAAACTCCTTGAGGAGTAATCTTGAAAATTTAAACCGGCTAAAACACAGGGAAAGGTGGGATGAATCAAACAATCTCACCTCAGTAATTGCTTTCTGAGCCTTCAGTGATTCATGGTGGGAACTACAAGCAACAAGATGTTAAATAAAATTCTTGTCATTCATTGAAAAGCGATTTTTGGAGCGAAAACTATGTAAACATCATAAAATGTTACCTGAACAAAATTCCGCAAAGAAATGAAGAAAGAGCCTTTATGTCCTGGATTTAAGGGAGAAGAAGAGAAGAATTAGCATGTAGTAACTTTACAGTGTTTGACGCAAATTACCTAAAAAAAAGTTGTACCGTCAAACGCTTGAGAACCGTTTGGGATGACAGTATTGCACAAGAGCCTAAGACTGCATTTTCAGGCGAGGTGGGATTTCTCAAGTTTTCAGAAAGAGTGAGCACACAATTTGAAATTGTTGATGGCCATCTTTTCATCATTTTGAGGACACACTTTGTTGCCATTCTGAGGATATTACAAACAATTTAGAAATATATAATAATCAAGGAAAAAGGAAGTGGAGAACTTTTGGTTGGAATTACATGTACATTGACATGATGAGAGAGGAGAGAGTTTGATTACCACTCAAAAATGCTGAAACTAGAATTCCACATATAATATAGTACAAAACGAGATTAAAGGATAACCTTCTTAATCTCTCAATTCCCATATCATTCAAGCAGAAAAACAAAGGCAAAAAAAAGAAGTAATACACTTACCCTCTAACTGTTTCGTAATTGTGCAAAGCGAGCTTAAGAAGATCGTCCATTAGCAGAGTCAAATGGTCAGATGGAAAAATGTTCCCAGAAGCCCGGTATAAATGATATGATGACTGCGATGATCTCCACGTATTGTGCATATAAGCTTTGTCTATAATTGCCCACCGAGGCCTATATAACGCACACAGAATCAAAATACACATACCTTGACATAGCAACAGGATATAACAGTGGATTCATTACCTTCTTTTTCCTTTAGAGTGAGATGACAAAATAAAATTGATTGGTGGTTCTACAATGGCAGTTGATTCCAGTTTCCAGGTTTGCTTGTGATTCGACCACTCCTCATATTCAGCACTTCCTGGAGGATTTACCAACAAATAATTCGCATGATATCAAACACCAAGAAGAAACAAAAATGAGAACTGTCTAAGAGGTCTCCCAACCATAATTTCCTAATGTGTCCATTATACGAATGACGAGTAGAAACAAAATGCTATCATCAGACTTCTCCTTCAGCAAATATCTGCAGGATTGCAACAATGATGAGTTTCAGATAAGTTAGCATCAACGTGATTGCAAGGAGACAACACTAGCAGAGAAAGAAAGAAACATAATATACGTGCAAGTTTCGTGGATGACATCAGCAGCTTTTTGTCGTAATTCTGAGCTACCAATACATGAACCTGTGGCTCCAGCAATCAAAAACTGAACATTGCTTGCATCATTGCCCATTCCATTCCGATACGATGGTGCAAAATCAGGCAAACATGATAGAACACCTTGCAATGAAGAGTCAACACGCAGAAGCGTCACTTTCAAGTGATCTTTCTCTTCTCCTGGCAGTTAAAGTACATAGTCAGTCAATAAGATAGCAAAGAAACTATAGAATCTTTTACTGATGACTCTAGGACAGGAAAACAGAAAGAAAACTTGTGTTTATCTTCTTGGTACGTAAATGCAAACTAGATATCAAGGTTGTCACGAAATCATTTCTGTAATGCATTCCACAATGACAACTTACAGCCATCAATAGAGCCTTAGATCACATACTCATAAACACAATTATGCACGCATGTGTATCTCGCTAAATTGTCGTATATATAACTTTATGGTATAAAGCTCCACAGCAGTACCAAGCAGTTTGGTAAAAGAACATTTATGGAAGCTACATGCACAGATAAACTTATTTAAGATGAGCAACCAGGTACTACCTGCATCGGAGTGGATTTTGGTCTGACATATTGTTAACAGGTCATCCAATGCATTTTCAAAGTGCATTTTCAGTAGCTCATTTGCAAATTGAATTTCTTCCTTAGTAGGTACATGCCACTTTGGTGACTTCAGTGGCTTATCAAGGGAAAAATCTTTTGCATCAATCCATTCTTCCAGTGTAGTAGCAAAAGAGTAAGACGAAACACACCTAAAAAGACATGATATTACAACACAAGTCAAAAACAAGCGTGCTAAATTGACATATAGCTTGCCCACATGTCGCATAAAGAATCTGAACCAAATGTGACAAGAGTTGGCATACTTGTACTGATCCATGGGATAATAGTGAACAAGGCTGCCTAGAAGAGAACGGAGGATGTGATCACCAGCCCCATTGACCTGCAATTTTTTCAAAACTTTATAAACATCCAATTTCGAATTCCAAGAACAGTTACCGAAAAGAATAGATAAGATGCCCACAACTCCACCAAGGCATACTAATCCAATTACCATCCCAAGTGCATGAAGGAATTATACACCTAGATAAGAATACGGCTTAATACTTGTGTCTAATCATAAACAAACGAATATTTTCTTCACCCACTAAATTCTGCTTGAGTTAAGTTCCATATCATACACTTTCTAATAACATTTCCGCGACTCTACTAGGGCATACAAATACAGTTAGCATGGATACCAAATGCATGAAGTCACAATTAACCAGAATAAGAATAGGATTTCATGTGTGCTATCAAACAATGAGATGACACTCTTTTTCCACTCAGTAGATTCCAACTGTGTTACTCCATATTGTATAGTTAGCAAGAAACCAACCTCAAATTAACCATAAAAAAAATACTACAATAAAAAAATGCTATTCAAATCAGCTTGTGATCCATCATGATGGGCAAAAATAAATCTAGCATTTTCAAACAACAAGAATACACAGGTGATCTAATATCTTTGTGCCTTGGATCAAGAGTAACATAATTTTACCACACCTTCAGAAATAGTTGCACGTCTCTTCTCAAAATTAAATCACTAACTCATTTAAACATGTAGAACTTGGGGGAATAGCATTGGAGATTCCGGATACTAGAGAAATATGTAATTAATGAATCCCGTTAGCCTCTAAAATTCATGCTTGAAAGTTTCCCTCAACTACCTTTCAAGTGTTAAACAAACTACTTAGACAGTTAGACCAGATGTATGTGCAGAACTCTCTAAGATTTATGTCAATAAGATAGAAGAAAAACCTTCCAAGATCTTGAATCAAATGCAGAAACAATAACTTCTTTGAATTGTTTCCCATAATGTAGAAGCACCGGACCACCATAACATATTGCAGCTGACAGAACTTTCAACTGATAAACAATTGATGTCTCAAGAGCTGGTGACAGAGTGCCTCTTACCTAAAGAAACATAAGTATAAGCTGATAAAATATCCTGGTGGGAATTAAACTTATCGGAGTCATTTAGAGAAGAATAACCTTGTTAGATGATGACGCTTTTGAAGTTGTGCCACTTCCAAAACCAGTGCCTGGTGTTGCTTTCAATGAGGACATAACTGACTCTAAAATTGGTTTAACGAGCTGAACAACAGCTTCTTGTGGATTTGAATGAATACAAGCACAACAAAGCAGTCCAACCTCTGCAATTGCTCCAGGAAGAATATTTGTAGCAACAAACTTGGAAATTTTTTTAAGTGCCTGTTTGATATTATTTGCAATCTCACAACAATATTTTCAAACAAAAATTTAAATACAAAGAAACTCATATTGATATCGAAATCACCTGCTTGTAGAGAGATTCTGAGAGCCTCCCAAGCATTATTTCAAGCATGCAAAAGTAGTAGGGACCATCCTCAACCAGGAAAGTCCCTGAACTTGCTGGTGAATAAATGCCTTCATTCCTGCAGCAAGAATGGCTACTTAGACCGACGGTAATGTCTGAGAGAAGCTGTTACATATTGCTACAGACTGTGCGTGCATATGTAAATGTGTGTATAGGCAACTAGATAAAAAAGCAAATATAATTACTTACAGGACACCACTAGGTTCCAAGTGTTGAAGTAAGGAAAATAGTCGACATAAGAACTCATCAAGCCACTCCGAGAAGCGAATTGAAGGAATTACTGAAGCTCCATTCATATTATCTTCCAAGGTAGACATCTGCAAACAAAAGATGATCGAGCTCAGTCCGAACAGCTCATGTGTTAAGGATATGTGTAGTGAAAAGATCCCTCACGCTGGAAAATAAGGAACCGATCAGTTGCATGGTTGCTAGGGTTTTAGGAGGATCATTGGCATCCATTCCAAGTAATGCGTTGGACAAAGCAACCATCAGCAGATCAGCATATGGATCAGGTCCATTGACACTAGTTGAATTCACATCCAAGGGAGATAAAGCATTTAAAAACAGTGCCCGCCCGGCAAAAGCTATAGATGTCACGGCACTCTTCAACTGGTGGGTGGCTGTCATCTGATAATACCATTAAATTGATCATGAATAAAGTTGTCAGCATGACTACAAAAAAGTAGGTTTTTAACTTTATGCTGCTGTCACGGACATATATTGATTTGAAAATTTAGAAGTGAAGAGAGAGAGAAAAATCAGTTATCTTTCCAAAATGTGGAACTGTTAACTCATATATGCAACTTACAGTTTCCAAAGCCATGTGAAACCTAGACACCAAAAACGGCAGAACCAATGATGGCTCTATGTATGACAAAATAGAAGTTGCGGCGGAAACTGTTTCAGAAAGCTGCTCGTTTTTGCTATACTGACCCCGGTCAATCAACTTCAGCACGGTCTTAACAAAAGAAACCTTATCAACCTGGGTAATGAATAGTTCAGATTGCTCACCGGCATCTTTACTCCTGGAACAATGACTCATCAAAAAGTATACCAACACATTGCATAATAGTACTCTTGTATTGAAGAAAACTTACAATTGCTCCTGATGCAACCGCTTCTGGAATAAATTCACCAAATGAAACAAAAACCGTTCTAATGAATAAGTCCAACGACCACCATTTGAAGGATGGTAATATCTAAAAAATCGAAAAACAAAACATATAAATTGCGATGCATAAAACCAACATTTTGTATAAAAAAAAATGTAAATAAAATTCTAGAAAACAAACTGCTCTAAAAGGTTGACTAAATCGTCAAAGTGCTTTTGAGCCAAGCTACCAGGTTTCAACAGATACACCTGCATTAGCAATTAGATAAAGTAATTAAAACCATTACTTCAAGTTCAGTGGACCACCACTAGATTGCTTAGGTAGTAAACACAAGCCTTACAATTGATTTAGCAACTGCCTTTGATGGTATGCCAGTTCGATTTGCAAATAGAAATATCGTGTTCCTCGGAACATCTACAGAAAAAGGACATGAACCACTCCCATTTGCCACAGGCACCTACACATATATCATGCATGCACACATTTCAGAACATAAGTTTCTTGGACAAATGTTTCATGATTTTGTATTGATTCCAACAGTATACTCAACCATAAATTATTCTTTGATTCTTTTATATGAAATGAATGACTGGTTTGTAAATGAAGAATACAATCTGACAAATGAAATATTCGCTATTCCTCAAAACTCGAAACAGATCATAGGAAAATAAGAGATAGAAAGCAGAGTACGAGTTGAAACTCAATTAACGAACATAGCATCAAATGTATATTAAATAAGTATAAACAAATCTGAACCCTAGAGGTCAAGCCAGTCTGCCAAACTTCCTGCTAAAACCTACCAAGCACACTAACTGGGGCTTAGCTGACTTCTATGGCAGCACCTAGTTCTCAGGGGACTTTTTGATGATTCTTGTGGTAACCATTAATGAAGTAGAAAATCTCCAGTAACGCATATATTATTATTAACTAACATTTAAAAAATGACAATACACCAGCTAAAACTGTTAACTAAACAGATTCTACCTCAAACATATTCAAATATATATTGAATAAAACTGGTGTGAAATCCTCCCAGTTAATGAACCTGTAGCTCTTTATGACACGAGCTGTCACAGAGGCCCATTGGCTATTCCAAAATTGACAGTTTGGTATTGAACCCCAATTATCTAAACATGTTCCCACCCATTCCCTGTAATGAAAGGGGAAAAAATCAAGATGATGATGAAGTAACGTCTAAGTCATCAGAAAATAATCTACAAAAACAAAGTAGTCGTTTACCGCAGAAAGAAATCCTTATTTTCAAAGTTTGTAGGGAGGAAAAGACGCAAAAATCCAGCACCTTCAAAAGTAGCATTATGCCATGGATTTTCCATTAGAGATCTGAAAATGTATTTCATCCAATAAAGCATGTGTTAAAAACTAATAATTGAGATAAAATTCATTGAACACATCGGAAGAATGTAATGGATAGGCAAAAGTTGCTCTTTTTTCCCAGAAATAATATCAAACAATGAATAACAACGGTTCACGAGATCAGAACCACAAGTCAGGACTAAAATAAAGAAAAAAATATTGAACAGTCAAATCAACAGAAGACATGAACAATTGGCTATAAATTAAAAGATGCAGTTTCTTGAAGTCATGTCAAACCAAAAATTAAAAAGTTGCATGCACTCGTAAGAAATTAAACAATAAAAAGGTAACTAAAGTCAAAATGAGTAATGATGAAGTTAGAAATCAAAAAACTTAACTAACTATTTAACCTACAGCCATTCGAAGAAGAAAGAAACAAATAAAAAAGCAGCAAATAAATCTGAGAAGTAATCTCCACTGAGTATGTAATAAGCCAACTTGTTATGATGCTATAGATTCCCATTCTTAGAGAGTATATGATATAATGCACCAGGAAGTACTACAGAGGTACTAGCATCCTTTCCTGAAAAAAATTCCTGAGCATAACTCAAGACACAAAAAATCCTATATCATATTTGTGTGCGACGCTGCATCTAAGCAAAAAAATACTCGGCCTGTTATATAAAACCTTCTTTTCATCCGATAGTGACATAGCTCATCTTGTTTTTCGTCAAGTAATCAGAAGTTGAGTCACTTAAATTGTCCCTCACCCCCCACACACACTATAATCTATGTGTCACACATCCGATGATCTGGTCAAATGAGTGGCACAATTTTAAGTATACAAGAAATGTATACTTTTTTAATGATACAGATTACTTCAACTCATTATCCTCCTGATATTGATAATGCAAAACTCGTGATTTATGTCTCAAACATTAAAAAATAAATTTCAAAGAAGATAAACGACAAAAATACCTGAATTCAGACCATATCTCTAAGGCGGAACCTGAAGGAAAAAATCTCCGACTAGATCGAACAAGAGAAATTACTGTCTCAAAATGTCGTTGTCTCAATCTCCATCCTTCTGGGCCAGTATTCCTGTATCAGAAAGTGAGACCTAATTTGTATGTGTACTATTTGCAAACAAAAGTAGAAGACACCATAGAATACCATAAAGCACAGGACTCTGACAACCTTTTGATTGTAATATATATGCGACAATTATAGAGAACTAAAAAAAATCTAACCACAAAACAATTATTTACATGAATCATCTGGTAAAGCTCAAGTACCTCTGTCAACATAGACATCCAGACAAGTGCAGTGTAAGCTTTACAATGTTAAATGAACCCCGAGGTTGATAACATAAATGTGCCCAAAGCCATGTCATGATTAGTCCATGCAACATGGCAAACAAGGGAAAGAAACCACTGTGCTTAAGTGAATGAAAAGAAATTCGTATGTATATAAAAGAACTGCTTAATTTAATGCCACGTTCTAATGTAACAAAAATGTTTATTCAACCCAGTGAAACCATGTCTTCATAGAATCACTAACACCAAATAGCTGTCCCAATTATGAGCTCACCTTGAGAAATGTGTGTGAACCAAAATTTCATATAGAGGCCTCCACTGAACTTTCAAGGACAGTTTTTTCCTGTATTTGTTCAACAATCTTACTAGAAGGTTTCCCCATCTAACCTAATAAAGAAATCACATCCAAAAAAAAAAAAAAATCAGAGCACGTATTAAAAATATGTGAACAAGACCTCCAGCAGGAACCAGCATTACATAAATCCTCAACCTGACTATGAAGCTTGTTCTCTGATATTTGAAATAGTTTCATTCCAATTTCTACCATGGCAGAGACATCTTCGAGAGATAGCTCACTTTTGGCCTTTATAAAACTGCTCAATGGATGAAGAGTAAAACTTGAACAATCAAACAGACATACTGTGTATGACAAGATAATATCTGCATCTGATAAAGAAAACCTTGAGATCCATCAAGAAAAACTAAAGAAAAAAAACTAATTAACACAAAGTGCGTAAAAAATAGGAATAACATGACAAATAAACATAAGTATAAGAAGAAGGAGGGCGGCAGAGAGTGAAAGAGGAAACAATGTTTAAAATATAAAAACATAAGACAAAAACCTTGGCCCAAGGCATCCCGCCACCAGGCACCTACGTCTGAATTAAGGCCTCCCGAATTAAGGCCTCCCAGTAAACAAATCAAAGTTGATCCATCCTGGTTCATTATCATTTCAATTTCTGTCGACATTGATAGTTTGTAAGCATAACCACATGGGTCCATAAGGCTGTCCATTTTACAGTTTTTACTCTGCTTGTCAAATACAAAGCCAATTCACATTGTCATTCTCTCCTCAACACCTTATTACACTACAAATTACGAAAGTGGCCTTAAATTCTAATAATTCCCCTTCACTTCCCCAGTTTGTGAATGAAAGAGAATGTAATTAATTACGTATTCCAAGTGGCACAGGCAGAAATGGGGTCAGAACTTGTTCGTCTTTTTATTGTGTTGCTAAACAAAGAAGAACGCACCAGAACTTTCACTTTTGTTGTTAAACAAAACTGAACACTTCAAATTTTTTGTTGAACCTTCCTATGTTATATCAGTAGATAGTATCTCAACCAAAACTCTATTGTTCCCGGGAAAAGATTCCTGTTCCAGTCAAAAAACCATATGCTAAAACTGGAGTGGGATGACCACAATGCACTTATCTACTAGAAAATGGAAGCCAAAAGTACCAAAATGATTAATTCTACTGAAATTCAAGACAGAATACCGAATTGAGGACGGGTGCCAAAACTCAATACATCACAAAATTGCAGATTCAAGCAATCACAGAAACAATGATTAACTGAAATGCGGTTAAGCTGAGAAAGATAAAGAATTAAGGGTGATAATACTTTACAGGTCAAGAAGGGAGACCCATTTAAGAGAAGCATAAACGGATTCAGGATCGTCCGGATTGAATGACTCCTTAACAGACTGAACGATTCCAGCAAAAGCCAGCTTCTCTCGCTTCGATTCCTCAGCCACCGGGGGTGGCAACCATGCATTGTAGAGATGCATACTCCGCAGTTAAATCGTTATTGAGACAAAATTCCGAATCGGGAAAAACTCTGGGCGGTGATGTGAAGAATGGAAACTTGCTTAAGCCCGGGGTTAGTTTGTGTTTATATGCGATTGTTTTAGTCGGTCTTCCTTTTTTATTTCTTTTCCCACAAGAAATGAAATGTAAGGATGAGGAGAAGACAACGAGCAACCGGACCGGATGGCGGTTTGAACCGGTTTTTCTTATAAATAATTTACATGTAGGTTCGTGCCTGACGGTGCAGATGGTCCACGACCAGTAAACAATGCAGGTCCTTTGTTCACTTACATTCAGCAACATACTACTAATATTTACGTAAACTTCATATTTGAAGATTTGAATTATAGGATGACTGCAAATTGAGGTTCAGTCGATTTCGATGGTCTGTATTTACAAGCGTGTTTCATCAGTAGTTTCTTTTGAAAACGTTGATAATATTATACGAGTGAAGCACGAAATAATCTTATCTGGGTGTTATATTTTGGAAATAATAAATACAATCATGTGTTGACGTATTTAAATCTTAGGGGTTTGTTGAATGGTGATACCGTGAGACACATACGTTTCAATTTAGCTATGATGAGACAATAATTATGTTACAAGATATTTTAATTATTTGAGGCTTAAAATTGATGGTGAGACCATGACTGAAGTAGATTATTCACATAGAGTGAATGAATGACGACACATATGCTTCCATTTGTTGGGATATGAGCATCTACCATTGATAAGTGCAAGATTTGCACTTAATTTATATTAGAATCCATTTTCAATTATGCTTGTTTCGAACAGAATTATGCGGTTTTTGGTTTGTTTTTGCTTTCATTCCAGGAATGAAGAAAATAGTGGAAATGAAGCCAATTGGACCAAGAAAACAGAGCGGTGCGCAAAAGAGGATAAGTTGCACAGCCGCGAGCACTCCATCCGACAGATGTGCGCGCGCGGCCGCACCACTTCATGCGCAGCCGCGTGCGCCTAAAAACAGCATGACGGAAAGAGGTGCGCGCATGGCCGCGCCACATCACACGCAGCGCGCGCGCACCAATACATGCGAGAACCAGTAGCTCGCGTGCCACCGCGCGACATCATGCGCGACCGTTCGCGCACAGAAGAACAGGAACTCCCGAGAGGCGCGCGCGGCAGCACCACAACTCGCGCGACCTCGCGCGCCGCGTTCTAGAAATTTATAAAAGCCGCGAATTAGGTGAGAAACGGAGCAGCCGCCTTGGGAAAGAACTATACGAGAAAATCATCCGTGCTAGGTGAAGAAACATACGACGCAGCCGTTCTCGAGAGGAAAGACGCGAGGGAACAAGATCAAAGACGAAGAACGACGAATCTGGGGACAGAGACGACACTTCCAATTTGTTATCTGATTCTTTTGTCTTTATTTTCTATTTTGTCGATGTCTAAATATTCAAACATGTTTTGCTTTTATTTAGAATGTGTCATGAACTAATTTTCTAGTCTAGACAATGAAGTAACTTTGTGGATACGATGATCTGACGCAGTTGTTTATTTGATTGAATTCCGCTGTTGTTTAATTGTGTTCTCTGTGTTTATTTTACCGCAATTTACTGGCCATAAATTGTGCGTTGTTTGATTGATCTTACAACTCGGGAGAGGGACTATGATTATAGATCATTAGAGACACATCGTTGAATGTTTATAGCGTTCGGAAGGCGTATAACTTTAGCGAGGCTTATGTAAGAACATTGTTTGCATTTATCAATTGAACTTAGATTTTATCAGGAATAATTGAATCGGAGTTTGATTGATACAATTTATTCGTCACTTGGGAAAGGAGGAATAAAATAATTAAGTGTTCTTGGCCATTAAATAATTGGAATTCATGAATGTAAATTTAACTGGGAATAATTATTGTAGAAACTTGGTGAAATCATTTCTCTAGATATTTTCTCTCATTGTTATTTCTCAACTCGATGATTAGATTAATTCTTTGTTTTCAATTAGTTCGATTAGACAAACAAAATCTCTTTTGATTTTCTAAATAAATTCTTGACTATTTTAATTACAAGAACTGATATACATTTTTATATACAATCCTCGTGGGATCGGCACTTTTACTCAAAAAGTACCTTTTACTATAAATTGACGTCGTGCGCTTGCGAGCAATCAAGAAATCACGCAACAAGTTTTTGGCGCCGTTGCCGGGGAGTGTCAAATTTGAATTTATATCAGTATTGTTACCAATTAGTCTAGATTTTAATTTAGAGCTTTTATTTTTATTTTATTTTATATTGATAAAGTTTTTCATTTTTCCTGCTTGACAGTGTATGCTAAGATCGCAAAACTCAGACTTGCTGATTTTTTACCCGGAGATCGAAAGTACTGCGAGAAAATTAAGAAAAACAAGGAGGAAAGAGATCCAAGCAATGGCTGAACACAGAGAAAATGACAGACACATCCCACTAGAGGCTATACCTATCAGAGATCACTTCAGACTAGTGAACAACAATCATTACTCTTGTATTGAAACGGGACCATCAACGCAAATAATTTCGAGCTGAAACCTGCTCTAATCAATATGGTTCAGCAAAACCAGTTTGCTGGGACTGCCACTTCTGATCCTCACGTTCATTTGAGGACCTTCTTGGAGATAACAGATACGGTAAAGATTAATAATGTTCCTGATGATATTATTAGACTGTGTTTGTTTCCGTTTTCTCTCAGGGATCAAGCTAGAGGATGGCTCCAATCGCCTTCCTTGGGAAGTATCACAACATGGCAGGAGCTGGCGACAAAAATTCTGGCAAAATACTTCCCCCCTGCAAAGTCTGCACAGTTGAAGATTGAGATTAGCACGTTCAGGCATACTGATTTTGAGCAATTGTATGAGGAATGAGAAAGATACAAGGAGCTGTTGAGAAAGTGCCCAAACCATGGCTTCGAAGACTGGGTGCAGATTGAATTATTCTACAACGGTCTAAATAGGCAAACAAGAGGAACAGTGTATGCTGCAGCTGGTGGCACGATCTTTGCTAAATCTCCCGAGCAAGCTTATGACTTGCTTGAACAGATGACGATAATAGCTATCAGTGGTCGTCTGAAAGGACAGGAGTAAAAAGGACAGCTGGAGTTTATGCTGTGGATCCTATTACGTCACTCACTGCTCAGGTATCTGCATTGACCACTCAAATAGCATCGATGAATAAAGTAATCACATCAGAAACTGAGAGTCCATCGACTGTCGCTGAAGAACAAGCTCTTCCTGAAGAAGCTCAGTACGTCAACAACAGAAATTTTGGAGGATTCGGAGGATATCGAGGTAACCCTCCCCCTAATACTTATCATCCAAGATTAAGAAATCATGAAAATTTTTCTTATGCAAATAATGAAAATGTGTTGAATCCTCCACCGGGGTTCAATACATCAAATGGGGAAGGAAAACCATCATTTGAAGATTTAGTTGGAACATTTGTTGTTGAATCTGGTAAAAGGATGTCTAGAACTGAGTATAGACTGGACAAGCTTGAGACACACATGGCGAGTATTGGTGCAACCTTGAAAATCCTTGAGTCGCAAGTGGGGCAGATAACGAAGCAACTCACGTCTTAACCGTCGGGTGCAGTTCAAAAGACTGCAGACCCAAACCTAAGAGAAGTGAATGCCATTTTTATACATCATGAAGAGATTGGTGTGGTAGGTAGAGAAGAGAAGGATGTTGAACTCAAACCTGTTCGGAATGAAAGTCCAACCAAAAGAGCCCGAGGTAAGAAATCTGAGAGGTGTGATTTAAATCAATGCATTGATATCTCTTTACTTCCCTACCCCCAGAGATTTTTACAATTACAAGCTGAATTTCAAAAGAAAAAAGGTCTTGAAGATCTCAAGAACCTACACACTAATGATGAGTTTGTAGAGCAGGTGGAAGGTGAATTTACAGAAGGGAAAACGAAAAAATCCTTTTCAGAAGTTGCTAGATCCCGGTGAATTTATCGTACCATGTGAAATAGGGGGTCATGTAGTGGAAAAGGCTATCTGTGACTCAGGCGCGAGCATAAATATAATGCCAAGTTCTATCTACGATAAACTTGGACTAACCAGGATAAAACCCAAAGAATTAAGCTTGTAGCTGGCAGATAAATCAGTGAAGGTACCATTGGGCATGGTGGAAGATGTTTAACTGAAGATTGACAAATTGAAAGTTCTAGCAGAATTCTTGGTACTCGATAAGGATAATAGTCAGGACGTTCACGTCATTCTAGGACGACCATTATTAGCTGCTGTTGGAGCAATCATTGACGTGAAACGAGGAAAGATGACCATAGAAGTTGATGTTGGAGTAGGTGCCCATCGAGCCAAGTGTTGTCCGAGTGTTCACAATGAAACTCTATGTATAAGCAATCTTTATTTTAATAATATTTGAAATTATTTTTTTGGCAAATCTTTATCTGTATACCCATGCTAGTTACATAGATAAATCCCTTGAACATACAAATAGTAGAAAGAATATGAGATGCTCATATGATGAGTATCATGAAACTCATATTTGTAATACTGTATATTATAAACGGTTTCTAGTCGATTCATCCGCCACTAAGAAGGATATAGGCCGCTCGAGTTAGAGACTAGTATCTGCGATGTGAGTACCATGTTTCATTGGTAAGGGACATTGTGATGTCCGAGCATGCAGATAGATGCTCCTGGTAGAGTGCACTGAACAACCCTCCATAAAGGACTTTCCAAGTGGTTCTCACTTATCGAGTGGAAATGTCTTAGTTTATGGTTGTACACCATTAGTCCTTATGACCTGGGACAACATTGAGACTCTATGTGCTAGAATTACACTTTGACTTGTTTACCGACTCTCATGGGGTCATCAGGTGGCAAGGTTGGGTGTTATGTCGAAACATATAGGAGTCGATGCATTGTAGTCGGGTATTCACCGCTTACCTTCGGGTATGGATATCCTATGTGTTATCATGTGTATGTAGGTTGAAATCTCTGATCAGATTATGGTGGTAATTATGAAAGGGGTTTCATAGATTACACCATCGATGCAACTACAACATGACACATAGTATCGATTCATTGACAACTCTCGATAAACCAATGGTTGTCGAATCGATCGGGATATATGAGTTAAAGGGACCGTACTGTACGCTAACCATAATTGAATGGTTCTTGCAGGCACTATCATTTGATACCTAGGGAATCATGTAAGCGATGCTGCTAGGCGTTTAACATGGTTGGTTGGGTACTATCAGACTTGAGTTCTGACGTTCTTGTTATCAAGGGGTTGATAAGTAAGAATGGAGCAATTGAGGTATGCTAGTATAAGGACATGTTTAGTCCGAATCACATGGAGATGTGAACCCACGGCTAGTTGTATCAATGAACCATTGAGAGCCACACAAGTACTGGCTTTCTAGATGCCGTTGAGAAGTAAAATAGTTCAATGTGTTGAACGGCTTATAAATGAGTTTATAAGCGTAAGGAAAAATAGAAGTATGACTTCTATAAGGGAAATGTAACTTTTAATTTATGGAAGTGTTCCTAAATTAAAAGTTGGCTAAATAAATAATGTATTTTAAAATTGTGATTTTCATAAACATTATTATGGACTAAATTAAATTAATTCAAGTGTTGAATTAATTAAACACTAGTGGGCCTAGTAGAGCCCAAATAATTAAATTAATTCAAGTGTTGGATTAATTAAACTACATTGGGCCTTGTAGAACCCAATTAGAATTAATTATTAAACTAGTGGGCTTGAGTAAAATCAAGTAAATGTTAAATGTTCTCAAATGTGTTTGAGACATTTAAATAAAAGTCCATGGGCCTTGTAATTGTTACAAACCCAAATAGAATGTGCATGGGGAGGTGAAAGGTTGGGAGACAAATTTTTCAATGTCCAAGGCATGGCATGCTTTTGGGACACCACAACAACTTTTTCACACACCAAGAAAAGTCTCCCCTTCCCTCAAAACATGCTATGGCCGAAATTTCATCTTATTCTCCTCCATATTTTTGGTCTTCAATTGTTGAGGAAATAATACACTTCTCAAAGAAAAATGCTCTAATTTTTCTAGTGCAAAATTAGAGTGGTTCTAGCTAGTTGGTGGTGGGCTTAATATTTGAGCAAGGTGGGCTCAAAGGGAAGCTTGAAGATTGTCTTGCCATTCAAGAGCTAAGGTGTTTATACCTTAGTTGGAGCCATCATCAATCTTTTAAGATTGATAGGTACATTTCTATAAACACCCTATGTATGACATTTTGGTGTTTTTGTATTTGCTACACAATATCACGAGGTGGCCGAATTTCTTGATGAAAAATTAAAATTTTTAACTTCCGTTGCGCTTCCGGTCACCATATCCCCTTTCAGTTGAAGGTCAACTGGTGGCAATAAGGGCATCCAAGACATCATACGACCCACCATGAACAGGATTAGTGACAGTCGGACTGATGACATTAAACCAAGCGCTGCGTGAGAGGCAACCCACGATTCAATCTAAATCTCCAACATACTCTATAGATTGAAGTATTCTTACTTATGGAGATTTATCCGCATAAATAACTGCAGAAGGAATTACTCTTTGCAATGATATCAAGTTAAAAAGACAACTTGATATGCAAAAAGAAGAAAATAGAAATATTATTGGTGATTTTTGCGAGCAAATAGGTTTTCAACCAATACAATATCCTAAAAGGGATAAGAAAAGAAAAAGATTTCCTTTCAAAAGAAAGAAACATTATCCAAAAGAAAAAGAAAAACCTAAAAAATATTATAAGAAAAGGTTTAAAAAACCTATGAAATCTGATTCTACTAAAGTTCCAGTATGCTGGAAATATGGAAAAATTGGACATAAAGCTAATAAATGTTATGTCAAGAAAAAGATTAAAAATTTCAATATAACCAATGATTTAAAAGAATCATTGTTAAATATTCTTCATAATAAAGAAGAAGATTTAAGACAAAATTTTTTTTATATCAACATTATTGATGAATCATTTGAATATTCTAATAGTAGTTCAGATAATGATTTTGAAATATCAGAAATTAAAATTTGTAATCCAGATTGTGATTGTGATACTTGTCTCATAAATTTTATGGGATTAGAAATAAATGTAATATCAAATGAAGAAACTTTCAATTTAGATCTTATAGAACAAATAAAAGACCCCATAGAAAAAAGAAAAGCTATAGAACATTATTTAAATATGGCAAATCACAAGCCTACTAAACTTGTACAACATACTGTACAAGAACATGATTTATATTCTTCTAATAAAATGTTAGAAAAAGCTAAACAAAAAGAAAGAGAACCTACTATCTCCGAATTAAAAAGAGAAATAGATCAGATAAAATCTGAGATAAAATATTTAAAAGAAAGAGTAAATACTCTTAGTATTAATAATGATCATATTTGGGAAAAAGATTCAACTTCTGATGAAGAAGAAGAAGAAAATATTTTACCCAAAGATGATAATGAAATAAATCAAATGGTATGGGTCAATAAAATTGATCAAATCATTTCTCAAAAATGGTATTCAAAAGTAACATTAATTATTAATAAAAAAATTAAAATTACTATTGAAGCACTTCTGGATACAAGAGCTGATGTAAATTGCATCAGTGAAGGAATTGTTCCCTCTAAATATTATAGAAAGACTACTCAATTTATAACAGCTGCTATTAAGCAACCTCTTATAGTTAATTACAAATTGTCTGATGTGACAATATGTAATTCTGGAGTTTGTTTAAATACTAATTTTATGCTTATTAGAAATATATCTACTCTTGTTATTTTAGGAACCCCTCTTTCCAAATGTTGTTTCCTATTAATAAAACTAATGAAAAAAGATTATATACTAACATTAAGGGAAATGATTTATTTTTCCCATTTACCACTATACTTGTTTCATAATCTATTAATATTTTACAAAAAATAGTAAATAATAAAGAAAATTTTGTTACTTCATTAAAAGATGAAGTTCTTTTTAAAAATATTAAAGAAAAAATAAATTCTGAAAAAATTCAAGGAAAATAAAAATTATTTCAGAAAATATATCTAAAGAAATTTGTGCTGATGTTCCTAATGCCTTTTGGAATAGGAAGAAACATCAAGTTAGTCTACCTTATACGGATGATTTTATTGAGGACAAAATTCCTCTAAAGCTAGGCCTATAGCTATGGGACCTAGACTTTTAAATTATTGCAAAGAAGAAATTGATAACCTTCTTAAAAAAGAATTGATAAGACCAAGTAATAGTCCATGGAGTTGTCCTGCATTTTATGTAGAAAATGCAGCAGAAATTGAGAGAGGAGCTCCAAGACTTGTTATCAATTATAAACCTCTTAATAAAGCATTAAAATGGATAAAGCATCCATTATCAAATAAAAGAGATTTATTAAATAGATTATTTAAAAGGAAAATATTCTCTTCTTTTGATTTAAAATCAGGATTTTACCATTTGGACATTACGAATGGAACGTAATGCCCTTTGGATTAAAAAATGCTCCAATGGAATTCCAAAATATAATGAATGAAACTTATAATTCATATATTGATTATATCATAGTTTATATTGACGACGTACTTATTTATTCTGATAATATAGTTCAGCATTTTAAACATCTTAATATATTTATACAGGCTACTAAAAAAGCTTGTTTAGCAGTAAATCAGAAAAAAGTAAAACTTTTTCAAACTAAGATAAAATTTTTAGGACATTATATTGAAAATGGAATAATGATTCCTATAGAAAGAGCAATAGTTTTTGCTGATAAATTTCCAGATAAAATCACTGATATAAATCAATTACAAAGATTTCTTGGAAGTCTTAATTATATCGGAGATTTTTATAAAGATCTTGCACAAGATTGTAAATTATTATTTCAAAGGTTGAAGAAAAATCCTCAACCATGGACTAATAGTCATACTTTGGCAATACAAAAAATAAAAGAAAGAGTTAAAGAACTCCCTTGTTTATCTATTGCTAATTTTGAAGCATTCAAAATAGTTGAAATAGACGCATCTGATATTGGATATGGAGGAATACTTAAACAAAAATTAGATAATACATCTAAAGAAATTCTTGAGAGATATACTTCTGGAACTTGGAATAATACTCAAAAGAATTATTCTACAATAAAGAAATAAATTCTTTCTATTGTTAAATGTATTACAAAATTTGAAGTGATCTTTTAAACAAGAAGTTTTTATTAAGAGTCGATTGCAATGCCAAAGATATTCTTTTAAAAGATGTTAAAGTAATAGCATCAAAACAAATATAATGTTCCCTGGATCATAAGATGGGAATATGGACTTCAGGAAATGGCTAAAGAAAAATTTGAAATCAAATTCGCCCCTACTATTTTAATTAGAAAAATTTTAATAAAATGGTGGGGCAAAGAATATTTCTTTGCAGAAGGTAAAACTTATGATCGACATGGAGTAATTGCTCTTGGATCAGCTAAAGAGACTATGAGAAATATGAATCATGACACCCCGACTTAGACCACCTTACTTAAAGAACTTTT
This sequence comes from Primulina eburnea, assembly GCF_022965805.1. Taxonomy (NCBI): domain Eukaryota; kingdom Viridiplantae; phylum Streptophyta; class Magnoliopsida; order Lamiales; family Gesneriaceae; genus Primulina; species Primulina eburnea. Next base: position 15,199,850 of record NC_133108.1, read on the forward strand.
CCAACATTTGGATAAAGACACCATTACTTCTATGTTTTCAGAAGTATTCGGTGAAAAATCAAATATATCCATACAAGCATCTACCTCCTCAAAAGGAAAAGATAAAATGGAAGATGACACTCCTATGACAGAGAATGTTGATCAAGATCAAGATGCACAAGATCCTTATGATGGGGATGACATTTTTGCATTACTTAATGCATAATTCAGTGGATATGTGAGTTGTATGCCATCACCGACTAAAAGCCTTTTGTAAAAAGATTGTATTATTGAGTCTGTAATCTTATCTTTTATTGTGTACGTGTCCTTATTGTATTGGTTTAAGTAATATAGATAGTGAGAGTACTGTTTTCTTTTTGAATCTATAAGAGGAGTGGTTACCCTCTGTGAACCACACACCAAAAAATAGCTTCTCTCTAAATAAAAGAAGTTTGCGAGCAATTTCTTCAGAGTTCTACTTTCCTATTTCAGATTTCAGGATTTCACTATGTAAGTATATGCCTTATAATTACATTTATGATCCTCCCTTTGATTATATCATGCCATCTGCAAATTATTTTGTAATCTTAAAAAGAAAGATTAAATTAATAAAATCTCAAATTGAACATCTTGAAAATCAATTAAAAGATCCAGAAACAAATTCTGTTTATAAACAGTGGTTTACATATCCTCATCTGGAAAGATCAAAGCTGACCTTAAAGGCATACGAAAAACAGAGCTCTCAACTAGTTGCTTAAAGGCGAAGATTTGAAGATCTTCTTACAACCTAAATTAAGGTTGTTTGTTATAATAAGCTTTTAAAGTATTTGTTTGTTGTAAGTGGTATCAGAGCCACAAATCTTGAAGAAATCTTCAATAAAGTTTTATTCTTGTAATATATCATATTCTTTTATCTTATTAAGGAAGGCAGTAGCTCTACAAGTCGGGTTCCATAAATCCTGTAAAGCCAAAAGGTAAGGTAAGGGGTAAATCCTTGACCGTATCTATTAAATTCTTGAATGGATAAAATAATACGATCTTTTAACAAGAATAAATCTTCAAGTAGTAATACTAAAAATAAAGAATTAATTATTTCCAAAAATTTCGAGAAAAATATTCAAAACTGGAAATTACCAGTATCTTCTAATACGAAGATATATAGATCCAAAGGATTTAATTTTAAATCTGACTATATTATAAAAACTATAGAAAAAGCTATTCCCCTAAAAGGATGTTATGATTCTTTCAGTTTGTTATCTCAAAATCTTATAAATATTCATATGAAAACTTATAGATTTATGCATCTGGGCATGATACAAGTAGGTTTAAATACTTCTGCCTTAATTTTAGTAAGAGATCAAAGGCATAATAAGTTTGAAGATTCCTTATTAGGAATAGTAGAGTCTTCATTATGTGAAGTACCAATACATTTTAGTTGTTTTCCTAATTTCCTTATATCTCTTTCTGATCCAAATATCATAAAAACCCTCACCTTAAATATAAAAACTGAAGGCTTCAATATGATAGATGGTACAGAAAATGTTGTTCTATTATATAGAATTTGTTATAAAGTTATGAATTCTACAATCTCTAATTTTAGAATTAATACTAATCAAATTAGTTCTAAAAGAGGTGAAATTACTCTCTTTATCATCGATATTAATAAAATTAATATTATGATTCCTAAAACAATAAATTGGAATCAAGTCACTTTACCAGAAATCTGGAAAATGGAGAATATTGCTCCTACTATTAAAGAAGAATCTAGAAAACTAGAAAGTATAGTTCAATATGTAGATGGTGATGTTGAAATAAAATTCGCATCCCAAAGACATTTACGAATTAAACTCCCAGAAGAAAGTAGAAATTCTACTTCATCTATATCTCATTTTGAAAAAATCAGTATATCTGGTCTTCAAAAAACTAAGGATAATATATCTCAACCGGAATATAAGGTTGATCTTCCTGAATCTAGCACTTCTCGTTTTCAAAGAAGTTATTCTGTTAATAATAAAAAATCAGATTCTCCTACTTTTTCTGATATGAGTTATAATGTTATGGTTATTAATCACAATAATCCTATTCAAAAAAGTTTAGAAAAAGTTAAAATTTTAGATAAGAAAAAATGGTTTTTAAGTTGTTTAAATTCAGAGCAACAAGCTTTATATTCTTTAAGATATAAAGAATGGGTGGAAGAAACTAAATTAAATTTAGATTTTTTCAAATGGTTAGAAAATCTATATTTTCCAGCAAGAAATAAAATATTTCCAGATTTTACCAATGATTCTTTTATAATACTCTTGAATCAACATATAAATTATATGTTCATGAAACTGGAGAAGAATCTAGAGAGATTCATCCCCCTTTTACTACTTTACAAATTAAAAAGGGAAATAAAGAGATTAATGCTACTCTCATAAAATCTGAAATAGGACATGGTAATTTTGACTATATAATTCAGCAAAATAATTTTACTAATCTCACTTTACATTCTCTAAGAAATCAAACCACTAGGATAGAAGAAATTCTTTCATAACCTAAAAAAGAAATTTCTAGAGGTGAAAGTTCAAAAGCTTTGATGATAAAACTTCCACCTATTCTTAAGCAAGAAAAATTTCTTTTAAACTCTAAAAAGGATGAAGATTTTATGGAATGCCTAATAGACCAAATACAAAAAATAAATATAAAAGAAAAAGGTTCTATTTCGGTAATTACCAAAGATGAACAACTTGAAATTTTTTCATGTTCTTCTGAAGATGAAATGCAGATTAATAAAATGCATAAAGTTTCAATCGTAAAACCTTTTTATAAAAAGGCAACACCTATAGATCTTCAAATTGAAGAAAAGAAAGATTAAGTTCAGTTTAATGGTGAAGCCATTACTGAGTGAAACATTGATGAAAAGTCTGAATATCAGATTAAAACTGTTATTAAACAAATGTTAATATACTCTTCTGCAGCAAAAATAAAAGATAATAATGATAGGAAAATTTCTCAAGCTATTATCACTGGTTTTACTCGCCAACTTCAAGGTTGGTGGGATTTCTATCTTTCAAAAGATGCAAAGAATAAAATTCTCAACTCTTCTATAATTGATTTAAATGGAAGAGAAGAGTTTGATGCGGTTAATACACTTATTTATACTATTCTATCTAATTTTATTGGAGCAAATGAACTTCAATTAGATAAATCTCAAGAACAATTAATGAATTTAAGATGTCCAATACTATCTGAATTCAGATGGTATAAAGATGTGTTTATGACAAAAGTTTTAACCAGAAATGATTGCAATGCAAATTTCTGGAAAGAAAAATTTATTTCTGGACTTCCAGTTCTTTTTGCATAAAGAGTAAAAAATAGATTGAAATCTAAATCTCCAACAAACTCTATAGATTGGAGTATTCTTACTTATGGAGATTTATTGTAAGGCTCAAGATTTATTAGTCTTCATTAATGCGGTATTGAGGATGTGAGAGTGCATGACATTGCATGAGAAACACTAATAAAATGGGAATAGGAAAGACATGAGAAAAGAGGAGAAAGGTTAAGAATAAATGTAAAGGGCCGAAGCTATGGCGCATATGCGCGAAGAAATGCGCGCATATGCATGAGCATTACAGTAGCATCGGCGCATATGCGCGAAGGAACTGGCGCACATGCGCGATATTTCCAGCAGCTGTGGCGCACATGCGCGAGTTTAGTTGCGCATATGCGCGGTCGGTCCAGCAGCTTGGGCGCATATGCGCGAAAGGAACGGCGCATATGCGCGAGTGTTGTATTTTCGAGACCAAAGGTCTCGCGCACATGCGCGAGTAATGCCGCGCATATGCGCGAGACGTGTCCTTCAAAAGCTTTGCCATGTGTGTGTAGGCATGCAATATATATATAACATGGCACGATTTCCTTCTTATTTCAGCAAGAATTCGGCAGATTTCAGAGAGGGAAGCTTTACCTTTTCTTTACACTTGTAAATTGTGATTGTGAAAGATTTAAGCATCCAAACTTTGATCCGACTTCGGTTTTGAACTCCTCTCTTTATTAGCTACAAGGTGATGTAAGTTTTCTTCGATTCCAGCATGTTTTGAATTATATATGTTGGGAGAATTATGGTTTAAGTTTTAGAATGTGTTCTTGTAGTTATTGACACCGTAGAAGTACAATCGGATCGAGGAACGGATATCGTATGCTATTATTACGATTTTTCAGCATGTATAGAATGAAGTATATACAGATTTTGAGATCTTGACTTGGATATTGTGATGATTATGAATTGAGGATATAGTTTGGTGTTGATTATGTTGTATTGATTTGACCGGTGTCGAGAATTACGTCGTTATGCCGTCAAATTATATCAAGATCAAGTATTGAGAGTGGATAGGTGTTGATTTGGATTAGTAATTGATAAATTGTGTATCAACATTCCATTTCAGATTCATCTTCCCTCACTTCGACATCGAGACCTCGACATCGATAAAGGTTTAGCAAAGAAAGGTATAAGTCATGTTTTGTTTGGGGAGATGTAACTCAAATAAGATATTATTTGAGTTTCCCAACCAAAATCACATACTAATATTATTAGATATATTGTAACATGTTTATGAATTGTGTATAGCATTATATTCAATCTTTTAACATGTTTATGCTTTGATTTCAGAAGTGTATTCAAGCATGTATGATCAGTGTGATATTCAGATATGAATATGATGATACTTTGTTTACAGATTGATATTCATTGCATCTAAGATAGGAGAGTCTTTGACAGGCATTGTCAAATAGCTAGACGTTTCGGTGTATCTCAGCATAGGAGTAGGTATTACTCTTATTGCCGCCGTTGATACAGCTCAGACCGAAGTCTAGGAATGAGACGTACATTACCCCGATTGGATGGTAGGTAGTGACGTCTTATTCACACCGGGATCCCTAGAGTTATAGTCGAGTCGAGTCCAGACATGATTTGATTCGCATTACATGTGCATATGTACATTATTCATAATAGCATGTTTTATATGTTATGATTGGTTATATGCATGTATACATGTTTATACTGGGATTTGTTCTCACCGGTTTTCCGGCTGTTGTTATGTTTGTATGTGTGCATAACAACAGGTGGGGCATGATCTGGGTCACGCAGAGGATGAGAGATGGACATAGCGTGGTGATCTCGGGCATAGCAGAAGAACTAGTAGTTGTACTTTTGGCATGTACTGTATTTAATTACTAGTTGTCTAATATGGTTTGGAACCAAACATATTTGTATCTTATGTTTGTATATTCTGTTGTTGAACAACATAGAGACTTCTTATGTTAGCTTTCATTTGAGTTAATGTAAAAGCAAAAATTTGACCCACTTGTTATATTAATGATCCGTTTTAATCCCAAAGAAAAGCATTAGAGCCCGGGTCCCCACAACAGGTGGTATCAGAGCCATAGGTTGTATAGATTGAGATAGAATAGAATGAACGGGGTAGATCGAGTCTTCTTCCTTGCTCTATGATGTGCTAGCATGTTTATTTCTTTCCTTGTTACATGTTGTTCGTTATTTGATTGATTACAGCATGTATTGGTTAAGACTGAATCAGAACCGATTCTAGATCAGAGGTAACTGACTAGAGGAGGGCTGAGACAGTTGTATATCTTGTATTCTAATCAGTTGGATTATTAGATACATGCCTCCTAGAAGAGCAGCCGTTCCTTTACGACCACCAGCGCCAGAGCAGGGTAGCACATCCGGAGATACGATGGACGTCACTGCTACGCCCATGGAGACTCTATTAAAACGATTCCAGTCATTCCGACCCCCGACTTTAAAGGGTACAGAAAATGCAATTGAATGTGAAAGCTGGTTGGAGGATATCGAGATGTTATTCGAGTCTCTGGAGTATAGTGACGAGAAACGAGTGAAACTCATTGGCCATCAACTGCAAGATGTGGCTAAGTATTGATGGGTGAATATAAGGAGAGCACTAGAACAGCGTGGCACCGAGGTTACATGGAAAGCATTCAAGACGGAGTTCTATCAGCGATTCTTCCCTGTATCCTACCGTAAAGATAAAGGCGCTGAATTTGCAAACCTGAGGCAAGGGCAATTGAACATTGAAGAGTACGTTGCTAAATTTTCTTCTTTGCTTCGCTTTGCACCTCACGTTTCAGGTAATGATGAGGCCATGGCAGATCAGTTTATAAACGGCTTAAATCCTGATGTCTTTACATTGGTTAATACCGGGAGACCCAATAATTTCGCTGAAGCATTGAACCGTGCCAAAGGAGCAGAAGCCGGATTGCTTAGGCAACGGAGTGTTCCGTATGTTGCTCCGAGTCCAAGACCGCCACTACCTCCAGTACAATCTCCTCCTCGATTCGAAAGTGGTGGTAGCAGCAGCGGACGCAAAGATCAGTTGAAAGCAAAGGGTAAACAGTTTAAGATGGCAGGGAGCAGTTCTTCGAGCTCCAGCGGGTCCAGACAGAGAGGCTTTGGCCAGAGTCTAGAGGTGGCAAGTGGATATTGCAGTACTTGTGGAGGTAAGCATGCCACAGAACAGTGTCAAGGTGTAGTGGGCAGGTGTAACGTATGCAAGCAACCGGGGCATTATGCCAAGGTCTGTCCTCAGAGAAGTGGTGCATCGAGATTCCAGGCTGCAGGATCGTCTGCCTCCGTGACTCAACCTGAGAGGCAAGCTTCATCTGTTCACTCATTTCAGCCGCCACCAGCACAGACCCCGCCTCGAGCCAGAGGTGGCCAGCCAGGGAGTCAGCCTCAGAGACAACAGGCTCAGGTGTTTTCCTTGACTGAAGAGCAAGCACAAGATGCCCCAGATGATATTATTGCAGGTAACTGTTCCCTTTGCGGTTATCCTGCTTATATATTGATAGATACGGGTGCATCGCATACATTCATATCAGAACGATTTGCATTATTGCATTCTCTGCCTGTTGAGTCGTTACTAGATGTCGTGTCTATTACTTCTCCGTTAGGAAGTGGATTGATATCGGTGACTACGGTTAGACATTGCATCTTATGGTTTGAGGGTCATGAAATTGATCTAGATTGCATAGTACTCGGGTTAGATGATTTTGATTGTATTGTTGGAATTGACATGTTAACAAAGTACAGAGCCACCGTGGATTGCTTCCACAAGATTGTCAGGTTCAGCCTAGAAATGGCAGAAGAGTGGAAATTCTACGGAAAGGGTTCCAGATCTCGGATTCCCTTGATTTCGGCTCTTACTATGAACAAATTGTTACAAAAAGGAGCAGATAGTTTCTTTATTTATGCTGTAGATATGCAGAAGTCGAGCACGGCGTTGGCAGATTTGCCAGTAGTACGGGAATTTCCAGATATTTTTCCAGATGAAATCCCAGGATTACCTCCGGTTCGAGAGGTAGATTTTAGTATTGATCTTGTACCAGGTACCGTCCCTATTTCGAGAGCTCCGTATAGGATGGCACCCATCGAACTAAAAGAATTGAAAGCACAGTTAGAAGATCTTCTGGCCAAGGGATATATCAGACCTAGTGTATCTCCTTGGGGCGCTCCGGTGCTATTTGTGCGAAAGAAAGATGGTTCGATGCGTTTATGTATTGATTACAGGCAACTGAACAAGGCAACGATCAAGAATAAATATCCTTTGCCTAGGATTGATGATTTATTTGATCAGTTGCAGGGATCCTCTGTGTATTCTAAGATTGATTTGCGATCCGGATATCATCAGCTCCGAGTTCGAGATGTAGATATACCGAAGACAGCATTTCGAACCAGGTATGGACATTAAGAATTTATTGTCATGCCTTTTGGTTTAACAAATGCTCCGGCGGTATTTATGGGATTGATGAATCAAATCTTTCAGAGGTATTTGGATGAATTTGTCATTGTTTTCATCGATGATATTTTGGTGTATTCGAAGAACAGAAATGAGCATGCAGAGCATCTCAGAATTGTTTTGCAGACGTTGAGAAACGAGCGACTGTATGCGAAATTATCAAAGTGTGAGTTTTGGTTGAATCGAGTTGTCTTTTTGGGGCATATCATTTCTGGAGATGGTATTTCTGTAGATCCAAGTAAGGTGGAAGCTGTGAGCAGTTGGTCGAGACCGACTTCTGTACCAGAAATACGTAGTTTCATGGGCTTAGCCGGATACTACAGAAGATTTATCAAAGATTTCTCCAGTATTGCAAAGCCAATAACTCAATTGACACAAAAGAATGCACCATTTGTTTGGTCAGAGGAGTGTGAGTCTAGCTTTGTTGAATTGAAGAAAAGGCTGACTAGTGCTCCAGTACTGACGATACCTTCAGGTACGGGTGATTTCGTTGTATATTGTGATGCTTCTCATAGGGGTTTGGGATGTGTTCTTATGCAGCGAGGCCATGTGATCGCATACGCCTCGAGACAATTAAAGCCACATGAAGTTAGATACCCCATTCATGATCTGGAATTGGCGGCTATCGTATTTGCATTAAAGATTTGGCGTCATTATCTCTACGGCGAAAAATTTGAGATATTTTCCGATCACAAGAGTCTAAAGTACCTATTTTCTCAATCAGAACTGAATATGAGGCAGCGTAGATGGCTAGATCTTCTGAAAGATTTTGACTGTGAGATCAAATATTATCCGGGAAAGTCAAATGCAGCGGCAGACGCCTTGAGTCGAAAGGTATGTGCCTTATCCTTATCGACGATAGGTGTTACGAAGCTTGTTGAAAATTGCTGTTTCTCTGGATTAGAATTTGATACAGATAAGAAGCCACTACGACTCGCTACTATCCAAGCTGAGCCAGACCTGATTTGGAGGATCAAAGAAGCTCAACGAACCGATCAGAATGTGCAAAGATCAATTCAGATGGTCAGAGCAGGACATGTATCAGAATATCAGGTACGTGATCATGTTTTGTACGTCAATAACCGCCTTGTAGTGCCAGATGTTTCAGACTTGAGACATCAGATTATGTCCGAAGCACACTGTAGTCGGTTCAGCATCCATCCTGGGGACAGAAAGATGTACAATGATTTCAGTTCTGGTGGAAACAGATGAAGTCAGACATTGCAGAGTATGTGTCTAAATGCTTGAACTGCCAACAGGTAAAGGCCGAAAGGAAGAAGCCCGGAGGGTTACTTCAGAGTTTGTCTATTCCTGAATGGAAATGGGATCACATTTCCATGGATTTCGTGACGAAGTTACCTCGATCATCTAAAGGCTGCGATGCGATTTGGGTCATTATTGACAGACTGACCAAATCTGCTTGTTTCATTCCGTACAGAATGACGTATAGACACGATCAGATGGCGGAGATATATGTGCGAGAGGTAGTCAGATTGCATGGAGTGCCGAAGTCTATCGTATTAGATCGTGATCCACGATTTACTTCACACTTCTGGCACAGTTTACAGCAGGCCTTAGGTACGACTTTACACCTGAGTACTGCTTATCATCCTCAGACAGACGGACAGTCAGAACGGACTATCCAGACTCTAGAGGATATGTTGAGAGCCGTCGTGCTAGATTTTGGCATTGGTTGGCAAGATTCTCTACCTCTTTGTGAATTCTCTTACAATAATAGCTATCAGACGAGCATTGAGATGGCACCGTTTGAAGCTTTATATGGTAAGAAGTGCAGATCTCCGCTATACTGGGATGACATTGTAGAGGTACCAGAACTTGGACCAGATATGATTCGTGACATGACAGAGAAAGTGAAAGTCATTCAGAAGAGGATGAAAACGGCGCAAGACAGGCAAGCGAAATACGCCAACATCAGACGTAGACCGTTAGTATTTGAGGCGGGAGATAGAGTATTCTTGAAAATTTCTCCGTTCAGAGGCGTTGTTCGATTTGGCAAACGCGGGAAATTATCTCCTCGATACATTGGTCCTTACGAGATTCTTGAAAAGATTGGCGATCGAGCTTATCGACTTGCACTTCCTCCTTCTCTATCTGGGATACATGACGTCTTTCATGTATCGATGTTGCGAAAATATATGCCAGATATTTCTCATGTCATTCAGCCTGACGAAGCGGAGCTTGATTAGACCTTGAGCTATGTTGAGCAACCGATACAGATTCTTGATCGGAAAGAAAAGAAGCTCAGAACGAAGATTATTCCACTTGTGAAAGTTCAGTGGAGTCGTCACGGCGTGGAAGAAGCGACTTGGGAGACAGAAGCAGATATGCGACAGAAACATCCCGAGTTATTTTTATGATGTAAGTATTTAGTCAGTGTTAATTTTATTACATCTTGTATATAGAGTGCCTTGGATTTCGAGGGCGAAATCATTTCTCAGAGGGGGAGAAATGTAAGGCTCAAGATTTATTAGTCTTCATTAATGCGGTATTGAGGATGTGAGAGTGCATGACATTGCATGAGAAACACTAAGTAAAATGGGAATAGGAAAGACATGAGAAAAGAGGAGAAAGGTTAAGAATAAATGTAAAGGGCCGAAGCTATGGCGCATATGCGCGAAGAAATGCGCGCATATGCATGAGCATTACAGTAGCATCGGCGCATATGCGCGAAGGAAGTGGCGCACATGCGCGATATTTCCAGCAGCTGTGGCGCACATGCGCGAGTTTAGTCGCGCATATGCGCAGTCGGTCCAGCAGCTTGGGCGCATATGCGCGAAAGGAACGGCGCATATGCGCGAGTGTTGTATTTTCGAGACCAAAGGTCTCGCGCACATACGCGAGTAATGCCGCGCATATGCGCGAGACGTGTCCTTCAAAAGCTTTGCCATGTGTGTGTAGGCATGCAATATATATATAACATGGCACGATTTCCTTCTTATTTCAGCAAGAATTCGGCAGATTTCAGAGAGGGAAGCTTTACCTTTTCTTTACACTTGTAAATTGTGATTGTGAAAGATTTAAGCATCCAAACTTTGATCCGACTTCGGTTTTGAACTCCTCTCTTTATTAGCTACAAGGTGATGTAAGTTTTCTTCGATTCCAGCATGTTTTGAATTATATATGTTGGGAGAATTATGGTTTAAGCTTTAGAATGTGTTCTTGTAGTTATTGACACCGTAGAAGTACAATCGGATCGAGGAACGGATATCGTATGCTATTATTACGATTTTTCAGCATGTATAGAATGAAGTATATACAGATTTTGAGATCTTGACTTGGATATTGTGATGATTATGAATTGAGGATATAGTTTGGTGTTGATTATGTTGTATTGATTTGACCGGTGTCGAGAATTACGTCGTTATGCCGTCAAATTATATCAAGATCAAGTATTGAGAGTGGATAGGTGTTGATTTGGATTAGTAATTGATAAATTGTGTATCAACATTCCATTTCAGATTCATCTTACCTCACTTCGACATCGAGACCTCGACATCGATAAAGGTTTAGCAAAGAAAGGTATAAGTCATGTTTTGTTTGGGGAGATGTAACTCAAATAAGATATTATTTGAGTTTCCCAACCAAAATCACATACTAGTATTATTAGATATATTGTAACATGTTTATGAATTGTGTATAGCATTATATTCAATCTTTTAACATGTTTATGCTTTGATTTCAGAAGTGTATTCAAGCATGTATGATCAGTGTGATATTCAGATATGAATATGATGATACTTTGTTTACAGATTGATATTCATTGCATCTAAGATAGGAGAGTCTTTGACAGGCATTGTCAAATAGCTAGACGTTTCGGTGTATCTCAGCATAGGAGTAGGTATTACTCTTATTGCCGCCGTTGATACAGCTCAGACCGAAGTCTAGGAATGAGACGTACATTACCCCGATTGGAGGGTAGGTAGTGACGTCTTATTCACACCGGGATCCCTAGAGTTATAGTCGAGTCGAGTCCAGACATGATTTGATTCGCATTACATGTGCATATGTACATTATTCATAATAGCATGTTTTATATGTTATGATTGGTTATATGCATGTATACATGTTTATATTGGGATTTGTTATCACCGGTTTTCCGGCTGTTGTTATGTTTGTATGTGTGCATAACAACAGGTGGGGCAGGATCTGGGTCACGCAGAGGATGAGAGATGGACATAGCGTGGTGATCTCGGGCATAGCAGAAGAACTAGTAGTTGTACTTTTGGCATGTACTGTATTTAATTACTAGTTGTCTAATATGGTTTGGAACCAGACATATTTGTATCTTATGTTTGTATATTCTGTTGTTGAATAACATAGAGACTTCTTATGTTAGCTTTCGTTTGAGTTAATGTAAAAGCAAAAATTTGACCCACTTGTTATATTAATGATCCGTTTTAATCCCAAAGAAAAGCATTAGAGCCCGGGTCCCCACATTTATCCGCAGAAATAACTGCAGAAGGAATTACTAAATTGCTTTAATTTTTGAAGGTGTGATTTATATATTAAAAAAAACATAAAGAAAAGAAAAAAAAATGGACAGTCGCATGCGCGCCACAACGCGAGAACTCGCGCAGCAGCGCGCTAGAGACCAGTGGGCAAGCACAGAAGCTCGCGCGCCACCGCGCAAATTCTCGCGCGACCGCGCGCACCTCATTATCGAAGGAAACCAGAGGCGCGCGCGTGGCCGCGCCACTTTACGCGCAGCCACGCACACTCAATTATTGGCTGGGAGACAGAAGTAAGCGCGCGGCCACGCCACTTCATGCGCGACCGTGCGCGCCGTAGATTTTTTTTAAAAAAAACCCGATTTTCTCATCTTCCTCACCCATTCTTTTCAAACCCTACTCTCAAAACAAATCCTCTCCTCACATCACCGCCTCCATCACCTCCCTTTGCCACAAACTCCTCCAAAAGTACTCAACTCCAACAACTCCTCCACTCCAACTCACAACCTACTTTCCCTCATCTCAACACCACAAGTCATCATATCAAAGCTTTCACACCACCAACATCATCCAGCCGCCGCCGCCTTCTACCGCCGAGAGTCATTGATAGGATCGGTTAACTCAACGTGAAAGTGTTTAGAAGGGGGGCTTGAATAAACACTTGCTAGATTAAAACTTCTTCGAAAGGTTGGGTACAGTTTTGTTACAAACTGACTCAAGTATCTCGTCGGTCGATAACAATCAGTTAAACTGAATAAAACAGTTGCGGAAAACTAACTGACTGAAAGATAGAATGAATAACTGAAAGTAAATAACACAGGAAATGTTTCTGGATGTTCGGAGACTTGAATAACTCCTACGTCACCCCTTCTATCACAAAGATAGGATATTCACTAAAAGACTTTGATCAAATACAATAACGTGTACTGACCCACTTCAGTTTGGACTTATCTATTGCCAAAACTGAAACTCTTAGTTAACAACTCTTTTACAGATCACAACTGATCTTAGCACAACTTGTACAATTTATCAAAGATTACAAAGTGCTTTTTCTAGCTCAAAACGTAGCCTGAATGCTACTGATAAAACTGATAAGCTTGAGCTTTGATTTGACGAAGTTGAGAGAATATTTTCGCAGAGTAACAGCAAGTAAAATGAGTAGTTCAGAATCGGTAGTTCTTCAGCTGCTCTCTTCGACTATTTATAGGCTTCTGTCAACGGTAACATTTATTTGAATAACAGCCGTTGTTTGCCACGTCAATATTCCCTGATAGATCGTACACTGCAACTTCTGAAATGCGGCGATCCACTACCAGTTCGCAGAAGACTGTACTATTTGTCGGTTGTCGTTTTCACTTTATGACGTGTACAGCTGAAAGATCAGCTGATAACAAATCAGTTGGCGAGAATGAACTGGCGAGAATATCTGCTGAAATATCAGTTAAGCTAGGTTCAGTTAAGTCGATCAGTTGGTAGCTTTTAGTTGCTGAATTCAGTTGAGTCTTTTGTCAAACGCCGGAATTAAGTTTCCAACAATTTCCCCCTTTATGGTGTTTTGACAAAACTTGGAATAAATAACTGAATTCTGCATAGTAGATAAAATAAGATCAACAACTGAAATAATAGAAATCTGATACAATCAATACTGCTGTACTACTAAGAATTCTTCTGCTCTTCCCCCTTTTTGTCAAACTGCTCCATCTTGTCAGATAGCTTGCGAACGTGAGAAGAAAGAACCGTGACAGAGCATGACATATTTTCAATAGCAGTAGACAGTGTGACTTGCAGTAGATCAAATTTCCGAGACATAAGCGATTCCACATTGTTGACGCGTTGATTAATGAGTTCTTGAGTGGCAGTCAGACCGGATATGATACCTCTATTTTTCTGAATGTCACTGACTGCAAAAGAAAGAGCGGTAACAGCAGATTCGATGGCCTTCAGTCTTTTGATGGATTCCTGAGTATCGTCTAACTTCACACTGTGCGAAAGTTGCGTATTTTGAATTTTGGAAATGGCCGAAATTATTTGATTCATGCTGTCCTGCATATGTTGGACTTCCTCAAAAATGAGATCAAAATCTGCTGAAGATGGAGGGTTGGATTGATGAGAAGTGCTTGGTTCACTTGTTGTTTGCTGAGTAATGACCAAGGCTTGGTCAGTTATCTTGGTATCAGCAATTGGCTGAACTGAAGTATCAGTTCCAGTTATTGTCCCTTGAACCGGAGTCTCATCAGCAGTCTTTTCTTCTTGATCTAAAGATGGTGAGGGAGGATGTTGTACAGTTGATGGTGACACAACCTGAACTGATGCCTCTAGTGAATGATCAATTGATTCAACTGGCATATCAATTTGTAAGCCCTGATCAGCAGATTGGTCTGGTGGAACAATTTCGACTGAAGAAATAGTGACCTGTAGATTGGTTTGATCAGCAGAGCGATCAACTGGATCATTAACTGGTGCACTAAAGTGGGACTCCTCTACCACTGCTTGAATCACTTCATCAATATGAGCAAGAGATAGCTCCGCTTCAGTATATAGTAGTTGTTCAACAGGTGGTGAAGGAAGCTTATCAGAAACTTGTTCTCCAGTTGGAACCAGAACTAAGGCGGATGATGGTGCTGTTTTGTCATAGAATGCTGTTTCAACTTGTTCCTCATTGTCATCATCTGAATCTCCTTGGTAGACCACGAGTTCTTGATCCGATTCCCAAAATTTGATTCGAGATAGTATCCCCATCAGATCAGTGTCAAGCTGAGTGATTACAGCTTGATCAGCATATGCAGTAGGGGCAGTTGGCAAGTAGTTGTTCTTAAGTTTAGCAACAATTTGAGCCAACTTCTTTGCTCTCAGCTGATCAAAGAAATAGCTTTTTCTCTCCAAGGCTTGAGCAATAGTTGCAGCTTTGACCGTGCGGAGAACGAGGGCCTCCAACTTGATGAATTTTCTCAGTTCGGACTTCTCCTTCAGTTGCTTGGCAAAAACTTCAGTACGATAGGCTACCCAAGCGTCATAGGACTTAGTCTTTGCAGCAGCAAAACTGTTCACTTTTGCCCATACGAGATCAATATGAGTCTGAATTGGGTTTGAGGGTCTGGGTTCCACAATCAATTTCTCTTTTCCTTTATCACCACTCAAGATATGAGGGATTTCCAGTCCTGTTCGAGTTGATTCCACCGGTTCTATAAACTTTATCCCTTTAGGTCTTGCAGGTGCCACACCAATTGGTCGAGATATTTGAGTAACAGGAGCTTGCGTCCTAACCGATTTTTTTATGGTACTTGCTGAATCATCTTGTGGAATAATCTGCAGAGGAACTGCTTCTATAGGTTGCTGATCAGTGAAGGAAATCATTT
Source organism: Primulina eburnea (assembly GCF_022965805.1). Lineage (NCBI taxonomy): Eukaryota > Viridiplantae > Streptophyta > Magnoliopsida > Lamiales > Gesneriaceae > Primulina > Primulina eburnea. Next base: position 15,215,471 of record NC_133108.1, read on the forward strand.
TGTCAGTCGGACTGGTTACCTCAGAAGTTGTTTTAACCCTTTGAGTTCTTGGCTTCTTCACAATGTGAGGAGATGGAGTCTTTTCTGATTCTGATGAACTCAAAACCAACTTTCTTTTGGCAATCTGCAGTTGAGCCAACGTTTTGGTTTTCTTGACTGATTTGGGAGCGGCTAACTGAGTCCCAATTTCCTGTTTGATTTTCACAAACTGAGTAGTGGTCAAGTCCATTTTGGATTTGATTGGCATTGTGTTCTTTGCATTGAACACCTTAAATTTCGATGTTCTCTCAGAGTCCTCAGCCACTAAGCCTTTAGCTTTCAGTAAATAACTGATTTGAACTGCAAAGCCCTTGGATTGTTTAGAAGACAGAAACATATTCTTCAGAACATTAAAAATGAGACGCTTCCAGTTAAATTTTTGACCAGCCATAATAACGGTAATGGCCTGAAATTTCTCTAAAGTTAGAGCAGCGAATGATCCTGCTTTTGCCAAAATTCCTTTGTATATTTTGTTTGACTGATGAAGGTGCCTGAATCCAATTGTTTCACTTGTAATCCAAGAAAGAATGTCAGTTCACCCATCATGCTCATTTCGAATTTTTCCTGCATCAACTTAGCAAATTTCTCACATAATTTGGGGTTAGTTGACCCAAATATGATATCATCAACATAAATTTGAACAAGTAAGATATGATCATTCTTAGAAAATTTGAACAACGTCTTATCAACTGATCCAACAGAAAAATCATGATCAGTTAGAAATTTTGAAAGAGTTTCGTACCAAGCTCTTGGAGCTTGTTTAAGACCATATAAGGCTTTGTTCAAATGATAGACATGATCAGGAAGGTGATGATTAACAAAACCTGGAGGTTGTTCAACAAAGACTTCTTCCTGCAACTGTCCATTCAGAAATGCGCTTTTAACATCCATCTGGTACACTTTGAAATTTTTGAATGATGCATAGGCCAGGAATATTCTTATTGCTTCCAGTCTTGCAACTGGTGCATATGTCTCATCATAATCAATTCCTTCTTCCTGCCTGTATCCTTGTGCAACTAGCCTTGCTTTGTTGCGCACAACTGAACCATCCTCGTTCAGTTTGTTCCTGTATACCCATTTTGTACCTATAACAGTTTTGGAAATTGGTCTTGGAACTAAGTTCCAGACATTATTATGGATAAACTGATTTAGCTCTTCTTGCATAGCATTTATCCAGTTAGGATCAGCAAGAGCTTCATCAGTTTTCTTTGGTTCCAGTTGAGATACAAAAGCTGAATGAATGAATAAGTTAAGCATTTGATTTCTCGTTCTTACCGGATCAGATGGATTACCTATCACCAATTCTGGAGGATGTGATTTCTTCCATCTGAGTTCAGCATTTGTTGATTCCAAATTGGTAACTGCTTCAGTAGGTAACTGATTGGTTTCAGTTTCAGTTGGAGCTGTTTCAGTTGGCAACTGAATCTCATTTGTTTGTTCTACTAACTGATTAGCTTCCAATTCAACAGCCTGATCTAATATCTCAGGTTCAGGTGTTTGGAGATTGCTTTGATTAATATGAGTATCTTCTTCATCATCATCCTCCAAACTGATATCTGTAAATCTGTCAGCTAGCTCAACTGTATCAGTTGGCTTATCAGTTAGTACAGTTTCATCAAAAACAACATGAATAGATTCTTCAACATTTAAAGTGTTTTTGTTGAAGACTCTGTAAGCTTTACTTACTGATGAATAACCAAGAAATATTCCTTCTGCAGATTTAGCATCAAAAGCTTTTAAATGAGTTTTACCATTGTCGAGTATAAAACATCTGCAGCCGAATATTTTAAAGTAAGAAACCACACTTTTTCTTCCATGCCAGATCTCATACGGTGTTTTCAAATGATTCTTATTAATCATTGATCTGTTTTGAGTGTAACACGCAGTGTTCACTGCTTTTGCCCAAAACCTTTGAGAGATACTAGAATCAGCAAGCATTGTTCTAGCAGCTTCCTTAAGTGTTCGATTTCTCCTTTCAGCTACACCATTTTGCTGAGGAGTTCTTGCTGCTGAGAGCTCATGTTTGATTCCAGTATTCTCTAAATAGTTTGAAAGAATTTTATTGATAAATTCAGTTCCTCGATCGGATCTGATTCTGTCAATTCCAACTGATTTTTCATTTGATAATCTTTTGAAAAGCTTGATCAGTTGAGCAGCAGTTTGGTCTTTGGTCTTGAGAAAAATGACCCAAGTGAATCTAGAAAAATCATCTACAACCACCAAGGTGTATTTCATTCCCCCTAAGCTCATCACCGGTATTGGACCAAAGAGATCCATATGTAATAGTTCTAAGCATCAGGAAGAAGATTTACGACCCTTGTTCTTAAAGAAGATTTATTTGTTTGCCAAACTGACATGCTGAGCAAATTTTGTCTTTTGTAAAATCCATTTTGGGCAGCCCAGTCACAAGATCATGTTTACTCAAATATGCAATAGATTTGAAATTCAAGTGGTTTAACCTCTTATGCCATAACCAGTTTTTCGAAGATTTTGAGGCAATAAGACATACTGGTGCATAAGGTTGATCATTCCAGCTGACTTTGTATGTGTTTCCACATCTTTTGCCAGTTAGAATGACCTCATCAGTTGAGTTTTTGACTGAGCAAATAAGTTTGTCAAATTGAACTGAAAATCCATTATCGCATAACTGACTGATGCTTATCAAATTATACTTGAGATTTCCAACTAATAAAACATCATTAATGATAAAATTACCATGGATAAGCTTACCCTTACCCACAGTTGTACCTTTCGAGTTGTCTCCAAAACTAATCTTTGGACCATCGTATTTGATCAGTTTGGATAGCAGTTTTGAATCACCTGTCATGTGTCTTGAGCATCCACTGTCCAGATACCAAACTGAATCTTCAGTTGTACCTGTTACCTGCATTCACATACAAAATAAGATTGTGGTACCCTTTGTTTATTTGGGTCCAAAGTTGATTAGTCCTTTAGGAATCCAAACTTGGATCAGTCTGACTGACCGTCCAGTTGCTGTATTCCATATGGTCTTTCTCGTTTTGTGTGTGCTTTGTGTGTGATGCATAGGTGAATCAATATGTGATTTTGCCTTTCCCAACTGATTGTTCGGCCGATATCGTTTCTGAACAGGCTTACAGTTATAGTAGTTGGAGTATTCATTTGAAAATCGTTTTGAAATTCTTTTCGATGTTTGACCACGAGAGTCAGTTGAAATTTTTGGACTATATCCAATACCATATCTATTTGCCTTGTTCTTGTTCTCAAAGGGCGGTTCAATCAGTTTACTTGGTTCAAGCTGTTCTTGTTCCACGACTGATTTGACAAAGCGAATGAATTTTCCTTTGTCCATATTCAGTTGTGGCTGAGTATCATTGGAAGACATCTCACTTTGACTACTGAACCCTAGTCCAGTCTTGTCAGCAACTGATTTTTGCGAATTCTGAATATCAGTTAGAGCTGCTGAAGATTTATTCCAAGCCTGAATGAGCTCGTTGTGCTTTGCATTTTCAAGCATCAATTTTTGAATCAACAATTGATTCCTGCTCTTTTCAGCATTGAGCTCAGCAATTTCCCTTTTTAGACTCAACATATCAACTGACTGATCAGTTTTAGTATTGTTGTCCAAGGGATCATCTTGCTTTGCTCTGGCTTTATCAAATGATAGAGCAAGCTTTTGATACTCGCTGACCATGTTATGAAGAGTCGAAATAAGCTCTTCTCTAGTGAAATCAGTTGAGCTAAAGTCGAATACCTGCTGATTGTCTGATTGATCTTCTGTCTCATCAGCCATCAGACACTTGACTTCTTCCTCTTCTTCACTAGAACTGTATGAAGTTTCAGCTTCTGACTCATCACTGTCAGTCTCTGCCCATTTGGCTTTGCTTTCTTCAGCTACTAGCACTTCATGCTTCTTTTTATAGGTTTTCCTTTCATCCTTAGGTCTCCTTTTGTGCTCATATGATTTCTTTTTCCGTTCAGTTGAGACTTGACTGTCCTTCTTTGGTTTTGGGCAGTCAGCAATGAAATGTCCTGGCTTTCCACAGTTATAGCAAGCGTTTGAATCTTCTCTGGAGTTATTTCTTTGGTAGCTCTTCTGAAAATTTCCCTGATTCTTCCTCATGAATCTACCAAACTTTCTGATAAACAATGACATAGCATCATTGCTCAATAGATCTGCAGCTTTTTCAACTGAACCAGTTGGTTCTGTTCTTATAGCAGTTAGAGCAGTAGTTGATGAAGGTGTTGATGGTTCTGCTTCTCCTCGAGTTTGTAACTCAAACTCATAAGCTTTCAGATCAGCAAACAAATCATGAATTTCAACTTTGTTCAAGTCTTTTGATTCCCTCATGGCCATTGTCTTGACATCCCATTCCCTGGGAAGTCCTCTGATAATCTTGAGAGCCACTTCTTTATTTGTATACACTTTTCCAAGTGCATTCAGTTCATTTATGATTCCACTGGTTCTTTCATCATATTCAAGCATTGATTCTCCAGCTTTCATTTTGATGTTGTCAAACTTCTGTACAGCAACAGAAAGTTTGTTTTCCTTTGTTTGCTCATTTCCCTCGCATAACTGAATCAGCTTTTCCCATATCTCTTTTCCTGTCTTGCACATCTTGATCTTACTGAACGTTATCTTGTCCAGTGTTTTATACAGTATGTCCTTGGCTACATTGTCAAGGTTTGCTTTTCTTTTATCTTCAGCAGTCCACTCATCTCTGGGTTTTTCAATTCTATGAGGTGCCCCTTCGGTGATGGCAACTGCTGTGTTTGCTTTCAAAATTTTCATTGGCCCGTCAGTTATGACGTACCACATATCATCATCTTGTGCAGCTAAATGAGCCTGCATTCTGATTTTCCAGTCATCAAAGTCTTCCCTGGAAAACATAGGAATTTTGTTGAAAGAAGACATACTGAATCAGTTGAGAGAATATGTTCTACGACAAGATAAACTTCGCTCTGATACCACTTGATAGGATCGGTTAACTCAACGTGAAAGTGTTTAGAAGGGGGGGGGGGTTGAATAAACACTTGCTAGATTAAAACTTCTTCGAAAGGTTGGGTACAGTTTTGTTACAAACTGACTCAAGTATCTCGTCGGTCGATAACAATCAGTTAAACTGAATAAAACAGTTGCGGAAAACTAACTGACTGAAAGATAGAATGAATAACTGAAAGTAAATAACACAGGAAATGTTTCTGGATGTTGGGAGACTTGAATAACTCCTACGTCACCCCTTCTATCACAAAGATAGGATATTCACTAAAAGACTTTGATCAAATACAATAACGTGTACTGACCCACTTCAGTTTGGACTTATCTATTGCCAAAACTGAAACTCTTAGTTAACAACTCTTTTACAGATCACAAGTGATCTTAGCACAACTTGTACAATTTATCAAAGATTACAAAGTGCTTTTTCTAGCTCAAAACGTAGCCTGAATGCTACTGATAAAACTGATAAGCTTGAGCTTTGATTTGACGAAGTTGAGAGAATATTTTCGCAGAGTAACAGCAAGTAAAATGAGTAGTTCAGAATCGGTAGTTCTTCAGCTGCTCTCTTCGACTATTTATAGGCTTCTGTCAACGGTAACATTTATTTGAATAACAGCCGTTGTTTGCCACGTCAATATTCCCTGATAGATCGTACACTGCAACTTCTGAAATGCGGCGATCCACTACCAGTTCGCAGAAGACTGTACTATTTGTCGGTTGTCGTTTTCACTTTATGACGTGTACAGCTGAAAGATCAGCTGATAACAAATCAGTTGGCGAGAATGAACTGGCGAGAATATCTGCTGAAATATCAGTTAAGCTAGGTTCAGTTAAGTCGATCAGTTGGTAGCTTTTAGTTGCTGAATTCAGTTGAGTCTTTTGTCAAACGCCGGAATTAAGTTTCCAACAGTCATCTACGGTTAATCTTCTATACTCAAGGTTACCGTTTCTTCTACGTTGTTATTGTGTGGGGATATTTTTCAGATTTCAAGCAATTGTTGGTGGCATTGTGTCTATATTTGTTGATTATAAGTGTGGGTATTGTTGATAATCATTCCGCCTAGAAAGAGATCGAAGGATGTGGCTTCCTCTTCTCGTTCCTATGATGCTCATAAATTTTGGAACGAGGAAGCATTCCGAGTTTACGAGAGTACAATGTCTAGGTCGATTATTAAAGAAAGAGAGATAGATATTACATACCTTAATTGTGCTGTAATTGAGGAAGTTGTGCACAGAGGGTGGGTAGATATAGCCCAGTCACTGCCAGATGCAGTTATATCTGTAGTTCGGGAATTCTATGTGAATCTGAGAATCAAACACGAGGAATACGGAGTTTTGGTACGAGGGCAACTGGTCTATTTCGATTCGGCAACCATTAATGCTATCTATAATCTGCCGAGTTTTGAAAATGACAAGTATACCACTTTGATTGCTGGAAATGTTGATTACGATGCGATTATCAGGAGCTTATGCATCGAAGGTGCAGAATGGCGCTTGAACCAAGGCTCCCCAGTCACTCTGAAGTTACGCCGTGACCCACGTAGTTGGGCATCTTTTATTCTATCACGAATCATGCCCTCCTCACATTAGACAGAAATTACAAAGGATAAAGTTGTGTTGATTTACGCCATAAGGACTGGGAAGATCGTGGATCTTGGGAAGCTCATTCACAGTTTTATCATGCGTGCTGGTACGGGACTCATGACCGTCAGCCTCCCTTGTGCACATACTATCACTGTCCTATGTCTTCATGCCGGTTTGCAATGGGGCGCAGATGAACATGTTTTGAAAGCAAAGGGCCCAATCACAGTATATACTCCAGACTGCATGCGCTTTCAAAGCGAATTGGAAAGACAGGAGGCTAGGACAGCTTATAATCAGAGGGCCAGAGAACGCCAGCCGCCGCCACCACCATCGATGCCTCGGACCAGTTTGCTTGACAGGATGTTACGAATGGAACATGATATGCGGGCTCAGCGCCAAGAGTTGGCCGAACACCGACACACTACTGGTATTTCATGTCTTATATGATGGACTTCACATCGGTGCTCGCCCAACGTTTTCCACCTACTGGACCCGGGGATGCTCCCTTCGCACCATATCCAACATGGCCAACACAGTACCCACCACCAAATCTATCACCGCCACAGCCCATGGACGATGATGCTGAAGATACCAAGAACGATGACTCGACCCCCGAGTTCTAACACTCGAGAGCGAGGTATGTGTTGTCATGTTCTTTATTTCTATACATTGAGGACAATGCATACTTTAAGTTTGGGGGGAGGTAAAATTGCTTGTTACAATTTTGTTTCTGCATTTTTTTTATTTCTCAGTAGTTATTTTGATTTTTTTATTGCATGCTAGAATTGTTAGGTAGAGTCATGGATAAGTAAAATGGGTGACCGATGATGAAAAATGAATTGCGATCCTGAAATATATATGTGTTCATGATAACTTAGGAGTCACAATTATTTTGCACTGTCGTGTTTGTTGATACTATCGTTGCTTAGAGACAAGTTGCATGCCTGTGATGCTAAATAGATTAGGGAGATCCGATTCTTGGTAATTCTTGCATGACATTGATTGACACTTTTGCAAACATAGAAATGATCTAGGCAATTTTTTTCACAATATCTTTGAGCATATATTCTTTGTTTACTGTCAATTATAGCCCTTTGAGCTTCGAATTAATTGAGATGATTAAAATTTCTTTTGTACCTACCTCGTATATCATTTTTGGTTGAGCAAATACATGTGATTAGTTTGTATGAGTTGACTAATGGATTGACGGAAATCTAGAATTTGTTTGAACACTTTTCGAGTCGAAATACGGATAATATGTGACATAGGAATGATTTAGGCGATCTTTGGAGCCGTTTTGAGCCTTCGAGCCTACAAAACGAAAATGAAATATCCCTAGTGTCCCATTTTGAGCCTGCTATAAATCAAGTGGTGTATGTCAATGACATACAATTAGCCCCCACTTGTATCTATTCTACATTCCACAACAACTACCTAATGAAGCTTATTCACTTATTGTCCTACCTAATTTAGAGAGAAATAAGTTGATGGGTGTTGTAATGATTCAAACACTCCTTGAAAAGAAAACGAAAAAATTGAAGTGTGCAAAAAGGAGTTGAAAATATACAAAAAAGAAGGAGAAGAAAAACAATCAAAGGAATGAATCAAACAAAAGTGGTTAAAAAAGAAAAAATTGGAAAATGGAGGATATGATTGGGAAGAAAACCATAAAGTGATGGTGAATGAAATGAGGATGAGAATTATAAATTTCAATTATTTCTCTCAAATCTTGATCTCCATACCTTTATTGTAGCCATGAGCCGTAGCCTAACGTACAAGCCTACAAGACCTATTGACTTTGTCACATTTATCCAATATACTAGTGGAGAAAAGTTGTTCAAGTCATGCTTATGGATACCTGAAAAAAATTTTCAACACGTATAAACTTTAATCACTTGCTTGCAAGCATCTCATTGTGTGATCTCATCTTTGGCATACTTGTGTTGACTATATTTCGAGCCAAATAATCACCGATAAAGTCCTATTTGATCTATGAATGTGAATTTGTATTTTAATGAAGTGTGAGTTGCACTGAGCTGATGATTTCTTGATTCTATAAGGCGAATGTGTATTTCAACTCTATTTGAGCATTCGATTAGATAAATGAACATTGACATATCACACACGCACGTGACTCTTGGGAAATCGTGAATCACATGAAATTAGATACGTCGGAGGCCAACATCACTTTTTGCATATCCATGACTATAGTCGTTAGCGTTAATTTTTCTTAATTATTTGCTTTTATTTTATTTTGCTGGGGACTAGCAAAAGTTCAAGTTTGGGGGGTTTGATAAGTGCAAAATTTGCACTTAATTTATATTAGAATCCATTTTGAATTATGCTTGTTTCGAACAGAATTATGCGATTTTTGGTTTGTTTTTGTTGTCATTCCAGGAATGAAGAAAATAGTGGAAACGAAGCCAATTGGACCAAGAAAACAGAGCGGTGCGCAAAAGAGGATAAGTTGCACAGCCTTGAGCACTCTATCCGACAAAGGTGCGCGTGCGGCCGCGCCACTTCACACGCAGTCGCGCGCGCCTAAAAACAGCATGATGGGCAGAGGTGCGCACGCGGCCGCGCCACATCACGCGCAGGTGCGCGCGCACCAATACATGCGAGAACCAGTAGCTCGTGCGCCACCGCGCGACATCATGCGCGACCGTGCACGCACAAAAGAACAGGAAGTCCCGAGAAGCGCGCGCGGCAGCACCACAACTCGCGCGACCTCGCGCGCGCAGACACAAGCAGATGAGCAGTAGCGCTCGCGCAACCGCGCGCACCGCGTTCCAGAAATTTATAAAAGCCGTGAATTAGGTCAGAAACGGAGCAGCCGCCTTGGGAAAGAACTATACGAGAAAATCATTCGTGCTAGGCGAAGAAACATACGACGCAGCCGTTCTCGAGAGGAAAGACGCGAGGGAACAAGATCAAAGACGAAGAACGACGAATCTGGGGACAGAGACGACACTTCCAATTTGTTATCTGATTCTTTTGTCTTTATTTTCTATTTTGTCGATGTCTAAATATTCAAACATGTTTTGCTTTTATTTAGAATCCATCATGAACTAATTTTCTAGTCTAGACAATGACGTAACTTTGTGGATACGATGATCTGACGCAGTTGTTTATTTGATTGAATTCCGCTGTTGTTTAATTGTGTTCTCTGTGTTTATTTTACCGCAATTTACTGGCCATAAATTGTGCGTTGTTTGATTGATCTTACAACTCGGGAGAGGGACTATGATTATAGATCATTAGAGACACATCGTTGAATGTTTATAGCGTTCGGAAGGCGTATAACTTTAGCGAGGCTTATGTAAGAACATTGTTTGCATTTATCAATTGAACTTAGATTTTATTACGAATAATTGAATCGGAGTTTGATTGATACACTTTATTCGTCACTTGGGAAAGGGGAATAAAATAATTAAGTGTTCTTGGCCATTAAATAATTGGAATTCATGAATGTAAATTTAACTGGGAATAATTAACGTGGAAACTTGGTGAAATCATTTCTCTAGATATTTTCTCTCATTGTTATTTCTCAACTCGGTGATTAGATTAATTCTTTGTTTTCAATTAGTTCGATTAAACAAACAAAATCTCTTTTGATTTTTCTAAATAAAGTCTTGACTATTTTAATTACAAGAACTGATATACATTTTTATACACACTCCTCGTGAGATCGACACTTGCACTCAAAAAGTACATTTTACTATAACTTGATGTCGTGCGCTTGCGAGCAATCAAGAAATCACGCAACAACCATCGTGTTTTTAAAGCGGTCACTTTAATTACACGTTAATTGTGAATATACAGGTTTTGATAATGACACCTCGAAGGTTGATGTGATTAAATATATCTGATATGTGGCGTTGATGCTAATCACATGAATAATGTTTTCAGATTATCAAAGATAGTCAGCAAAGCTATGGTTTTTGCATTTACTCCGGGATATCAACTGAGTGCAATCTTACAATTGGGGAGTGGGATTTTAACATTTCTATATCGCGAGGTATGCAGTGTAACACATATAAGAAAAGTGTATTATAACTGAACCTTTACACATCCTGCATATATATGTAAAGTATTTGACTATTGATTACATCATTTGATTTTTTTAACTTTATTATTATTATTGACAGAGATGGGTCTTGAGTGTGACTAAATGTCTTAAACCTGACAGACATGGTGTATCTATTATTGAGCTTGCTGGTGGCCCCCAAATATTTCCAGTTGCTCCCACAGGTGAACAATAATATTTGAAAATTGATGTCATATATAAACTTTTAAAAATATCGAATATGTAAATATATTTTTTAATGGAGTGAGTCTCATGTGAGACCGTCTCACGGATTATAATCTGTGAGATGTGTCAATTCTACCAATATTCACAATAAAAAGTAATATACTTAGCATAAAAAGTTATACTTTTTCATGGATGGTCCAAATAAATATCCGTCTCCCAAAATATGACCCGTGAGACCGTCTCACACAAGTTTTTGCATTTTTAATGTAATATGTGGAAATTTTAGTTTAGCTACACCCATCACCGACGAATATTGTAAGAATTATAAGGGATTGTTTTCATTGTATTAACTATGATTAGATATTTCTAAAATTATTAATTATTTTTTAATTTTTATTATTTTTAACTTTTTTTCCTTTTTCGCGGTTTAATTAGATCGTGTACAATAAAAATGATATTTATGTAAAAGCCATTAATGATTCATACGATAATAATACTTGGTGATATGTTTGCCTTTTGTTCTCCTTCGAGATTGTAGAGATTCATCGCCCCAATCGAGTGATGCTACAGTTCAGAATGAGACGATCTATTCCAACGCTTTCGCTTCATAATGATGACGTTCACAATATCAAAAGAATAGGTCATCGCATTTGTAACATACCAAAAATTTGAATGTTCGCGTGAACTTCATCCATGCAAGTTATCAAATTTCTTATGTATTTTATTAAATTATTTTAATGCATTAATTGCATGATTATTACATGGATATGTGTTTATTTCATGATTTATTAAAGTTTCATGCATAAGGGATTTTAATAGTTTTCACGCTCGAACGAGAAACGGAGACCGGGGATAATTAAGGAAAAATGTTTTTATTAATAATAATTATTAATTATTTAATATATGGTGTTAATAAGGGTGATTTTTGAAAATAGGCATTCTTAAGGTATTTTTACTCGTCCGGTCATATTTTAAACTGATACGTAAAATGTAGCAAGTCGGGGGACTTTTTGAGGGTTCAGGCATGATTTTCAAAACGTACATAAAGAAAATATTTTTCAGAAGTGTTATTGGACTTGATGAGTTTATTTTATTGATTAATGGGCTCAAAACCCTTTTAATACCTTTATTTTTAATTAAGGACTCATTAGCAACTTATATTATGATTTAAACTATACATTAGCAAACCCTAAACCTAACCACTCACTCATGGCCGCCCCCATAATATTCAGCATCAACATTCTGAATTTCCTGCAGCTTTCTCCTTAGGTTTTCTCAAGTTTCTTTCAAAGAATCTCTCCCTCGTCTCTCCGCTGGATGTTTTACGCAACTATCTCAAAGTTTTCGAGCGTATTTAGTGTTGGAAAATTTCATGTTCACAATCTTGATTTTGATGTTAACAAAACTTGTTATTGTGTTTCTAACATATTTACTCAAGTGTGAAGTTATTAACACAAGAAGCAAGCTGAAACTGAATTCTGCACAAACTGAATTTCTGGCAAGCTTCGGTATGTTGATGATTTCTCTCAACTGGATGATTCAAATGACATTCCGCCAACTGTACTGATCAGAAAACCCAATTTCGAGCAAGTCGTAATTCATGTCAGTTGGGCAAAATCGGATGTTATCTAGGTCAAAATGATTGTATTTGATCATAACTGATCGCACGAAGACAACAATCAGTTGAGTTTGAGCAGCTGCGTTATTTTGGTCATATCTCTCAGCTCGGTTATTGCAATGAAGCAATTTAGTATGCGTTGGAAAGATAAGACGATGATAAACAAATCATTTTCAGAAGTCAAAGTCTGAATCGAAGCTTGAGATGTTGATAAATGATGATGAAGCTACTGGTTCTGCACAAACTGAAATTAGTTAGGCTGTTTTGAGCACACCAGCTGAAATAGATCAGACCAACTGAACTGAATCAGCTGCTGACCAACTGAACTAGACCAACTGAACTGAACCAGCTGCAGATCACCTGAACCAGACCAACTGAACCAAATGAACTGAATCAAACCATCAGTTGACCAACTGAACTGAACTGAACCAGCTGCTAACCAGTTGAACTGAATGACCAGTTGAGTTGACCAGTCGGGAAAATGTCCAGAAAGACGAATTTGACCGATGCAATTTCAGAAACAGTACAGAAACTTTACAAACGATCATATTCTTGTGTCTAACGTATATATCATTGTTGGGACTTATAAATACAACATCTTGTAGATCAAACAAGAGCTTTTGAAGAGAATTCAAAGCATGACAGTTAGCATGAAGAAATCAGCTAGTTGAGAGTACAAGCCTTTATGTAAGGATACATTTGAAATGTACACTGTAATGGATTCCTTACACACAATCACTCACATATATACAAGAGAGTTGAACTTCAATTATTAGTTGAGTTAGTCTTTACACAAAGACGTAAAACATTGTTTTTGTAGTCTTTGCATATGAAACATTAAACAATATGCTGATTGTGAGGTGCTACCTACAATCTTGAGTGCTAGGAGTTCAGTTAGGCAGTAGTGTAAGTCCTAGCTGAATTGGTTTGTACAAAAAGTTGTATAAATCAAGTCTTCTAGTGGATCCTTCCCAAGGAGAAAAAGGGGTGACGTATGAGTGTTTGAAATCTCCGAACATCCATAAAAAAATTCGTGTCTATTTGTTTATTGCATTTACTTATCATTTCCATTATTTTAAATATGCATTGTTGAAGCATTTTATGTGTTCTTCAAATATAACACTTTGAAATTAAGAATTGATACTGATCAACTGAACTCATTGTAGATAAAATAACTCTTTCAATGTACAGATTCGTACAAAGAATAAAAGAATGAAGGAATGAAATAATCTTCAAATAATTTGAATAAAATAATCTTCTATTTATTCTTGATAGTCTTCGAAGATTTCTCTGGCCGATCCTTTCCTTGTTCTTGTTCTTCCCCCTTTGTCAAACCCATCAACCTTTTTCGATAAGATTTGCACATCTGAGGAGAGATTAGACAATGCATTCAATAGTATATCTTGCAGTAAATCCATTCTTTTGGACATAGTGCTTCCCAGAAATTCAAGGCGTCTTGTAACCAAAGCTTGAGTCTGGAAATGAGCTTTAGCTGACACTTTGTCTTTCCGAAGTTCGTCCATTTGAAGGAATAATGAAGTTACGTCCTTTTGAATTTGCGACGAGGTTGGTCTGAATTGCCTGAATTTCTTCCAACAAAGATTCGTTTTCTATTGAGATGCCAGGAGACATGGCTCCAGAGGTTTCTGGTTCCTGCTCTTTGTTCTCTTGATCGAAGATTACCAGGGCCCCATCAGTTGTTTCAATTGAAGGATTGACCATTTCAGAAATATCTTCTGGTAAAGCTGCCTGTTGAGGCTGTGGAGAAGAAGAAGTTGGATCAGCAGCAGAATCCGAAGGTGCTTCAAGTGGAAGATCAGTTGAAATAGCAGCTGTTTCTTGAACTGGTCGCTCAGCTGATGCTTTAGTTGTCTGAATAGCTGAAATAATGGAAGGCTGTTCAGCTGGCACTTCTTCAAATATAATCTGTTCAGTAATATAGGATGCCTGAACTGCTTCTTCAGTTCTCAAAACTGCTTGTTCAGTTGTGGAAGTCAACTGAACTGTCTCTTCAGTTGGTTGAGATTGTTCTTGAAAAACTAGTTCTTCAGTTGCAAACAATTTTCAACTGCTTCGGTAGAAGTTAGTTGAATATTAGAGGCAACTGATTTGATGAATTCATCAATATTTGCCAATGATAATTCAGTGTCCGTGTAGAGTTCAGATCCAGCAGTTGAGGACTGAGGAACATCAGTTGACTGGTGTGCATCCTTTGAAGAAGGATCATTTACCTGTTCAACAGAGTCAGTAACCGGGTCCTTGGATGGATTTTCTGGTTGAGCTGATTGATCAGCTAGCTCATCTGATGAAAGTTCTTGAGAATCTTCTGGAATGATTAGTTCCTGATCCAGTTCTCAATTCTTGATCGCCATTTGCAGAGATAACAGATCCATGTCGAGTTGGTCATGAACTGCTTTGTCATTAAGAGCAGTTGGGCTGGTGGTGGGATCATAATTCTGGCGTAGCTGACCAATATTCTGATTTAGCTTCTTTGCCCATACCTGATCAAAGAAATATTTCTTTCTTTTCAGTGCTTGAACCACTGTAGCGGCTTCGACCAGTTTTAGAACAATTGTTTCCAGGGCAATGAACTTCTTTAAAACTGATTTCTTCTGCAACTGTCTGGAAAACACAACAGTTCTAAATTTCACACATTCATCATAAGTTTTGAGTTTATCCTCAGAGAATTCATTGACCTCCTTCCAGATAAGGTCAATGTGAGTTTGAATGGTGTTGGTTGGTCTGGGCTCTTCAGTCATCTTTTCTTTGCCCTTTGAATCAGTCAGAACATGAGAGATGCTCAGTCCTAATCTAGTTGAATCAACTTGTTCTCGAATCACTACACCCTTAGGTCTTGCAGCTGGCAGAGAGGTTGGGCCGGATATAGTGATGAGTGGAGCCTTAACTCCAACAGATTTTTTTCTTATCACCATATTCAGTGATAGTATTCTTGAGAGCAGCAACTAGAGGTAAATGATCATCAGTTGACGTTCCAACTGGTATCACTCTTAGTGGAGTAGCCTTGTGGGGACCCAGACGCTAATCATATTCTTAATCATCATTGGGACAATTTAATCAATTATAATAAACAGGTTCTAATTTTTTTTTAAAAAATATATATTAAATGCGGAACGTAATGGAATACATTCTAATATACATGTCAGCTTAAAGTACAAGTCTTGTACTATATACAATCATTCAAACTAAGGTATAACAACTAAATATCAAGTGTCCAAACCCTATCTCTAATCAAGGTCCGTAGTCTCCACTCTAATCACGATCTCTCTTCATCTCCTCGACCCTGATCTTGTCCCACCTGTTGCCATGCACACATACAAACACGACAACAACCGGATAACTCCGGTGAGAAATACATCCCAGTATAAATAATGTAAACATGCAGTCATATAAAAGCATATATAAAAGCATGAAACATATATCAATAGCATGTATCAAATCTGAAAGACATGTATCGATATAAAGTAATAAATAAAACTCTAGACTCATCACTTCAGACTCGACTCATTTCTAATCAAGGGATCCCGGTTGAATAAGAACGCAACGTTCTCCCTGTAAAGGCCCGTATTTCGTATTCATAATTTTGCAGAATTATTAAAATTTTTCTAAATAAATAATTAACTTGCCCAATTTATAAAATAAACATGTAAATAATTTTAACTTTAAAATAACAGCGGAAGTCAACATTGTATTTCAAACAACAATTTAAAAATAATCCAACATGTTAAAATCGAGTTTGAATGATAAATGATAAAAGGTGCATAAACTAAATCATGAGGTCCTCGGGTCTACTACTGCTGTCCCAAGATCGCTCACTGGTCTCCGCCCGCGGTTTCGGCCTCATCAATACCTACAACAATCAAGTCTAGTGAGTCTAATGACTCAACATGTATATATCGTGAATAACAAGTAAATATATCATTAAATCGCGTGCATCATAAAAATAACGTATCGTAAAGCGCATGGTGAAAATCGTATCGTGAATAATTATAACTACGTGCATATCTAAAAATCATACGTAAAAGCTTTGCTAAATAGAGCTCTGTCATAACATATCATAATTTTCTGGTAGAGATAATGTTTCTAAGCAAGTGGCCCATAACATAGCGTAAGCGCCTGATCAGACTAAACCACAGTATACTGGGCGGTAGAGATCAATCACAGCCCTTGGACTGGATGTCCGTACCCATACATAATCATAAACCGGTCGTAAGTCACCGGGCGGAGAGGTCCTCGGTTGCGCCTACCGACTTCCAAACCCATAAGCATAAGGTGGCCACAAGACATATAGCATATATCTCAAAAATAAACATTTTATATTTTTATGCACGTAATATAATTATAACCTTATTTTTACTGGATGAGTTGAATCGTTCCCAGGCTCGCTGTGACTTAATTCTAATATGTGACACATGCAAATAGTTTTAACTTGACAAAAACTTAACAAATAACTCAAAAACGAGACGGTTCGGACCAACAACTTGATTTTTAACCATGGCTTCGTACCAACCCGAACCAACATTAAACCGACGTTTAACCATGATTAAAAATACCCCAAACATACTGAAAAATATGCATTATAACTATAAAACACGAAAATAGGTGAAAGGAATTCAAAAACATAAAACACTCTTT
This sequence comes from Primulina eburnea, assembly GCF_022965805.1. NCBI lineage: Eukaryota > Viridiplantae > Streptophyta > Magnoliopsida > Lamiales > Gesneriaceae > Primulina > Primulina eburnea. The sequence continues at coordinate 15,232,595 of NC_133108.1, forward strand.
CGAGAGTCATTTTGGCACCTTTCACCGTAAATTCTCGTACGACCTCTAAACTCGACCAAATCATGAACGGCCAAAAACACGACTTTCCTAACTCATTAGGGTATTGTCCAGTCCAAGGCCATGGGCTAAAAGCCAACCAAGAACTCAAACCAACCTCAAAACCGAAGATGTAAGTTGCTGTCAAAAAATCCAGCAGTGGCAACTTGTGTGTTTGGGGTGTAAACTCTGAAATTTATTGACCAATGGCTTGAATCACCACCCAAGGACTCTTACCAACTTTCTAAGGCATGGCTTGAACCATGGCTAAGGGCTAGAAGCCAACCACAATCCAAACCACACCCCAAAATCGAAGACACACTAATACAGGAAATGGAAAATTCGAACTATGCACTTGTGTTGTTGTTTTAAAAATTTTGAGGGAACCATGAACCAAACCTTGAAAGGATACCTTGGTCACGTCCTAGACGTGGTATGGAAGGGTTCTAACCATGGCTACAGTCCCTAGGACAACCATGATTCGAACTCTCACCTTAAACCACCAAATGATAAAACCTTGGACTCAAATTCTGCACTTAAGGAAAAGTTGCTGTCATTACTTTGTTTGTGCGTGTATGGATGTAAACCACTGAACCACTAACACTCTAACACACTCTAATTCATGCCTAGTAGCAGCCATGTGTGCCTGGAACCGAGCAACTCCCTGTGAGCAACCAAAAACACACCAAACCGTGAAGTGGAAAACAAGAAAGCCAAGAAATTCTGTGTAGATTTTTGCTTGGATGTTGCTGTAATTTTCGTGATGTTGCTTGGTTCATGAACATATAATGCTTAAAAATATCTAATATGACTTGATTGAAGAGCAAAGAAACAATATATATGTAACGCCCCAGATTCGACGACTGTCCTCACTGTATCAAGACGAGTCTTTCCAGCGTGCTTATGTCCTCACTCACACGCACCCTAGGAAAATTCCCAGGAGGTCACCCATCCCAAAATTGCCCCAAGTCAAGCACGCTTAACTTTGGAGTTCTTATGTGATGAGCTACCGAAAAGAAGATGCACCTTCGTGATATGAGTAGTACAAATCAAATCTTTTAAGCCCTCTTCAACTGTACAGTCCATTACATTGAACAGTCTCGGAATCCCTCTCTTTCCGGTGTAAGAACGGTTCATTCATGTTCCCTCCACCTAGAAGCCTGCCAGGAGCCGCTCATTGTCCGTGCCACCTCTCATGACACCGGCGATCACCCCCCGCCCTCTTCGGCCCCGGGCCTCACAATATACATGCCTGGAATTTGTTTTGAAGAAAAACTAATCAAAACGACAATACGACGCGACGGGATCGGAGTTGGCTTCCCTCTTGATCTCTTACTGATTTTCTGCTACATTCACGATCTAAGCTGCTGATCTTTCTGGTGTTTTCGAAACTTAAGGTTGTAGGAAGTGTAAGGGATGCAAGTGAATGATATGGGAGGTCTTAAAGGTGTAATAATATCCATTAAGTTGGGGGTTACAAGTCTAGGGGTTGAGGGAATTTGAAATACTTCTTCTTGTTCATAACAGCCGATGCTTTGTTCTTATTTTACTGCATGTACACGCTGATTTGCTAGGTTAGTGGCTTGAGTAGGATTAAGGTGCATTATAGTATTTGAATTAATCATAATTGGTGACTTAAAGGTGGAGAATGAATACACTATAGAAGTGCAATTAGAGATGGTTTGACTTGAGGGTTACCAACCTTTGAAATATTTTAAATGTTGGTTATTATTATTAATTTGCATTGTATATTTTTATTTAAACCTTGCATTTTAATTGTTTAAAATTTTAAACCTTCCTTATATTTATTTTAATGCATTAACAAATTAATTTAGTTTAGCATCTTGTTTAGAACTTTTGCAAGGCATACATGACCTCAATTTAAATGTTTAAATGCTATGTTTAATTTCTTGAATATATTTACCCTATATTAGTTCATCCCCAATTGCTTACACATTTTACTTAAACTTTAATTAAATATTGAACCTAATAGAATTTATTTACTAATTTGATTCCCATTAATTAAATAAATCCTAAAACATTCATTTTCTTCAAATTAAATTATTTCTTGCCTTAAATTAAATTTAGGAATAGTTGTCTTATTATTAATCTTATCTCAAATATCTAAACTCCGGTCCGACCTCGCGTATTTATCTTGAAAAGATAAAATTAAACTTTTGCATTTAAAATAAATAGTTATGACTTGTCAAATATCCAAATGAATTAGACCCCTCATATATAATATATATATATATATATATATATATATATATATATATATATATATATATATATATATATATATATATATCCAAATGAATTAGACCCTTCATATATATATATATATATATAAATCATTTTTAAATTTAAATAGTAATAATTATCCATGGCTTATACATAGTCTGATTTTCGGGTCGTTACACTCCCACCTACTTTCCCCAGCCAGATGGTGGTACGTTTTTATTCCCAGAATTTGGCTTTCTATATCGAATATCTGCAATAGAATTCGATTTGCTCCTAAGAACATCGATATATACCCAAAAGTCCAGTTACTTGGCGGTTCTGCCAAAGACTAGGCATATCTGCCCCAGACTCTAACTCATGCTTTGTTATAAATCAATAGAATAAGCATATTAATATCACACATTGCAACATATCAAAGCAATGGAAATTTAGTATGTGATTTTGGAAAACTCAAGTTAAATCAAACTCGAGTTGTGCAGTCCCAAATCAACATTGGTTTATACCTTTTTTTTTCTGTAAATCAGATTCTGTCGAAGTCTCTAATTCGAATATGTCAATACTCAATCTGGCAATGACAATATCCAAGAGTATAATATCAATACACTACTCAATCAATACTGGATATTAGGGGTGTTCATCGGTCGGTTCGGTTTTAATTTATCTAATTTCGGTTCGGTTTTCCGGTTTTCGGTTTTTGAATTATGTAATCCGAAACCGATCAATTGTAATTCGGTTCGGTTTTGGTTTGGTAATATAATGAACCGATTTATACGGTTCGGTTTGTTCGGTTTAATTAATAATATATCATAAAGTGAAAAAAACATAAATTTTTTCAAACATTTAATTTAGATGCTTATAATAAAGTCCGAGCAATGGTTTTTCTCTCTTTTCGGCTCTCTTCCTTGCAGCTTCCCTAGCCTTCATGGCAGCTGCTTCCTCTTCAGATACAGCTTGAGGCTTTTCAGCTGCCTTTTTTCTCTTAATAATAGCCCGATGAACTCTCGTACTCCCAATCTGTTATTCACACATAATTAAAAAAAGGTTAGTACAGAGACATTGTTTGTTTAAGTAAAATGGCAATACAACCAAGGGAAAATATACACAAACTCAGTTATGAACTAACACCGACATATATTCAAAATTCAAATCATAGCAATAAAGTAAAAAAATATGAAGGAAAAAGCTACTGAAGATAATACTTGATGATGGTGTCGCAATTTTGAAGGAAGAAAGGGAGGTGATCCAAGTAGTTGATGCCAGATTGCCTACTGAATCTTAAATCAATGCAACATCTTAAAAAACAAACGCACAAATGTTAATCATCCCACTAATTATTAAATCAACAATCAAATATGAAAGTCTATAAATCATAAATTCCTAATCTTAATACAAAAATTTAATATAAATTAATTGATATTTCCTGATTGATAGATGCAATTATATGTCAGTCATACAAGGAACACCTCTTTCCAAGTTGGCCAAATCTGGAAAAAAAATATTTTTATCAACTAAAAAATACAATATTTCTCACATTAATATTAAAAATTTTGTAACTTTTACCATCTTCAAATTTCTCGAGCTTATCCAAGTCTTTTTCTACTGTAATATGTAAAGATTCATTACGAATCCAGTCTTGTGCACAAACAAGAGTTTGCACTAATTTAGGAGTTAACGAACTCCTAAATGGATCAAGCACACAACCTCCAGTACTAAATGCACTTTCTGACGCCACAGTAGAAATAGGAATTGCTAACACATCACGAGCCATTTCAGCAAGAAAAGAAAATCTAGGCTTGTTAACTTTCCACCAAAGCAAGATATCAAAATTTTCATTTCCAGGCTCTACTTCTTCACCAAGATATTTGTCCAACTCTGAATTAGCACCCATAATTCCACACATGGCTCTGTGCCTCAAGTATTCTTGTTGAATTAAGGTTTTTTTATGTGCGCTTCCATAACTTGACATGTCATTGTCAATTGTTTTACTAGCTGAAGCCGATGATTAAGATTGAGATTCTTTTGAAGTTCTTATTCGATACTCATCATATAAATATATCACATAGAGCTTTAGACCATCTCTCATTTTTCCTCCTTTCTCTTCTCCATACATATTCAAAAGAACAAAAGCAACATACTCAAATTTGAAACGAGGATCTAACACACAAGCAACAAAAATCATCTTATTCATCTTTTCTGGAGCGCCCCAATACTTTTCAAATTTAGCTTTCATCTTCTCCGCCATACAACTCAAATCAGTATCATCACTATCCAATAGCATTTTCAAAATGCAAGCAACTTCACCAATTTCATGAAAGTGAACATTTGAAGTAACATATGATGACCCCGATACTCTTAAGGTAAGTTCGTAAAAAGTTTCAAGAAACTTTACCATGTGTCTTATTTTCTTCCCGTCATCATTAACAAAAGCACCCACAATATTCCCATATTCACAAGTGTGATTAAGAAGATTATCCAACAATCCAGGATCAAGAAAACCATGTCTCACAAAGGCATTCTCAAATTCTTGTGTTGTATTCAACATCAAATAGGTCGAATTCCACCTAGTAGGGACATCCAAACACAATGATTTTTTACTCTCTATTTTTTCAATTTCACAACAATCTTTGAATCGTTTCATCCTTGCAGGAGATTGCTTAATGTATCTCAAAGCTTGTCTCACACGTTTCACAGAATCACCAACTTCTTTCAATCCATCTTGAACAATAAGATTGATTATGTGAGCAACACATCTAACATGAAGGTGACTACCATCCATGAAATTAGTTCCCCATTTGCTTAATTGTTTTGAAAGTTCTTTCACTGCCGTATCATTTGAACTAGCATTATCAACTGTAACAGTGAACAGTTTGTCCAAACCCCAATCAATCAAACACTTAGTGATTGCAATTGCCATATCATCACCTTTATGACTACTAATTGGACAAAAATTCAAGATCTTCTTGTCCAGTTTCCAATCTTTATCAATAAAATGAGCTTTGAGACACATATAATTGATTCACTGCATTGAAGTCCATGTATCTGTTGTGAGACATACTCTTTGTTGTGTGTCTTTGAAAAACAACTTAAGTTTTTTCTTTTCTTCCAAGAAAATTTCAAAGCAATCTCTCGTTATTGTAGCACGGGAAGGAATTCGAAATAGAGGTTGTATTAAATTAATAAAATGCTTGAACCCTTCTCTTTCAACAAGACTAAAAGGTTGTTCCTCCATAATTATCATCTGAGCTAATGATTTTATACATGCTTCTTGATCAAATATCCAAATATTAACTGAATTTTCACCATCTTTTGAATTTTCTTGAAATCTTAATTTGGCTTGTTTAGTCCCAGCATTATGAGGATTTTGCGTACACTTTCTCAGATGACTATTTAAAGAAGATGTTCCATTGACATTTGAATCAGCAACATAGTTTGAACTACAATAAAGATACCTTGCTCTTTTATTCCCATCACAATCAACATACCTTTCAAAATGTTCCCACACAATTGATCTAGGCTTTACGGTTTTTCTCTTCTTTGAATCTTCAGTGGTTTTTGCAGAAGAATCAATAGGTGGCTCGTTATTTGAATTTCTACTTTCACCGAGTGTACCATCAATTTCAGCCATCTAATAATACAATAAACATAATATGAAGATTAAAATAAGAAAAAATGAAAAAATCCAACAAAGGTAAAATTTTAGAAAATAAGGATAAACAACAGCATAAATGCTAAATTTACACAGAAAGTAACCTTATTTAATTAACAAGCTGTCCATTATTCAAATTCAAAACTACACCCAAAAAATTACAAAATCACATATACGCAAAAAAAGAAGTTATACAGATGAACAAAAATTATTATTCACATATGCAAACCGCATACAACACCGCATATTCGCCAAATTCATACACCAGATCCAATTAAAATCCCAACGAAACTCTGGAAAAAGTTGGAAACAATTTTTTCCCGAAAACCAATTCATCAAATGCAAAACAAATGTTCATCCGGTGTTAAATCCCTCTTAGATAAATGAACATTTAACATTAAGAGGATTAAAAACTATGGAAGATACAATGATTTTCAATATAGCACAATTTTTGAGCCCCACAAGCTTCTGGAAATTAACACCTGGCTGTGACGCCTTCAATTTGTGCCCCCACACATACAAATCGGTTGAAACTCAAATTCCATTAAGTAAATAGACCAATTACAAAAATAGTAACCAATAATTGAATTTGTTTTCCCCTCGGCCCTCACTCTCTCGTTCCTGAGCTATTAATAAAAATGGGTTAAGAAACTTCATCCCAAGTTCGAAACTACATGCCCACCGAAAAAAAAACACCTAAACTACAAATCTTGACATACACACAGGAGGGCTCAAACCCAGAACGTACAACCAACACACACAAAGAAGATCATCCACTTCACCATCCCAAAAAAAGAAACATAAAAATTCGAGAAATCGTAAAAGTACCTGAAAACTGAAAATCAACGAACAACACAGTCAAGACTCAAGAGAAGAGGAAGAAAGCGCTGATTTTCTGTGAGGGAGAAAGCGCTCATTTTCTGCTAGGACCGGATAAGTTTTTTAAATGTTAGATATGGAAATAAATTATATTATAAATAATAAAAGTTTTGGACTAAAATCTATAAAAGCTGGAAACACTAGGGTCTAAATAATAATATAACATAAAATGCGGCCGGTTCGGATATTTCGGTTTTCAATAAATAAAAACCAAAACCGAACCGGAAAACCGAATATTTCAAAAAATAAATCCAAAACCGAACCGAAAAACCGATCCAAAAAAACCGAATTACAAAATTCGATCGGTTTTTTCGGTTATATCCGAATAATGAACACCCCTACTGGATATAGTCAGAATTCAATCAAATTCTGTTTCAACGGCATAATGGTGCAGTCTCAATATACCCAGCGATATAACATCAATCAGATATCAATCCCAACATTTCATAATCGATAATAATACAATTCTGATATCAATTCTCAATCAATTCAACTCTGAAAATAATAACAATTTCATAATCAATCTGTTTTCCAATCTGACTTCGATTCTACGATGTCTAATATGTTAAGAATATCATATATGAATCATATCCGATTCTGGCAAGACCATAATTTCAAGACATATCAAAACATAAGAAAACTTACGTCCGTATGAAGCCTGCGTCAATAGGAACACAGTACTAAAGTCGGATTCAAAATCGGACGGACGGAAGAATTTGAAGTTTTCTCCAAAGCTTTCGTTTTCTTCTCCATTGAATTCTGAGGAGAGAAAGCTTGTTATATATATATATATATATATATATATATATATATATATATATATATATATATATATATATATATATATATATGCGCGCACCTCTTCCGCGCATATGCGCGAGGTCCTTCAAAATTCTTCACAACTCTCGGGTACCCTCGCGCACATGCGCGAATACACGCCGCGCATATGCACGAGGTTCTCTGCCTGCCTCGCACATATGCGCCCTCTCCGGCCGCGCATATGCGCGAGGGGTCTATTCCTCGCACATACTTCAGTCTTATTTTCACTTTCCCGGTCTGATCCGTTCTATATATAATCACATCACAATTATCCACAAATCATATCAGATTACAGTAATCAAAATCTCGGGCATTACATTTCTCCCCCCCTAAGATCTGATTTCGTCCCCGAAATCACAGGCAATCAAATCATAATAGAAAGAAATGTATAGTAGAAGCTAAATAAGAATACTCACATCAGTGAAATAACTCAGGAAATCTATGTCTCATGCCTGACTCTGTCTCCCAAGTAGCTTCTTCAATGCCATGACGACTCCACTGAACTTTCACAAGCGGAATAGTCTTCGTTCTGAGCTGTTTTTCCTTCCGATCGAGAATCTGAATCGGCTTTTCAAAATAGCTCAATGTCTCATAAAGTTCGGCCTCGTCTGGCTGAATAATATGTGAATCATCAGGAAGATATTTCCTCAATAAGGATACATGAAAGACATCATGTATCCCAGATAATGAAGGCGGTAGTGCGAGTCGATAGGCACGATCTCCTATCTTCTCGAGAATCTCATATAGCCCAATGCAACGTGGAGACAGTTTCCCTTTCTTGCCAAATCTGACAACTCCTCGGAAAGGTGAAATCTTTAAGAATACTCGGTCTTCTGCCTCAAATACCAATGGTCTACATCGGACATTGGCATATTTGGCCTGTCTGTCTTGAGCTGCCTTCATTATCTTCTGAATTAGCTTCACTTTCTCTGTCATATCTCTGATCATGTTAGGTTCAGTCTCAGGAACCTCGGAGATATCATCCCAATACAGAGGGGATCTGCATTTCTTTCAGTACAACGCTTTGAATGGAGCCATCTCAATACTCGTTTGATAGCTGTTGTTGTACGAAAATTCACAAAGTGGCAATGCATCTTGCCAATTAGTGCTAAAGTCAAGCACTACAGCTCTCACCATATCCTCCAGTGTCTGGATAGTCCGATCTGACTGTTCGTCGGTCTGTGGATGATATGCGGTACTAAGATGTAACTTTCTACCAAGGGCCTGCTGTAAACTTTGTCAGAAGTGCGAAGTAAACCGAGGATCACGGTCTGAAACAATCGACTTCGGCACTCCGTTCAATCTGACCACTTCTCTTACATAAATCTCTGCCATCTGATCATGTCGGTACTTCATCTTGTACGGAATTAAGCATGCGGATTTGGTCAATCTGTCAATTACGACCCAAATAGCATCACAACCTCGGGAGGATCTCGGTAGCTTCGTCACGAAGTCCATGGAAATGTGATCCCATTTCCATTCAGGAATAGAGAAGCTTTATAATAAACCTCCGGGTTTCTTTCTTTAAGCTTTTACCTTTTGGCAATTCAGACATCTGGAAACATATTCTGCAATATCAGCTTTCATCTGTTTCCACCAAAACTGTCTTTTCAAATCATTATACATTTTTCTGCCACCAGGATGAATACTAAATCGACTGCTGTGCGCTTCTGACAATATCTGTTGTTTCAAATCTGCAACATCTGGCACAACAAGACGATTATTCACATACAGTACGCTGTCACGTACCTTATATTCTGATCGATGCCCTGCTCTGACCATCGATATCGAATTCTGTACATTCTGATCAACTTTCTGAGCTGCTTTGATTCTCAAAATCAGCTCTGGTTCAACTTGAACAGCATATAATCTCAACGGTCTATGATCTGTCTCAAATACCAATCCAAACAAACATCAATCTTCTATCAAATTTGACACACCAATAGTCGATAAGGACAAAGAACATACCTTACGACTCAGTGCATCAGCTGTTGCATTGGACTTTCCTGGTTGATACTTGATCTCACAATCGAAATCTTTAAGTAAATCAAGCCATCTTCGTTGTCTCATATTCAATTCTGATTGTGAAAATAGATATTTCAGGCTTTATGATCAGAATAGATCTCAAACTTCTCACCGTACAGGTACTGTCGCCATATCTTTAATGCAAAGACGATGGCAGCCAATTCAAGATCATGAATTGGGTAACGAGTCTCATGTGGCTTCAGCTGTATCGAGCCATAAGCAATAATATGTCCTCGCTGCATCAAAACACAGCATAACCCCTTGTGAGAAGCATCACAATACACAATGAAATCACCAGTACCTGAGGGGCTAGTCAGTATCGGAGCACTGGTCAGTCTCTTCTTCAACTCCAGAAAACTGGACTCACAGTCTTCTGACCACACAAATGGAGCATTTTTCTGAGTTAACTGTGTAATCGATTTGGAAATACTGGAGAATCTTTGATAAATCGTCGATAATATCTTTCCAAACCCTTAAAATTACGAATCTCGGGTACTGATGTCGGTCTGGGCCAACTGATCACGGCATCAACTTTAATGGGATCAACAGAAATACCGTCTCCGGATATGATATGACTTAGAAATACAACATGTCTCAGCCAAAAATGAAATTTTGACAGTTTAGCGTATAATTTCTCAGCCGTCAGAATTCTCAATACAGTTCTCAAGTGTTCAGCATGCTCAATCATATTCTTGGAATAAATGAAAATATCATCGATGAATATAATAACGAAATCATCAAGATATCTCTGGAATATACGGTTCATCAGACCCATGAACACAGCTAGAGCATTCATCAACCCAAACGGCATGATAATAAACTCATAATGTCCATACCTGGTTCTGAATGCTGTCTTCGAGATATCAGAATCTCTTACTCTCAGCTGATGATATCCAGATCTTAGATCGATATTGGAATATACAGAAGAACCCTGCAAGTGATCAAATAAATCATCAATACGAGGCAAGGGATATTTGTTCTTTACAGTTGCCTTGTTCAGTTGCCGGTAATCGATACAGAGTCTCATTAAACCGTCTTTATTTCTCACAAACAATACTGGAGCACCCCAAGGCGAAACACTCGGTCTGATATTACCCTTGGTCAGTAAATCTTCTAACTGATCTTTCAATTCTTTCAACTCAATTGGTGCCATTCTGTACGGAGCTCTAGAAATCGGAACTGTACTAGGCATCAACTCAATGCTGAAGTCTATCTCTCGAGTCGGAGGCAATCCCAGAATCTCATCTGAGAAGACGTCAGCAAACTCGCGCACCACTGGCAAATCAGCCAATGATGGACTCAATTTCAGTAAATCAACTGAATAGACAAGGAATCCTTCTGCTCCTTTCTGTAACAATCGAGTCATAGACAATACGGATATTAAAGGAATTCTAGATCTAGAACCCTTACTGTAAAATTTTCACTCATCGGCCATATCTGGTCTGAATCTCACAATCTTGTGAAAACAGTCAACAGTAGCCCTGTACTTGGTTAGCATATCGATACCAATAATGCAGTCAAAATCAGACCCCAAGTACGATACAATCTAACTCAATCTCATGCCCGTCATACTGTAGCATACAATGTTTTATAGAATTCACTGATATCAAACATGTCCCCAACAGAGAAGAGACAGACACTACAGATGATAATGACTCAACAGGCAATGCATGACTCAATGCAAATCTTTCAGAAATAAATGTATGAGAAGCACCCGTATCTATCAATACATAAGCAGGGTAACCACATAAGGAACAGTTACCTGCAACGACATCATCTGGTGCTTCCTGGGCTTGCTCCTCCGTCAAAGCAAATACTATGGCCAGTTGTCTAGGAGTCTGGCTCACAGTCTGGCTTCGTCCTGGCTTCTGCTGTGACTGAGCTGGTGCTGGCTGGAACGAATGAACATCAGCTGATCGTCTATCAGTCTGTGCTACTGATCTTGATGATTCGGCTCCCTGGGATATTTGGGAACCTCTCTATAGACATACTATCGCAAAAGGTCCCTGCTGTCTGCAGATGTTGCAACTACCGATCACTCCCTGGCATTGTTCTGTGGGATGTCTCCCTCCGCAAGTTCTACAGTAAGCCCCGGTATAACTCTGGCTCTGTCTGGAACCACTAGAGCTAGAAGAACTACTGCCAGACTTCTTAAACTGCTTTCCTCTAGTCTTCAGGAAATCTTTCTTTCCACCATTACTATTGCCACTCTCAATCTGGGAGGCGGTTGCTGTGGTCTCGGTGATGGAGGAACATAAGAAACTCTTTTCTGTCTAATCAGGCCTGCTTCAGCTCCTTTAGCTCGGTCTAGGGCATCAGCAAAGTTATTCGGTCGCCCTGTGTTCAACAATGTAAAAATTTCTGGATTCAGACCATTGATGAACTGATCAGCCACAGCTTAGTCATTCTAAGCCATATGTGGAGCGAATCTCAACAAGGTAGAGAACTTGGCCACATACTCTTCAATGTTCAACTGGCCCTGTCTTAAATTATCAAACTCTGCTCCCTTGTCTTTCCTTTACGACACTGGGAAGAATCTCTGGTAAAACTCAGTTTTAAAAACCTTCCATATAATGTTCGTACCTCGATGCTCCAAAGCCCTCTTTGTCGTGATCCACCAGTTCTTGGCAACTTCATGCAACTGGTACCCTATCAGTCGGACTCGGCGCTCATCACTGTAATCCAAGGAATCGAACAACATCTCTATATCGTCTAACCAACACTCACAGTCAACTGAAGTCTCAGTACCTTTCAGAGTCGATGGATGGAACGACTGAAATCTCTTCAGCAATGTCTCAATTGGTGTTGCTGTCACATCCATTGGAGGATTCGAAGTGCTACCCTGTTCCGGTACTCTTCGAGGAGGCATATCTGATTATCAAAAGGGTTAGCAACCAAATACCACAAATCTGTTTCAGTCCTCCTCCGATCATCTTACTGCTGATCAAGAATCGTTTCTGATCCGTTCTCAATAATACACATTACGATATCAAAATCAAATAATCAGGTAAACATGTATTAAAGCAGTAAATCATGCTAGCAATCAAAAGCAAGGAAAGGAAAACTCAATCTACCCCGCCCACTAAATTCTTTCTCTATCTAAAGGATCTATCGCTATGATACCACCTGTTGTGGGGACCCGGGCACTGATCATATTCTTAATCATCATTGGGACAATTTAATCAATTATAATAAACAGGGTCTTATTTTTTTTAAAATACAATATTAAATGCGGAACGTAATGGAATACATTCTAATATACATGTCAGTATTAAAGTACAAGTCTTGTACTATATACAATCATTCAAACTAAGGTTTAACAAATAAATATCAAGTGTCCAAACCCTATCTCTAATCAAGGTCCGTGGTCTCCACTCTAATCACGATCTCTCTTCATCTCCTCAACCCCGATCATGTCCCGCCTGTTGTCATGCACACATACAAACACGACAACAGCCGGATAACTCCAGTGAGAAATACATCCCAGTATAAATAATGTAAACATGAAGTCATATAAAAGCATATATAAAAGCATGAAACATATATCAATAGCATGTATCAAATCTGAAAGACATGTATCGATATCAAGTAATAAATAAAACTCTAGACTCGTCACTTCAGACTCGACTCATTTCTAATATAGAGATCTCGGTTGAATAAGAATACAATGTTCTCCCACCTACTTTCCCGAGCCAGATGGTGGTACGTTCTTATTCCCAGACTTTGGCTATCTATATCGAATATCTGTAATAGAAGTTGATCTGCTCCTAAGCACATCGATATACCCAAAAGTCCAGTAACTTGGCGGTTCAATAGAATAAGCCTATTAATATCACACATTGCAAATATCAAAGCAATGGAAATTCAGTATGTGATTTTGGGAAACTCCAGTTAAATCAAACTCGAGTTGTCTAGTCCCGAATCAACATTGATTTATACCTTTCTTTATGTAAATCAGATTCTGTCGAAGTCTCTGATTCGAATCTGTCAATACTCAATCTGGAAATTACAATATCAAAGAGTATAATATCAATACACTACTCAATCGATACTGGATATAATCAGAACTCAATCAAATTCTGTTTCAGCGGCATAATGACGCAGTCTTAATATACCCAGCGATATAACATCAATCAAATATCAATCTCAACATTTCATAATCGATAATAATACAATTCTGATATCAATTCTCAATCAATTTAACTCTGAAAATCATAACGAATTCATAATCAATCTGTTTTCCAATCTGACTTCGATTTTACGATGTCTAATATGTCAAGAACATCATATATGAATCATATCCGATTCTGGCAATAGCATAATTTCAAGAAATATCAAAACATAAGAAAACTTACGTCCGTATGAAGCCTGCATCAATAGGAACACAGTACTAAAGTCGGATTCAAAATCGGACGGACGGATTTGTCACAAATCAAAGTCTAGAGTCAAGAATTTAAAGTTTTCTCCAAAGATTTCGTTTTCTTCTTCCTTGAATTCTGAGGAGAGAAAGCTTGTTATATATATTTATATATCATGCATGTTAGGGGCAAGTGGCTCTTCCTAGGTGATGCACGTCTCGCGCATATGCGCGACCATCCCTGGCGCATATGCGCGAGACATAATGTCTCGGCGCGTAACCTTCACAGCAGCTCGTGCATATGCGGGCACCTCTTCCTCGCATATGCGCGAGGTCCTTCAAAATTCTTTACAACTCTCGGGTACCCTCGCGCACATGCGCGAATACACGTCGCGCATATGCTCGAGGTTCTCTGCCTGCCTCGCGCATATGTGCCCTCTTCGGTCGCGCATATGCGCGAGGGGTCTATTCCTTGCACATACTTCAGTCTTCTTTTCACTTTCCCGGTCTGATCCGTTCTGTATATAATCACATCACAATTATCCACAAATCATATCAGATTACAGTAATCAAAATCTCGGGCATTACAAGCCTTGATCTGCTGTTCAACTCCAGATTGAATAAGCCTCTGAGATGGGATGATGCCCACAACCATCACTGGTTTTGTCTTCTGAGTTATGGGCTTTTTGGTATCTTGGGAGACAGGCTCTTCTCAGAGTGAGTCTCACTGACGATCAATTTTTGTTTAAGCGCCTTTTACTGAATTTCCATTCTTGCTTTCTTAACTGATTTGGGTGCCCTCTACATCACATCTTCTTTTTCACTTTGACTCAGGAGAGATGTCCATCTTGAGCTTCGGTAGCTGAACACTCTTAGCATTAAAATCTTGAATTTGGATTATCTCTCAGACGAGTCACCCACTAAGCCCTTAACTTTCAGCAGATAGCTGAGTTGTACGGAAAATCCCTTGGACTGCTTAGAGGACTAAAACATATTCTTTAGTAGGGTGAAGATGATATCCTTCCAGTTCATCCTTTTGCCAGTCATGATGGCAGTCATGACTTGGAATTTCTCCAAAGTAAGTGCAGCAAATGATCATGCCTTTGTTAGAAGCCCTTTGGCTACACTATCAGCCAGAAGTTGGATTTCCGGCTTCAGTTTCTTCTTTGGATCGGAAAATTTGATTTTCCGACCGTCAACCGATAGTAGAGTTTGTGTCTCCTCAACATCAGAAGATTTGACCTCAGAGAAGTTTGCTAGCCCATCAGTTGGCAGCTGAAAGAGGTTGCTGAAGGAATCTTCATCTATCATCAGCAGAAAATTGTTGACAGTAGTAGTGATATTTCCATCAGCGGAAATGATTCTGTTGGCATAAAGATCTTAAATCTCCTTAGGGTAGATTTCTTGGGAAGAAAGTCTAAGAAATGGCTTTAATCCAGCAGCTTCAATCTTGATAAACACATTCTTGATTGCCTTGTCTTGAACAGACATGACTGAATCTAAGTCAATAGCTATAGCGTTCAGCAGGTGTGCAGGAACTTGGTTTGCCATTAAAAAGTTCATTTTCTGTGTGAAAGAAAGCTTAGGATGTTGATTTGCTCTGTAGGTTGAAATTGCACGTAAAGGAAGAAGAACTGAAATGGGACGGGGATAAGTATGTTTGTATGTGATTGTTTAAATTTTTTGACACGTGTCAGTCCATGAAAATTAAGTGACATCATGTGTACGTGTGATTAAAGCGTCTGTAGAATTCAAGTGGACTACGTGGGGCCACAATTTAAAATACTATTTATTGAAAGACGTACATTTAATACGTAATTAATAGTCACATCAATTATTATGGAATATTTATCGATTTATCGGTTAACTTAATGGAGAAGATCAGTTAGGCCAGCAACTGAGTGACCAGTTATGAGCTGAATCATTTCAGTTGAGGACCAACTGACTATGGTCTTCTCAGTTAACCATTTATATTCGATTTTCCCCCTCAATAAATGCATATAAATAAAAGAAGGGTAAGAGAAACTTAGTCTGGATCAGTTAAGTTCATTTTGGTAACGGATGACTCTTCGTCTTCCTCATGTCTCTTTAAGGGCTGCCTATAAAAAAGACCATTGTTATTTGATGATAAAATCTAAACAATGATGGATTGTTCAAGCAGTTCCAACGTCCCTCATCCTGCATTGGCACCTCATCGTTTGGATACACTGAAGAATGCTCTTGAAAATTTCGTCTTTTGAAAATTTATGTCCACTTGGACCAAGGTTCATGAACTCCAATCAATACATAGTGATGAGTTTCCTGCTACTGCTAAGCAGAGATCAACTGCAAGGAAGTATCAGAGACATGCTGAAGTTGATCATATTTCCGAGCTTGTTAAAGATGATGTGCTGATTCATCTGATGCTCATGAAGAAATGGAATGTGCTTGAAAGTATTTCTTCTTCAGAAGCCTCCAGGAGAATCAACAGTCATGATTTGACTAGATGGTTGGCTCTTTGGCAAGATGCCGCTGGAACAGAGATGAATTGTGTAATTTGGTTTAGATTTTATCAATAAAATTTTTGTTTCGATTCATTGTTCTTTCCTTATCTGCAAATGAACTGATATCAGTTGACAAATAATTAACTAATAATAACTAACTGAAAAGTTATTATTTAAATAAAAATGACAAGTGAGAATGACTAACTGAACAGTTATAAAAATGACAACTAATTATGACTAACTAAACAGTTATATAAAAGAAAATGACAACTGACATATCATAATCAAATATTAAAATAAATCAATTAAACCAAGAATATTGCGAAAATGATAAAACTTGTCTCTGGTAATGGTTTGGTGAAGATGTCAGCTTCTTGTTGTTCAATTGGAATGTATTCCAGTCTGATAGCTTTATTCAGAGCATGATCTCTGATGAATTGATGCCTGTCATCAATGTGCTTAGTTCTGGAGTGAAGAATTGGTCTGTATGTAATTGCAATCGTGCTTGTACTATCACAAAATATTGGTGATTCTTTTGCACAAAATATTGGTGATTCTTTTGCAATGACTTCATAGTCCTTTAGTTGTTGCTGAATCCAGATCAGTTGTGCACAACATCTTCCAGCAGCAAGATATTCTGCTTCAATTGTGGAAGTTGCTATGGATGTTTGCTTCTTGCTGAACCATGAGATCAGTCTGTCTCCTAGAAACTGTATTGGAACATTTCATGTTCGAAATCTTGATTTTGATGTTAACAAAACTTGCTATTTTGTTTCTAATGATTTGCCTTAGTATGCAGGTAGCTAGGAACTGATCATGCTTCTAACTGATAAGTTAAGCGAGGTAAAACTAAAGCTATCGATATGTTAACTGAAAAGACCAACTGATCGACCAAACTGACTCAGTTCAACTGACATATCAAAGAACAGTTTAACTGACTGTCCAGCTGATGGATGATTCAGCAGAAGATCTTCAGAAGCTTGGACAGCTGATGAAGAGTTCAATTGATGAAGAATCCAGCTGACCAGTTCAATTGAAAGAGTGAAATCAGTTCGACTGACGAGCCAACTGATTTCACTAGTCCAACTAAAGATCAGTTCAGATGACCAGTTAGGAACATCAGTTAGAAACTATTTAGTTACAGATCAATACAAGCTTATCTTAGTGGACTCCAGCTACACACAAAGATACAAATATCTGTACAATTAAAGGTACAATAATGGACGTTGCAGCAAAGATTAAAGCCGAGAATTTCCTGAAGGCATGTCAGAAAAGTCAAGACACAATACCAAGGAATGCATTCAAAGCTGCAATGATCACATGGGATGAGTCTTGAAGTACGGTCTCAATGCCTCTATATATACAAGCTCAAGACCATCAGCAAGAAGAACAAGAGAGAGGACATACTCTAGTGTAAGCTTAGTCTAGAAGAAAGGGCACGCATATTGCATATCGGCTTACAAGAGGCAATCAGCCCAGAGGGAACACATCATCGTGTTATAAGCTTAGTCTAGAAGCATATTTCCCTCAGTGTGTGAGAACACTTTCGGGTAGTTTTCAGAGATCAGTTCTCTCACACACACCACCACCAGTCAAATACAGTCTTGCACAAAGACACTAAACTTCTGTATGTAGTCTTTCTCACATAGACATTAAAGAAGTGTTGACTGGAAGGTGCTGCCTTCAGTCTAGTCTAGGAGTTCATTGAGGCATTGGATAAGTCCCAAGCTGGATGTATTTGTACAAGTAGTTTGTAGAAATCAAAGTCTTCTAATGAATCCTACCCGAGGTGGTAGAAGGGGTGACGTAGGAGCAGTTGAAGTCTCCGAACATCCATAAACATATCTTGTGTATTTAACTGTTTAACTATTGTTTTCAAACCGATTTAACCAGTTAGAGCATCCGCCAGTTCAGTTCTCATCATAACTGAACTAATGAATTGAAAAACTAATCTAGTATTTTGGTTATTTAGTTACACAGAATATACAAATATATCAGTGTTTCTTAATGAAGGATTATTTCGAGTGTTTTCTGCTTTGTTCTATACCAAACTCGATCTAATTCATCCGTGTATACATTCTTAGAACACGAGCTATTGTAGCTCTTGGAGAATATTTTGTTTGAAGCAACTCAAGGTGCTCTACAAACGATCCTTCAAACTGACATGATCCACTGGTGCTTTTACGATCTAGCTTACATCCTGCATAATCTGCATCTGAATATCCAACTAAATTGAAAGAAGAATCCTTAGGATACCATAAACACACATTTTGTGTGACTTTAAGATGTTTTAAAATATGTTTGGCAACTGAAAAATGCGATTGCTTAGGATCTGCCTCAAATCTAGCACACATGCAAACATCAAATATAATATTAGGACGACTAGCAGTTAGGTACAATAATGAACCTATTAAACCTTTGTAAAGTGTCGTCTCAACTGATATTCTCCCTTGATTATTGTCTAGTTTAATAGATGAACTAGGGGTGTCAAAATACGACACGACCCGTCAACCCGACACGAACCAACACGAAAAAAATCAGGTTCGGGTTGGGGTTTTTCGGGTTCGGGTTCGGTTCGGGTTGGGTGGGTTCGGGTTAGTGTCATGTTAGGCGGGTTTCGGGTTGGGTCGGGTTGGGTCGCGGGTTGACCCGCGAACTTTTTTTTTGAAAATATTACCTATATTTTTATATATTGTATGTTTGAACAAAATTTATTGTATATTTATATGATAAATTTTCATCATTTAATATTTATTTTGCATATTTTTATTTTTTTAATAATTTTTTATTTGATTTAATAAATTTACTTTTAATTTTCTACAATTAAACTTTCAAATTTAAATCGGAAATTTTGTTATTATGTATTTAAATTAAAATATTATTATTATTTTTTATTTTTTTGAATTTTTTTCATTAATGTTTTTTAAAAAATAAATAAAATTCGGGTTAGGCGGGTTAGACGGGTTGAGTCGGGTTACACGGGATCGTGTTCGGGTTGGGGATTTTCGGGTTGCTTCGGGTTCGGGTTGGGTTCGGGTTGAAAAAAAAATAAAAAAAATTTTGCGGGTTGACCCGAAACCCGACCCAACCCACCCGATTGACACCCCTAAGATGAACTCATGGGAGTACTTGCTGCTGAGCATGTTTCCATGCCAAATTTTTTAAATAATTCCTTCGTGTATTTTGTATGAGTGATAAAGATAGCAGCCTCCAGTTGCTTCACTTGCAAACCGATGAAAAATGTCAGTTCACCCATCATACTCATCTCGAATTTTTCCTGCATTAGCTTGACAAATTTCGCACATAATTTAGGGTTAGTTGACCTAAAAATAATATCATCAACATATATTTGCACAAGTAAAATGTGATCGTTCTTATTGAATTTTAACAGAGTCTTGTCAACTGATCCAACAGTACAATTATGATCAGTTAGGAATTTTGATAGAGTTTCATCCCAAGCTCTTGGAGCTTTTCTAACACCATGTAAGGCTTTGTTCAAATGATATACATAATTAGGAAGAGAGTGATTAACAAAACCTGGTGGTTGTTCAACATATATTTCTTCCTGCAACTGACCATTCAGAAATGCAATCTTCACGGCCATTTGGTAGACTTTGAAATTTTTGAAAGATGCGTAGGCAAGAAACATTCTGATTGCTTCCAGTCTTGCAACTGATGCATAATTTTCATCGTAACCTATTCCTTTTTCTTGCATGTACCCTTGTGCTACAAGTCTTGCTTTGTTGCGCGCAACTAAACCATCTTTGTTGAGTTTGTTTCTGTATACCCACTTTGTACTTATAATCGTTTTAGAAACTGGTCTTGGAACTAAGTTTCAGACATTATTATGGTTTAACTGATTTAGTTCTTCTTGCATTGCATTTATCCAATTAGGATCAGCAAGAGGTTCATCAGTTTTCTTAGGTTCCACTTGGGAAACGAAAGCAGAATGAACAAATAAATTAAACATTTGATTTCGAGTTCTTACTGGATCAGATGGATTACCTAACACCAGTTCTGGTGGATGTGATTTATTCCATCTGTATTCAGTATTTGTTGCATCCATCTCAGCAACTGCTTCAATTGGCAACTGAATATTTTCTTCAGTTTCAGTTGTTGCTGTATCAGTTGGTAACTGATTGTTATCAATTTGCTCCACCAACTGAATATCAGTAATAATTTCTTGTTCAACTGATTGATCCAACACTTCTGGTTCTGGTGTTTGAAGTATGTTTCGAAAAATATGATTCTCCTCTTCATTATCATCCTCCAAACTGATATCTGTAAATCGATCAACTAGCTCAACTGGATCAGTTGGCTTATCAGTTAGCACAGATTCATCAAATACAACATGAATAGACTCTTCTACATTCAAAGTGCATTTGTTAAAAAAACTGCTAACTGAAGAACATCCCAGAAATATTCCCTCTGCAGATTTAGAATCAAAGACTCTTAAATGATTTTTGCTATTTTCAAGAATAAAACATCTGCAGCCGAATATCTAGAAATTAAAAACCACACCTTTGCGTCCATGCCAGATTTCATACGGTGTTTTCACATGATTCTTGTTAATCATTGATCTATTCTTAGTATAACATGTAGTGTTTACTGCTTCTGCCCAAAATCTTTGAGAAATACTAGAATCAGCAAGCATTGTTCTAGCATCTTCTTTAAGGATTCAATTTCTTCTCTCAGCTATACTATTTTGCTGAGAAGTTCTTGCTGCTGAGACCTCATGCTTGATTCTAGAATTTTCTAAAAATTGTGAAAGATTTTGATTGATGAATTCAGTCCCTCGATGAGGCCTTACTCGATCGATCTCAATTGATTTTTCATTTAATAGTCATTTTAAAAGCTTAATCAGTTGTACAACAGTTTGGTAATTGGATTTGAGAAAAATAACCCAAGAAAATCTTGAAAAGTCATCCACGACTACTAGAGAGTATTTCATTCCCCCAAAGCTCATGACTGGTATAGGACCAAAAGATACATATGTAGCAATTCTAAGCATCGGAAAGATAATTTACAACCCTTATTTTAAATGAAGATGTTACTTGTTTACCAAACTGACATGCTGAACAAATTTTATCTTGAAAAATCTATTTTGGGAAAACTAGTTACAAGATCATGGTTACTCAGATAGACAATAAATTTAGGGTTTAGGTTGTTCAATATCTTATGTCACAACCAGTTTTTAGAAGATTCGGAAGCTTTAAGACAAACTGGTGCATAAGATTGTTCAGTCAAACTGACTTTGTAGGTATTCCCACAACGATTTCCAGTTAGGATGATTTCATTAGTTGAGTCTCTAACTGAACAAGTGTGTCTGTCAAACTGAACTGAGAATTTATTGTCGCATAACTGACTAATGCTAATCAAATTATACTTCAAATTCTCAACTAATAAAACATCTTTAATCGTAAAATTACCATAGATAAGCTTCCCCCTACCCACAGTTTTACCTTTGTAGTTGTCTCCAAAACTTATGTTTGGACCAGTGTATTTGATCAGTTGGGATATCAAACTTGCATCCTCTATCATATGACGCGAGCATCCACTGTCCAGATACCAGATTGATTCTTTGTTTTTACCTGTCATATATAATCTTGGTACCCATAACTATTTGGGTTCTAAACTGATTAGTACTTTAGGAACCCAGACTTGGACAAGTCTAACTGACTTTCCAGTTGCTGTATTCCAGATAGTTTTTTCGGCTTGTGTGTGCTTGATGTGTAGTGTGCAGATGAAGCAATATGAGTTTTAGCCTTTTTCAACTTGTTATTCAGCCGATATATTTTCTAAACTGGCTTGATGTTATACTAATTGGAGTAGCCATTTGAATAGTTCAAGTATTTATTACTGAACTTTTTTGATGACTGACTTTGTGGGTCAGTTGAAATTTTTGGGCTATAACAAATACCATATCTTCTAGCCTTGTTTTTATTTTCAATAGGCTGTATAACTTGTTTACTTGGCTCTAGTTGTTCTTGTACCACAACTGATTTTACAAAGTGCATGTATTTCCCTTTGTTCATGTTCATTTTAGGCTCAGTATCACTGGTGGAATTTTCATCTTGGTTGTTGAACCCTAAACCAGTTTTATCAGTAACTGATTTTTGTTTCTCTTATATTTCAGCTAATGCAACAGATGATTTGTTCCATGCTTTAATAAGCTCAGTTTGCTTTGAATTTTCAAGCATCAACTGCTGAATCATTGATTGATTCTTACTTCTTTCAGCATTGAGCTCAGCAATCTCCCTTTTAAGACTCAACAGATCAACTGATTCATCAATTTCAGTTTTGTTGTCTATGAGATCAGTTTGCTTAGCTCTGGCCTTCTTAAAAGATAAGGCAATCTTGTTATTACTCATTCACCATGTCATGAAGCGTAGAAATGAGTTCATCAGGTGGCAAGGTTGGGTGTTTTTCGAAACATATAGGAGTCGATGCATTGTAGTCGGAGATTCACCGCTTACCTTCGGGTATGGAAATCCTATGTGATCTCATGTATATGTAGTTTGAAATCTCTGATCAGAGTATGATGGTAATTATTAAATGGGTTTCATAGATTACACCATCGATGCAACTACGACATGACACATAGTATCGATTCTTTGGTAGCCCTCGATATACCAATAGTTGTCGAATCGGTCGGGATATATGAGTTGAAGGAACCGTACTGTACGCTAAATATAATTGAATGATTCTTGCAGGCACTATCATTTGATACCTAGGGAATCAGGTAAGCGATGCCGCTAAGCTTTAACATGATTGGTTGGGTACTATCAGACTTGATTTCTGACGTTCTTATTATCAAGGAGTTGATAAGTAAGAATGGAGCAATTGAGGTATGCTCATATAAGAACATGTTTAGTGTCGAATCACATGGAGATATGAACCCACGGCTAGTTGTATCAATGAACCATTGAGGGTCACACAAGTGCTAACTTTATAGATCCCGTTGAGAAGTTAAAAATAGTTCAATGTGTTGAACGGCTTATAAAGGAGTTTATAAGCGCAAAGAAAAATAGAAGTATGACTTCTATAAGGAGAATGTAATTGTTAATTTGAGGAAGTGTTCTTAAATTAAAAAGTTGGCCAAACAAATAATGTATTTGAAAATTGTGATTTTCATAAACATTATTATGGACTAAACTAAATTAATTCAAATGTTGAATTAATTAAACACAAGTAGACCTTGTAGAGTCCAAATAATTAAATTAATTCAGGTGTTGAATTAATTAAATAACATTGGGCCCTATAGAGCCCAATTGGAAATAATTATTAAACTAGTGGGCTTGAGTAAAATCAAGTAAGTTTAAATGGACTCAAATGTGTTTGAGACATTTAAATAAAAGTCCATGGGCCTTGTAATTATTACAAGCCCAAATATAATTGCATGCTTGGGAGGTGAAAGGTTGGAGGCAACTTTTGAGTTAATGGCATGACATGCACATGCAACTTTTTCTTTTCAATTTTTCCACAACCAAGAAAGTTTTTTCCTCCCTTTTCTAAACCCCTTGGCCGAAAATTTTAGAGTTCATTTTCCTTCATTTTTCTTTCTTCAATTATTGAGGAAAATCTCTCTTCTCAAATGAAAAATGCTCTAATTTTTCTAATACAAAATTAGAGTGGATTTAGCTTGTTGGTGGTGGGCTTTATTTTGAGCAAGGTTTGCTCAAAGGAGGCTTGTAGATTTGTCTACCTATCAAGAGCCAAGTTGTTTACAACTTGGTTGGAGCCATCATCAATCTCAAAAGATTGATAGGTAATTTTCTAAAACACACTACGAATATCATTATGTGTTTTTTATATATTTGCTACACACTATAGCGGTTGAGGTGCTCGGTTTTTGCTAAGAAAAATATTTTGAAACGTCCGTTGCGTTTTCGGGCACCTTAATCGACCCCCTTTCAGTTACATGTCTATCAATCTCATTATATCAATAAAATATATCAATACAACATATTATGTGGAAATTTGTGTTTAGTTACACTGATACACCGACGCATACTGTAAGAATTATAAGGGATTTTTTTGATTGCATAAATTATGATTAGATATTTCTAAAATTACTAATTTTTTTTAAATTTTTATTATTGTTTCCAGTTTAATTAGATTGTGTACAACAAAAATGTTATTTACGTAAAAATCATTAATGATTCATACGATAATAATACTTGGCGATATGTTTGCCCTTTGTTCTCCTCCGAGATTGTAGAGATTCATCGCCATGTTATAGTTCAGAATGAGACGATTTATTCCAACGTCTTCGATTGATAACAATGACTTTAACAATATCAAAAGAATAGGTCATCACAATAACTAACATTCAACTAATAAATAACTATCATTCAAACTAGTATTCAAACAAAATGAAAAGGAAAAATAAATCATAATAAAAATCATAATAAATGAAAAGGAAAAATAAATAATATTATTACTAACATATTTTACTTGTCATTCAAACAAGGATACAAAACACATATATTAATACACAATGCTGGAAATTCTTCTTCAATCATCGATATTCCTGATGTGGCAGTCATCTTTTGTTCCTGAAATAAAATATATCAATACAACAATTATTTGTGAATAATAACAATTCAAAAAGTAGTGAAATTGAAAATTTCAAACCTAATGTCACGTTTATATATTTGTTGTTTGTCGTCTCTTTCTAGTTACAGGTCTATCCATCTCATTCCTCAAATGAGATTTTCTATCTCTATCACTTCTATTTATTTCACGTTTAACATGGTTGTGATGCAATTCAAATGTGGGTTCATCCGAATATCTCTCATCTGCAACGTGTTAAAAATTTGTCACATATGTTGCTGAGTACTCAAGCATGTTATACCATGGTCGCACAATTGCTTTTGGTATAGCGAATTCCATTCAGCTGTGCAAATATCATGTGTTATGGGATGCCAAAAATGTCCATTTCCTACACGAGCATTCACTTGTTGACAACTTTACCACTTGCACATGTTTTCCATGACCGGGTCTTCCCCCAGTGGCATCTGAGGTCATTTGGTCTCCTATAACATATTTCTTAACATGATGCTCACTCGATTTTCTAGCACATTCCTCATAATTATGACATGCAAAATCTGGCCATGGATAATTTTCTTGAACCATATGATGACCTTTGTGACACGTTCTGTAGTGCCCAAATTCAGTACACGTATAACCCATGCATTTATTTGATTATTGAAGCATGTATTTAATTTTAAAACGAGTCTTAATAGTGCATGATTTATTGAAATGCATTGTTTTAAATTATTTATGTTCATGTGACGCACGTTAAAATGTCTTTCTCAAGTTTCTTGTTTCAGGCGACTATTCGAGGCGAGATTGAGGAAAAGACCCGGTGACGATTTTTGGCTACTTAAAGGTGGAATTTTATTTTTAAGTTGAGAATGGGGCGTTTTAAGTAATTTATTAAGTTTAGCAGTTTAAAGCTTAAGTTGTTTATTTAGGTGAGTTTAGAAATTTTAAAACTCTTAAAATTTCTCACTTGTGTGTGTTTTATTTTAAATGTAGTAATGCTAGTGTTTTGGTGTATTCTAGTGGGGTGTTAGCATTTTATTTAAAGAGTTATCAAGTTATTTGTAATTTTAATTAGCATGTTATTAACAGTTTTAATTGAGAGATTAAACAAATTTTTATCCTTAAATTATCTCTAACTCACGCCACACACACACACTACACACTTTTACACCCACCTATTCACGCCTAAACACAAACACACACCCATATTTCATTCAAACTCTTTTAAATTTTGAGAAAAACACCTTAGGGTTCTTAGCCTAGAGCAGCCGCCCCCTCCCTTGATATTCCAGCAAATTTCGTTGGTTTCTTTCAAAGAAAAAACGAGCCGCCATCGTCCCGGATCAAGCCTCGCTCCGTCTCCGCTTCGGTGTCGTCGTTACGGTATCTTTAAATATCAAAAGGCATGTATATTCTGTTCTTTCTGCATCGATCTTGTCATAGTATGCGTTTTGTTATTTTATGCGTGAAAATCCATGTGTGACATTCGTCGTTTGAGCGGAAAATGGTTTGAATGCGTTTGAAATACTTTTTAGATCTGAAAACTCGTAACTCACTGTTCTGTTGAAATCTGCGATTTTTCTGTCGAGATTTTGAGAAAACTTTCAACTAAAAAATTTTATAACTTTTCGATGCCTTCGATTTGATATAAAATTCGAGATTTTTGGATCAAAATTGAGTGAGTTATGATGTTTTTCGCGGGGCTGCTCAAACTGCGACTTTTAGAAAATTGTGTTCTTGAAGTTTTTGTTGCAGGCTTCGTTGGGGATCGACGGGTGATCGTTGCTGCGTCTAGGTATGATTAGTATGATGTTGGGATGTCATTTGATACGTCGTATAGTGTCGATAGGCACTCGAATGCGTTAGGAGTCGTGAGAAACGAATTTGTGTCAACTGCTATGCTTTGAATTGTATATGTTGTAAGGTGAACTCATTGCTTTGGGTGTTTGTACGAATTTGGTTGATGTTATGGAATGCCAAGGTGGGTCTTGGGGTGTCGATTCATAGTCAGTGCAACCGAGTCTAGAAAGTTGAGCGAAGCATGTACAAGATTTTCGTGAGTTCGCGATCACAGTGGGTACACGGACCCGCACACGGACCTAGTCACGGGGTCCGTGCCTTTGTTTCTTTCGCAGTGCCAAATTCCCGAGGCTACACGGACCCCCACACGGACCTATGCACGGGGTCCGTGCCCCTCCTCCTTTTCGATGTCTTTTTCCAGAGTCTACACGGACCCCAACACGGACCTAAGCACGGGGTCCGTGTCTCCCCTTTTCTGCACACACACTTTACAGTGCCTACACGGACCCGGAGCCGGACCTGGGCACGGGGTCCGTGTCTTGCATGTTTTGGGGAAAATATTTGTAACATGTTTTGAAGTGTGACGTCATGGTTTAGGGCAAGGATTATCAAGGTCGTGTCATGGGAAATTTTAGAACGTCCTAAGTAATGATTGAACTCGAGAGTAAGTATGATTTCTACGTTAAGTTATGCAAGTTAAGTATGCAAATTCGTGTTAGTATGTGCAGCAATGGCACCGATCGAAGTCCAACGAATCCCTCAACGCCAAGTAAGTATGTATGACGTGCAATGAAAATCTTTTAAGTTTTTGAGGTATGCTAAATGTCTTGTGACCAAATTATGAATGGGTTTGGAAGTCGGTGAACGTGGCCGAGGACCTCTCCGTCCCGTTAAATTATGAACGGGTTAGATTGCGGTTGGAAAGCGTTAAATTATGAACGGGGACCAACCAGCCCGTTAAATTATGAACGGGGATCTCATGTATGCGGCAGTGGATACGTCCCTGTCAGCCCAGTACTGTGGTGTGTCTGATCAGGCGTTTATTATGCTATGGGTCACTTGCTTTGAAACATCCTCTACGAAAAATGATGAAGTCATGTATGTTTTAGTATGCTCAAGTATGCAGTTATGATTATGAAAGTTTCACGCTATGGCACGTCTATTTATGTATGCAAGTTCAAGTTTATTTTGCAAGCTCAAGTTTCAAGTTATGTACGTTCTATTTTTAAGATGCATGCGATTTTATTATGTAGTACTCGTTATCCCAGTTTATACGTGTTGAGTCTTTAGACTCACTAGACTTGATCGATGCAGGTGACTATGTTGATGAGGAGACGGGAGGTGGCGACCAAGGGGCAGGCTTGGACTGAGCGGGAGGCTAGACCCGAGGACCGCATACGCTATTTTAAGTTTTTAAGAAAATACAATTATACTCTGATTTTATGATCGGGTTGTGAGACTTTTTGAGACAGCTTCTCTTTTAGCAAATTTTAATTGTGATGGTTGATTTCAAAGATATTTTATGAATGATGAGTGATGACCGTGTGGATGTTTTTATTTAAGAAAATTTTTAATTTTTCCGCAAATTTTAAGTATGAAAAGTACGGTTCGTTACAGTTGGTATCAGAGCGGTGTTCTTGTAAAGGGCTATGCCTACTGCCAGTCGCAAGAAGCTCACGAAGTCACACCTCAAGTCTGTAAGTTTAAAGTTTTGCATTATGTTATGTAGTAAGCATCAAGTTATAATTTCAGTATGTATACGTTTTAAATTTGATTTACGTGCATCATAAAATATTGATATATGTTCATGCATATTGGGTTTACGTGTTGGGTGAATTAATGGAATAGTTTGCCTCCTAGACGTTTGGTTAACCGGGAAACAAGGGATGAGAACAGAGAGCATCGAGTTGAGGACAGGGAACATCGAGATGAGGAGAGGGCCAATCCTCCACCACCCCTACCACCAGATATGCAGGCTCAGATGCTTGCCGGTATGACGCAGTTCTTCGCACAGTTTGCGGGGAACCAGGCAGCAGCAATAGGTGCAGGGGCGAGGCCCCAACCAGAGGCAGTATATGAGAGGTTCCGGAGGATGAGTCCGAAGGAGTTTTCTGGTACCACTGACCCGATGGTAGCAGAGGGATGGATTAAGTCCATAGAGGTAATATTTGACTTTATGGAACTGACCGACGCAGATAGGGTCAGATGTGCCACGTTCCTTCTGACAGGGGACGCCAGATTATGGTGGGAGAGTGCATCAGTGGCAGTCAACTTGCAGGTGCTGCCTTGGAATGGTTTTAAGGAGGTTTTCTACTCCAAGTACTTCACTGAGGAAGTACGAACCAGACTCACCAACGAGTTTATGATGCTGCGGCAGGGGGACAGTAGCGTGGCAGAATTTGTTAGGAAGTTTGAGAGGGGATGTCACTTCGTGCCCCTCATTGCTAATGATGTCCAGGCGAAGTTGAGGCACTTCTTAAGTGGTTTGCGGCCGATCCTGCGCCGTGATGTGAGAGTAGCTGGCTCTACCTCTTATGCAGTTGCCGTTTCTAGAGCATTGGCTGCAGAGCAAGATCTGAGAGATATTGAGGCGGACAGGCAGGGAAAGAGGCCCTATCAGGCACCACCGCAACACCAGCAGCAACAATAGCAGAGACCCCAGTTTAAGAGGCCGTTTCAGGGGCCGCCTGGGAAAAAGCCATATCCAAGACCGCCAAAGGGCAAGGGTCCAATTCAGCAGCAAGGAGCGCCTCAGAAGCCCGCTATCTTCCAAGTGTGCCAGAAGTGCAATCGCCAGCATCCCAGACAGTGCCTATGGAGATCCGGGAAATGTTTTAAATGTGGAGCTACAGACCATGTGCTGCAAGAGTGCCCACAGTGGAAGCAGCCAACCCAGGGCAGGGTATTCGCCATGCATGCACAGGAGGCGGATCCAAACACCACCTTACTGACTGGTAAACTTTTCTACCTAAGCTCAGTATTATTTTGCTTCGCATGTGGAATGTTCACTTGGGATTATTAGCGTGCTAGTAATATTTTGTTTGCCTAGGGTTATTGAATTCCATTGTGCTTAAGGTTTATGTTTGAAATTTTGGGAATATAAGTTGTGTTGTGCTAACGCATCACAGGAAACATTTTTATTAAGAGATTATCCACAACTGCACTGATAGACTCAGGAGCCACTCACTCCTTCATATCAGAGACGTTTGCTAATCATTTGGACCTCAAGTCCATTGGCCTAGACGTGAACTTTTCGGTGACAGTCCCATCAGGGGAAGAGCTGTTAGCTACCAGTGTGGTCAGAGAAATCGATCTAGAACTGCACGGCCACCTAGTGTATGCCGACTTGATCGTCTTACCAATGCCAGAGTTTGATATAATTCTGGGAATGGACTGGCTGACAAGGAACAGAGTCTTAATAGATTTTCAGAAGAGGTCAGTTTTGGTTAGACCGCCAGGCATGAAGCAATTTCTTTTTGAGCCAGCCAGATGGAGAAGCTTTCCTCGCATGATTTCGTGCATGCAGGCGAGGAGGTTGATCTCCAAGGGATGTCAGGCCTTCTTGGCTAGTATTATTTCAGCGCCTGACGTGCCCACTCCATCTTTATCAGAGGTACCTATAGTCAAAGAATTTCCAGACGTCTTTCCTGATGACGTCACCGGCCTTCCACCAGAGAGAGAGGTGGAGTTTGCAATCGATCTCGTGCCAGGCACAGCGCCAATCTCTAAGGCACCATATAGATTAGCTCCAACTGAGATGTTAGAGCTCAAGCAGCAGATTCAGGAGCTTCTCGACAAGGAATTTATCCGTCCTAGTTTCTCACCATGGGGCGCACCAGTGCTCTTTGTAAAGAAGAAGGATGGGAGCATGAGACTGTGCATCGATTACCGAGAGCTGAACAAGGTAACGATCAAGAATAAGTACCCGTTGCCTAGAATCGAAGACTTGTTCGATCAGTTGCAGGGAGCTACCGTGTTCTCTAAGATAGATCTTCGATCCGGGTATCACCAGCTGAAGGTTAAGGATGCAGATGTTCACAAAACGTCCTTCAGGACCAGGTATGGGCATTTCGAGTTCTTAGTAATGCCATTCGGTCAGACAAATGCTCCAGCAATTTTCATGGACCTCATGAATCGAGTATTTCAGCCCTACCTCGATCAGTTCGTCATAGTGTTTATTGACGACATTCTCATATACTCGAAGAGCCACGAGGAGCATAACCAGCATTTGAGGACAGTCTTGCAGACCTTGCAGAGTCGCAAGCTATTTGTGAAGTTCAGTAAGTGTGAATTTTGGCTGCAGAAAGTTGCATTTTTGGGGCATATAGTATCTAGCAGTGGTATTGAGGTGGACCCAGCGAAGGTATCAGCCGTTAAGGAATGGGTTGAACCAAAGAACGCATCAGAAATCCGTAGCTTTTTGGGTTTAGCCGGTTAATACCGTAAGTTCATTAAGGGATTTTCGTCCATAGCAGTGCCACTCACTTCACTAACCAAGAAAAATGCTAAGTTTGTGTGGAGTGAGGAATGCCAGAAGAGCTTCGACACCTTGAAGCAAGCTCTTATTTCAGCGCCAGTGTTAGCCATGCCGACAGGGCAAGGTGAGTTTGTACTTTATACCGATGCATCTAAGCTCGGATTAGGCGCAGTGTTGATGCAACAAGGTCGGGTCATAGCTTATGCTTCCAGACAGTTAAAGGTGCACGAGAAGAACTACCCGACGCACGATCTTGAGTTAGCCGCCGTCGTCTTCGCACTGAAAATTTGGAGACACTATCTATACGGCGAGAAATGTCAGATTTTCACCGACCACAAGAGTCTCAAATATTTCTTCACACAGAAAGAGTTGAATATGAGACAGAGACGGTGGTTAGAACTTGTGAAAGATTACGACTGCGAAATTAGCTACCATCTGGGAAAAGCTAATGTTGTCGCAGACGCTTTGAGCAGAAACGTGGCAGTGGTAGCTCAGTTGTCAGCTCAGAGACCGCTACAGTCGGAGATTCAGAAGTTTGGTCTAGAGATTTATCGTGATGGCAAGGCTCCTAGGCTGTCTAATCTGACAGTCAAGTCTGATTTGCTAGATCGCATCCGGGCAGGTCAGTCTTCAGATGAGCAGTTACAGAAATGGAGACTGAAAGACGAAGCCAAGGGCAGTGTGTTGTACACAGTTTCAGACGGCATTGTGAGATACAGAGGTAGAATGTGGGTGCCTAGTGTTGGTTCGATCAGACAGGATATTTTGACAGAGGCACACGCATCTCCGTATTCCATTCACCCAGGAGGTACCAAGATGTACAAAGACCTACAGTTATTGTATTGGTGGCCAGGGATGAAGCAAGACATCCGTAGGTTCGTATCAGAATGTCTCACTTGTCAGCAAGTAAAAGCTAAACATTAGAGACCAGCAGGGTTGGTTAAGTCACTCTCCACCCCCGAGTGGAAGTGGGAGAATATTACTATGGATTTTGTTGTTGGGTTGCCGAGATCAGTCAGAGGATAGAATTCCACTTGGGTTATAGTGGACCGACTCACTAAATCAGCGCATTTCCTACCGGTGAAGACGACTTTCTCCATGACGTAGTATGCGGAGCTTTATCTCAGGGAGATAGTTCGTTTACATGGATTTCCAGTATCGATTGTGTCCGACAGGGACCCAAGGTTTACGTCGTCCTTTTGGAAGAGCTTACATGCAGCCATGGGGACGAAGTTGCTTTTCAGTACAGCTTTTCACCCGCAGACAGATGGCCAGTCTGAGCGAGTGATTCAGGTTTTAGAGGATTTGATAAGGGCGTGCATGATTGATTTTCAAGGAACTTGGGAGTCTAGACTACCTCTAGTGGAGTTCACATACAACAACAGCTTCCAAGCATCTATTGGTATGGCTCCCTATGAGTCGTTGTACGGGAGGAAGTTCAGATCACCAGTTCATTGGGATGAAGTTGGTGAGAGGACAGAACTTGGTCCAGAGTTAGTTCAGCAAACTGCAGACGTGGTGGTCAAGATTCGTGAGAGAATGAAGACTGCCCAAAGCCGTCAAAAGAGCTATGCCGATAAAAGGAGAAGAGATCTCGAGTTTGCCGTAGGAGATCACGTTTTTATCAAGATAGCACCTATGAAGGGAGTTATGAGATTTGGAAAGAGAGGCAAACTGAGTCCGAGTTTCATTGGGCCGTTCGAGATTTTGGACAGAGTGGGGACACTAGCCTACCGTGTTGCCCTTCCGCCGAAGATGCTGAGGAAATATCTGGCGAATCCTTCGCATATTCTGAGTTACGAGCCGTTGCAGCTAGCTCTAGACCTGTCTTATGAGGAGAAACCAGTCCAAATCCTAGACAGGCAAGAGCGTAGGCTTCGGAACAAAGTGACTAAGCTAATCAAAGTCCGGTGGCTAAATCAATCAGTGGAAGAAGCCACATGGGAGTCAGAAGCAGACATGAGACTTCGCTACCCGGAGTTGTTCGGTAAGACTTAATTTCGAGGACGAAATCTTTATAAGTGGGGGAGGAACTGTAGTGCCCAAATTCAGTACACGTATAACCCATGCATTTATTTGATTATTGAAGCATGTATTTAATTTTAAAACGAGTCTTAATAGTGCATGATTTATTGAAATGGATTGTTTTAAATTATTTATGTTCATGTGACGCACGTTAAAATGTCTTTCTCAAGTTTCTTGTTTCAAGCGACTATTCGAGGCGAGATTGAGGAAAAGACCCGGTGACGATTTTTGGCTACTTAAAGGTGGAATTTTATTTTTAAGTTGAGAATGGGGCGTTTTAAGTAATTTATTAAGTTTAGCATTTTAAAGCTTAAGTTGTTTATTTGAGTGAGTTTAGAAATTTTAAAACTCTTAAAATTTCTCACTTGTGTGTGTTTTATTTTAAATGTAGTAATGCTAGTGTTTTGGTGTATTCTAGTGGGGTGTTAGCATTTTATTTAAAGAGTTATCAAGTTATTTGTAATTTTAAATAGCTTGTTATTAACAGTTTTAATTGAGAGATTAAACAAATTTTTATCCTTAAATTATCTCTAACTCACGCCACACACACACACTACACACTTTTACACCCACCTATTCACGCCTAAACACACACACACACCCATATTTCATTCAAACTCTTTTAAATTTTGAGAAAAACACCTTAGGGTTCTTAGCCTAGAGCAGCCGCCCCCTCCCTCTGATATTCCAGCAAATTTCGTTGGTTTCTTTCAAAGAAAAATCGAGCCGCCATCGTCCCGGATCAAGCCTCGCTCCGTCTCCGCTTCGGTGTCGTCGTTACGGTATCTTTAAATATCAAAAGGCATGTATATTCTGTTCTTTCTGCATCGATCTTGTCATAGTATGCGTTGTGTTATTTT
Organism: Primulina eburnea; assembly: GCF_022965805.1. Classification (NCBI taxonomy): domain Eukaryota; kingdom Viridiplantae; phylum Streptophyta; class Magnoliopsida; order Lamiales; family Gesneriaceae; genus Primulina; species Primulina eburnea. The sequence goes on from NC_133108.1 coordinate 15,266,796, forward strand.
ATGCGTGAAAATCCATGTGTGACGTTTGTCGTTTGAGCGGAAAATGGTTTGAATGCGTTTGAAATACTTTTTAGATCTGAAAACTCGTAACTCACTGTTCTGTTGAAATCTGCGATTTTTCTGTCGAGATTTTGAGAAAACTTTCAACTAAAAAATTTTAGAACTTTTCGATGTCTTCGATTTGATATAAAATTCGAGATTTTTGGATGAACATTGAGTGAGTTATGATGTTTTTCGTGGGACTGTTCAAACTGCGACTTTTACGAAAATTGTGTTCTTGAAGTTTTTGTTGCAGGCTTCGTTGGGGATCGACGGGTGATCGTTACTGCATCTAGGTATGATTAGTACGATGTTGGGATGTCATTTGATACGTCGTATAGTGTCGATAGGCACTCGAATGCGTTAGGAGTCGTGAGAAACGAATTGGTGTCAACTGCTATGCTTTGAATTGTATATGTTGTAAGGTGAACTCATTGCTTTGGGTGTTTGTACGAATTTGGTTGATGTTATGGAATGCCAAGGTGGGTCTCGGGGTGTCGATTCATAGTCCGTGCAACCGAGTCTAGAAAGTTGAGCGAAGCATGTACAAGATTTTCGTGAGTTCGCGATCACAGTGGGTACACGGACCCGCACACGGACCCAGTCACGGGGTCCGTGCCTTTGTTTCTTTCGCAGTGCCAAATTCCCGAGGCTACATGGACCCCCACACGGACCTATGCACGGGGTCCGTGCCCCTCCTCCTTTTCGATGTCTTTTTCCAGAGTCTACACAGACCCCAACACGGACCTAAGCACGGGGTCCGTGTCTCCCTTTTTCTGCACACACACTTTACAGTGCCTACACGGACCCGGAGCCGGACCTGGGCACGGGGTCCGTGTCTTGCATGTTTTGGGGAAAATATTTGTAACATGTTTTGAAGTGTGACGTCATGGTTTAGGGCAAGGATTATCAAGGTCGTGTCATGGGAAATTTTAGAACGTCCTAAGTAATGATTGAACACGAGAGTAAGTATGATTTCTACGTTAAGTTATGCAAGTTAAGTATGCAAATTCGTGTTAGTATGTGCAGCAATGGCACCGATCGAAGTCCAACGAATCCCTCAACGCCAAGTAAGTATGTATGACGTGCAATGAAAATCTTTTAAGTTTTTGAGGTATGCTAAATGTCTTGTGACCAAATTATGAATGGGTTTGGAAGTCAGTGAACGTGGCCGAGGACCTCTCCGCCTCGTTAAATTATGAACGGGTTAGATCGCGGTTGGAAAGCGTTAAATTATGAACGGGGACCAACCAGCCCGTTAAATTATGAACGGGGATCTCATGTATGTGGCAGTGGATACGTCCTTGTCAGCCCAGTACTGTGGTGTGTCTGATCAGGCGTTTATTATGCTATGGGTCACTTGCTTTGAAACATCCTCTACGAAAAATGATGAAGTCATGTATGTTTTAGTATGCTCAAGTATGCAGTTATGATTATGAAAGTTTCACGCTATGGCACGTCTATTTATGTATGCAAGTTCAAGTTTATTTTGCAAGCTCAAGTTTCAAGTTATGTACGTTCTATTTTTAAGATGCATGCGATTTTATTATGTAGTACTCGTTATCCCAGTTTATACGTGTTGAGTCTTTAGACTCACTAGACTTGATCGATGCAGGTGACTATGTTGATGAGGAGACGGGAGGTGGCGACCAAGGGGCAGGCTTGGACTGAGCGGGAGGCTAGACTCGAGGACCGCATACGCTATTTTAAGTTTTTAAGAAAATACAATTATACTCTGATTTTATGATCGGGTTGTGAGACTTTTTGAGACAGCTTCTCTTTTAGCAAATTTTAATTGTGATGGTTGATTTCAAAGATATTTTATGAATGATGAGTGACGACCGTGTGGATGTTTTTATTTAAGAAAATTTTTAATTTTTCCGCAAATTTTAAGTATGAAAAGTACGGTTCGTTACACGTTCAATGAAGTGTTGTACACACCTGTGAAGGATCAAGTGTACTATCACATAAAGAAGAAGGCTATGAGCACCATTTAGCACAATATTTTATGTACTTTGACATGTTGGTCATCATCACCCCATGACGCCAACCACCGTAACGGGTAGAATCCATTTCTTTGAACTAGCCAAATATCTATTTGCCAAAATTTTTTTGTTCTTGATTGCCACCATTGTAGCTTCGAACTTACAAATTTGCACATGCAGCCAAAGATGGGCAAGGATCAACAACTTAATTAACTAGCTAAGTTGACGTTGAAGTGGAAAGAGAAGTAATAAGCGTATCCGCTTGCTAGCATAAATCTTTCAAATCCAATATTTGAATTTAACATTAAAATTTGAGCGTACATATATAAAAAAAACGATACACCATGTGGCGGTCGAAAACATGGTAAATTGTCAATTGCTCGCATAATTCCCTTATGCCCATCATAAATTAGACACACACCGTTTGCACCACAAAAAACATGTCCGCCAAGATTCTCCAAGAACCAATTCCACGAATATGATATTTATTCATCCACTTTGGCAAAAGCTGTGGTGAAACTTGATTGTTTGCATCCATCCATATTGAAAACGATCAACAATTGTGCTTATATTTAGTGTAAATATGTGTAGCATCAACATTTATGATTTTACAGCAGTATCGAAACCCATCTATGCACGACTTGTAAGCCCAAAAACATAGTTCAATGTTTTTATCGATCAGTTGTTGGATCTGAGATGGTTCCACTCTACAACTATTACCAGATATATTTGAATAGAGCACTCATATATTTTGAAAGTATTTGCACATAGCTCTTCCATTTGACATAAACAATATCCATCACACGTTGCAAACTTCTTCATGCTTCGATATATGAGATTATGTATTCAAAATTTTCTTTTACTTGCTCAATTATATAATTGATCTCGAATGAAAGATCATATTGTACAGTGCCAAATAATATATTTTCCACAATCTCACTACTCAAGTTGCGATAATCAAGGCTGAAATTTGTAGGTATACATATATGTGGCCTACCAGATTTGATTAAATTCCAATAAATCGTCATTAACCTGAAAGAAACTCGGAAACCGCATCGACGCCTAACAGTAGATGAGGTGTTTTTGCACCGTAATTTTCACAAAATACATGCGCTCTCGACATTACTATATTCACATCTGTCAATTCTAACTGATTAATCTTTCATAGTTGCGATCAAATCATTTTTATCCTTAAAAATCATGTTTACAAATAGATCTCCTTTGTCTGGATTATAATAGCTGGATAACAAATAAGAAGGTACAATAATAGAATCAGGAAGCTCTTTCGCGAATACTTTATCAAAAAATGATGGCATGTTAGACGTGTTTGACATAAATGGTGCAAGTTTTCTTTGTAATGTGTCATGAGGTGGTTCACTTGATGATGTCACATCATTGGGACATGCATACATATCCTTCTCTACCATCTTCGTCATTATATTAGTATTATGAAGACTCGCCATATGACATCTCGTGTTTATTATCACTATTAAAAGAATCATGATAATTTTTGTCATAATTTGAAGAACGAACCTCTGCATCAACTACATCATCAATTGGATCACAACTTGTTCCAACATTTTTGGCCCAAATTGTTTCTGTATTAGGTCAACATGTGGGATTGAATCCTCACACGCCAGATATACATCGATCCCATGATCCACTTCCGTGCTTGAAATGTATATTGCTTAATCCTTTGTGACAGGTACAATATGTGCCCGAATCAGTAGAACCCCGGTACGTAGAAGTACCGGGTTGGTTACTGAAACCACATTCGACGACGTGTGGGATGTATGGTTCAAGTTCATGTATCTGCATATTTTGATATTGCATTATAAACTCTAAAATTTATTCATCAACAATGTTGACATGTAATTGATATCAAGAATCATTTTTCCATGAATGAATTGATAATTCCATTGTAAAATTCATTGGATCGATGTTTAACTTCGTACTCACAAATTGAATCAGCTCCAACAAAGTAATAGATTGTAATACTCGAATAAATCTCACATGTGTGATAATATATTCAACCGATCCATTCTTAATAATAATATCACCACCAAAAACATAAGAGAACACTGATTATCCATTAAACTGATTGAAAAATCTTAAATATAGAATAACATGTTTAAATTTTAAGAAGGAAGGTGATACTGAAAATCATAGACATAAAATTATAAAAAACTGATATGAAATGTTTGAAGAAATCATAATCTTTATAGTAAATAAGCAGACCAAATTTTAAAATCTCTAGAATAAAAAATCTGGAACTAAAAGTTTAAGTCGGGAATCACGCAAAGTTAAAGCCAAGAATCGTGTAATTTATGGGAATCGCACTACATAGTCTGTTGCCAAAGAAAGCGGACGCTGTATACCGGTTCAGTAGATGCTAGCTAAGGGGGCAATGCCCCATTCCATTAATTTCTCGACACGTGTCAATTCATTTTATTTTTTTAATTGCACAAACCTTCTCAACCCCTTCCATTAATATTTTGACACATGTCAATTAAATTTTTTTTTAATTCCACAAACCATGGTTAAGTGATTTCAAATATTGGCTGTTCTCTCTCACTCTCAACCATGCTTTTTCATTTCGAAATCCTCAATTCTTCTCTCTTCCTCTCTTCTATCTCGGCATCTACTGTTCATCTTTTACAGCAGGGAAATGAGCTCCTCTCATTGAATCAGGCAAGATGAGGCTTTTCATGCCACTGCACAGTTGTTTTTGTACAATCTTGGCTATTCTCTTCCCCTCTCATTGTTTTTTATTTTGTTTTGCCTAAAGATTTTATTATTTGACTCGAAAATGTGGAAAATGTGGTAAACCGAGAAACTGTCTCTTTGTTCATCTGTTATTCACCCCAAATAGCAAAGACGGAATTATATAATTAGAAAACAACAATGAGGGAAAGGGGGCCGAACCTTTTTAATTTATGCATGAAAGTAGAAATCTTGGTGTGGAAACAGAATCTGCAAATTAATCAACAAATCTGTTGGATACTCCAACACTTCCAATTGTATCAATTTTGTGAAACTGTATTTGATGTTTGAGAATATGGCCGTGAATGTGAAATAAGGTTGAAAATAAATTATAAGACCTGTTGAAAATGCTTTTTTGGCTCGAAAATGTGGTAAACCGAGAAACTCACTGAAAATGTGGAAATTTTGACATTAAACTATACCTTCTGAACATTGGCCAAAGTAACAAGGCTCTCAAGTCTAGACTCTTTGTTTGTGTGTATGTGCGGTATGAGAGTGTATATCTGTAAAAAAAAATAAAATAATTTATTTCATTCTTCATCCATCTCTTCAAAAACAACTGTGCAGTGGCGTGAAAAGCCTCATCTTGCTTGATTCAGTGAGAGGAGCTTGTTTCCCTGCTGTGAAAGATGAACAGTAGACGCCGAGATAGAAGAGGGGAAGGGAAGAATTGAAGATTTCGAAATGAAAAAGCACGGTTGAGAGAGGGAGAGAATAGCCAAGATTTGAAATCACTCAACCATGGTTTGTGGAATAAATAAAAAAAATTTAATTGAGACGTGTCAAAATATTAATGGAAGGGGTTGAGAAGATTTGTGCAATTAAAAAAAGAAAATGAATTGACACGTGTCGAGAAATTAATGGAATGGGGCATTGCCCCCTTAGCTAGCATCGACTGAACCCTGTATGCTTGTCCATGATAGGCCACACTGCAGCGGCGTCTGCTGTACTGGATGGCAGACGCTGCAAGGCACCATATTTTGTAGAGTTTGCATTAAAATTTTAGAACTCCACCATTTGCTTTAATTTTATTTTTTAAAAATTATTTTTAAAAAAAACTTTGGATCGATGTTGACTTTGGTGGTTGCTAATGGGAATAGAAGCGAGTAGTGGTGGCACGATGAAGGACAGAGTGTCAAAATGCCCTGCAGACTGCCATCAAATAGCTAGTTGATTTGATGCTAACACATGGGTACTATCTTAAGCCACTCGATCAGATCGAAGCATGTGTCTATTTTATAATTTATTATTATTTATGAAATTTTTTTCTATCATTCTTTCAACAATGGTTAATTAATTAACTTTTAAAAAACAATCTACATATTTTAATTTTATTTTATTTATTAGTCAGCTATTTTCTCCATTCCCATCACCATTGCCGCTAGCTCTTGACGCCACGGTCACCAGTATGTTACATCCACTGGAATTGCTTCACTGACCATTAACTTACCATCTCATTAAACTTTAAATTTGAAACATAATTGCTAGATTTTTAGATCTAAAACCCCTAACTCGATTTCACAATTTTATTTCTAACTGTTAAGATTGGATCTTGGACCTAACTCAACCCCAAAAGTTAGCTCAAGGGGGGAGGATTGTCCAATTCCATATATACCACTCAAAGGTTAATTATCTAACCGATGTGGGACATTTAACACATCCCTCTCACGCCCAGGAATGAACATCTGGAGCGTGGAGTTTACAAATGACCCAATTCTGGGCAGAACGAGTGGCCTAATTATAGGCAGTCCAACACATAACGGTGAAACCCGGGCTCTGATACCATGTTATGATTGGAACTTGGACCTAACTCAACCCCAAAAGCTAGCTCAAGGGGGGAGGATTGTCCAAGCCAATATATGCCACTCAAAGGTTATTTATCCAACCGATGTGGGACAATTAACACACCCCTCTCACGCCCAGGAATGAACATATGGGGCATGAAGTTTACAAATGACCCAATTATGGGCAGAACGGGTGGCCTAATTATAGGCAGTCCAACACATAACGGTGAAACCCGGGCTCTGATACCATGATAAATGTCCCACATCGGTTAGATAATTAACCTTTGAGTGGTATATATAACACTCAAAGGTTAATTATCTAACCGATGTGACACATTTAACACACCCCTCTCACGCCCAGGAATGAACATCTGGAGCGTGGAGTTTACAAATGACCCAATTGTGGGCAGAACGGGTGGCCTAATTATAGGCAGTCCAACACATAACGGTGAAACTCGGGCTCTGATACCATGTTAAGATTGGATCTTGGACCTAACTCAACCCCAAAAGTTAGCTCAAGGGGGGAGGATTGTCCAATTCCATATATACCACTCAAAGGTTAATTATCTAACCGATGTGGGACATTTAACACTAACATAACAATCATTTCGGGTCACTGTTGTCGTCATCATTGACGCCATTTTTTTATCGTCCACTGTCGTCTCACTAGTCGCTACCGCCAGCGATAAATGAATTTATTGTTTATGTCTTAAAATATGATAGTTAAATAATTATCTTTTTTTCCCATCAAAATTTAATTGAATTAGATCACTGTTTATGTTTTTTTTTTAATAACATATGGGAGTTACTAATGCATTTCATAACCTACAAAACTATGCATCTTAATGTCGTAAATTTATTAATTGTTTAACATGTTTAAAGATATGCAATTGATTTAATTTATAAGGAATAAATGATTGAGTTTTCTTGCACCGTAAAATCCACAATAAAATAAATCTTTATGCATGAATAAATCAAGTGCACGAATCGAGTTATAGTATACGTATGACTACAAGTATTGTCCCACAAAGATTGTATCACACAAATTTTGTTTGTAGAAAATAAATCTTTAGTTGTTGTTAACGATAATATAAGAAGATTGAGTGTATAAATTTCCAACAAAACCAGAAATTAATAGCACAAAAATAAATTTAAGAAAATACTGAAATCAGATGTTAAATGAATTTGTTGTAATTTTCCGTTCTCCTACCCTTGGTTGATTCAATAATTAAATCCGACAATTATTCATGCTTTTGACGAAATTACCTAAATTATTAACTTATTCTTTTAAGTTATGATAAATTAATTCAACGTAATGAATTTAATTATTTACCAGAAGCGATTGCATGAAGATTTGTGAAATCTCCTAGCTTTCAACCAGTTGAACTATCACTATCAATATATATTCAACTTCATAAATATATATGTAAATTGTAAATTTATGGATTATGTTATATGTACCTATTGCAAAATATTCTCTCAAATTTAAGAGCAGTATAAAATATTGTAGAAGTTAGTTAGGCTTCGACAATTCAAATTAAATCAATAATACAATCAAGACAAAAATCAAAAGTCGAAGATTAAATTATCATGAATTAATTTTTTGGGTAGGATCCCCTAAATTCCAATAAAATAAAACTTAGCTATTGTCGTTCATCATCAAAACAATAATTATACAAATTTTCTCACTAAAAAAATGCTAAAAGAAAAAGAAGAATGACAAGACATGATCGAAATCTTGTCTTCCTTTCTTGCCTCCACAACCCCAGTGTTCCTCCCTATATGTAGGCTGCTTGTGTGCATATATATGATGCTCTGTGCATGTATTCCTCTCTCTTTCGCGTTTGATAAGTTCCCGAATTTATAAATGCCTCTAGAGTCCACAAAATTCGAAAATCCGAGAATATATTTTTCCTTATCTTGTCGCGCTAAGGCGGTCAGAAAACACCATCCTATCGCCACATGCTTTGTCTTGGACTTCACATTTTCTTCCAGGCATAGTGGGGTAGTTAGAAAATACCTCCATAATGCGAAGTCTTTTGTTCCAACTCTCGTTTCTTCATCTTTGCGCATTGGGGTGGCAAAAAAAAACCGCCCTAGCATGCCCGACTCTGTTCGTGCATCAATTTCTTAAACATTCGTGCTAGGTAGGTCAAAAAGATCCATCCTATCACAATTCATTATGCCAGGAGTTCAACTTTTTACCTTAACTTCATCATTTTGTCTATTTTCCAAGCAAACCGGCCAAAACACGTGAGGAAAGGACATGTGAACAAATTATGAGAGAAAATGGATGAAATGCTGACTCATCACAATAAACTCATGCAATAACGGACTAAAAACGATACAATAAAACATACAAAAACGACACATATCCCCATACTAACATTTTGTCTGCCTTCGAGAAAAATAGCTGACAACACATAGTAAAATAAAAACTAGTTCAACGATGTTCTCATGGATGATGTTCATGCCTCAGCGATCTTTGACATAATTTTTTCCAATCAAAATACACCACAAGTTGTCGCACACCCCTTGAAGTCTACACACTGGATTTTTGCATTGAACGTGAATGTGTGTGTATACTATGTTATTTCTAGAAGCATGCACTTCCAATAGATTCATTCTCAAAAGTGCAAAATAACTCAATCGACATGATGGTGAAAGTATCCCTCTCATACACACCTTCTCCACTACTTACTAACCAGAAAACACAACTTGTTAGGATCGTTCAACTGTATATTTTGACTTAAATGAGTGCTACTAAGAAAATAGAGGACACTCAAAAGGAAGAGAGTACAATGATTACATTATGTACAATTAGATTTTGCATCTGATATTCTTCCACTCTATACATTCACTCTTTTTTAGTCTAGAAATCGAATTTATTTCCTTTAATTTGGCTCCCCTCACTTTACATTCTTCTTATTTAGAAAGTTCTTTTTTGTAATAAAATTTTCTTTCACAAGTGCAATTTAGATTCACAATATATAGTCCCTTAGGGTATAAGTATTTGAATTTTGTTTCATCTTTTTGTAAAGGTCTGGATTATGTGGCTTGAATGTAAGGATGTGTTTCATACAAGTTCATGTTTCCATGTAGGCTTAAAACAATTTAAGGGTTCAAGAAAAATTGTCTAAATCATTTTCATGCTATTGGTCAATAAGATTTACTTCAAAGAACTGAACACCTAGTGCTTCTGAAGTCTCCCACAATTTTTATGAATTTCCTTACTATCCACACAATTCACTTGTTACAACATATGTGCTTTGGGGATTCACAATTCAAACAAAAATTTCATACTTCAACAAAATGAGTGACCTAAATTAATTTGGGCATGTATTTCATCTATTCATATTTCACATTGACTAAAGATTATCATTTCGTCACTCTGGACTAGATTCCACATGACTCAACATGATAAAATGCATATCAATTATAGATACAAATTGGTAAAACAAAAGACTACCCCCTCCCTATACAAAATTCGTGCAATGTATCAATTGCACTGGATGACACAAATAATCATTAACAAATCCATGCATTAATATGAAAAAAACATCAAATAAAGAAGAAATTAAAAAAAAGGTCAAAAAAAAGAGAAAGAGCTCCCCTGATCAGTCATCGTCCACCTCAAGTGGTGGCACTCCGGCTTCATGATCCTATGGCCATGGGAATGCATCCTTGAATTGAAACGATGGAGGGTAAGCCGACAGCTAGCTATGGTTAGTCCGAGGGATCAAGTCCCATTTGTGTGGCCATGCCTTGCATCAATGATTCTGTCGCTGCCAAATAAGAATTGTTGATGGTTTGGAATTGGTTCTGGTATGCGGCCCACACATGTAATTAATTCACAGGGAAATGATTAGGCTGTGGTGGCAGGGGCGGCTGGTTGGATCCTCCTTCCATATCTTCATCTTCTGGGAAATCCATAGCACGCTTTCCCTCATATTTTTGAGATTGGAGTCATCATTTTGTTTCTTTGGCGGTAATCACTCCTCATCCTCACAAAAAACAACCCTCGATTGGGCAGTGAACTCAGTAATGATAGTAGGAAAAAATAGGCCGATACTAGTGCTGTGAATGGACTGTTGTGTCTGAGATAAAATTATTTATCCCACACTGATTTGAACATCGGTCACCAAATCATAGACAATAGTCGCTCTCTCTTTTTTAACATCGCTAGTATGTGATACCGACATCATTTGCGTAGACATACCACAGAGCGGGTTCTAACCTAAGGAACTTCTCAACAAAACAACAAGATGAATTTGGTGTCTTCCATGTGGAACCCGGATAACACAAAGTCTGAAGAAATAAATCATAATTCGGGTTCGTCATCAATTCATCCAACATTGATAATCCAAACTCAGGTGTTTCCGAGAGTTCATTAATCGTTTTGGAATCAAACAATAACAATATACCACTAAGAAAAGACTTTCTATCAGTTCTGTCCACTGCATTAACATAAAATTCCCTTACAAACGACATCATCAAAGACTTAGGTTGAGCAAAAAAAATTCATATCCCCTCTCTTGAATCTCAACTTGGTTATATGAAAAACTAAACTCACGCTTAGGGATGGGGACGCCTTTGAGTCTTATCATGCTCATATATTTTCCTAGCCTCCTCAGATACAAATAGTCCACTCGCTTGAAGAAGAGGACGAAAGATTTGTTACCTTTGATATCTTGGACGCCATTCTTGAATATAGATGGAGATGGCGAAGAGCCTAGATGATTTCTCCTACAAATTGAAGATTTGAAAGATGGTGAGTGCCAAGTTTTGAAAACAAGGCCAAAATTTCAGAGGAGGGGCGATAGGGTTCGCAAGAGAAGAAATAAGAGAAGAGGGCATTATAAACATGAACGTCGTGCTGGGGCTGTTAAAATAAGCCAACCTAGCATGAGCGCGTAAATATTTTTTTTGCGACAGGGCCAGTTTCACTATGCGGTGATTTGTAGCCTCCCTAGCACGATCTTTGCTGACTTAAAGCATGGGCCAGATCTCTCTGTGTGTGTATGCGTGTGTTTATATATAGACACACACACACACACACACACACAAACATAATAAAAATGGATGAAACACAATGTCTAATAAAATTTAAAAAAATTAGAAAGGTATAAGAAAAAAATTCTCAATTTATAGTCTAGAGCTGGACTTATTGACTCTTTTTTTCTTGAATGTCATGAAACCGGGTTGTCTCAATGTTTGGCTCCGACCACTTCACCACAAAGATATGGTTTCAACCTCTGCACATTGACTGTAAAAGATATATCCTTAGTATTTTTCAAAGCTACAACACCCGATAAATATATTTTGCGGATACCAAACATTATTTTTGTGTGTTATTTGTATGACAACGCCAAATCATATGCTTGCTCTCGAATTTATCCAATTGATCTAATGGTAATATAATATTCTTACCTTTAGACATTAAATCCATGTTTAGTGATTTGATTGCTCAATATGATTTGTGCTCTAGTTTAACTGGTAAATGACATGTCTTACCAAACAACAACTTATATGATGTAGTGCCAATAGGTGTTGTAAAGGCAATTCGATATGTCCATAGATCATTTTCTAAACTTATAAAGCAATCCTTTCTACTTACATTCACCATCTTTTCCAAAATTCTTTTGATTTCATGGTTAGAATCTTCCACTTACCCACTGGTTTGGGGATGATATGTGGAAAAGACTTTGTGCGAACCACATTTGGTCAATAATTTATCAAAAATATTGTTACAAATATGGGTGCAACCATCACTGATAGTTTCTCGTGAAGTACCAAATTGATTAAAAAAAATTTTCCCCCAAAAATTTACCACCACTCGAGAATCATAGGTCGCATAAGTCTCCTCCTCTACCCATTTGAAGACATAATCGACCACAACCAATATATATTTTTCTTAAAATATGTAGGAAAGGGTTTCACGAAATAAAACCCCCACACATGAAACACCTCACATTCAATGATATTATTCAATGGAATTTCATGGCGGTTAGAAATGTTACATGTGAATTGGCATCCCTCACAAGCAAGAACTTCTACACGAGCATCCTTAAAAATACTAGGCCAATAAAAGCCACGTTCAATTACCTTTTCTAATGTTATTGTTGTTCCAAAATGACCACCTACCTAACAATCATGGAAGTGACTCAGAATTTGTACAATTTCTTCCTCACAAAATTTCTTTGTACCATCAAATCCGCATAAATCTTAAACAAGAATTATTTCTCCAAAAAAAATAATATTTCACGTCCAAAAATAATTTCTTTCGTTGGTGAAATGATATATTTGGTATAAGAGTGTTCGTAACAAGGAAATTCACAAAATTTACATATCAAAGAAAAATTTACAGCACAAATAACCGTTCATCCGAAAACCAATCATCAATGTCATTTTGTAAGCACATTCTCATTACTAATATATTCAAGTCTAGACAGATGATCTATCACTACATTCTCTACACTTTTTATCCTTTATTTCGAAGTCAAACTCTTGATGCAATAAAATCCACCTAATCAATCTCGGTTTGGCCTATTCATAGTAAGAAAATATTTCAGTGTTGAGTGTTTGATGTACAAAGTAACTTTAGGTAAACAAAGTAAAATTGAAATTTATCAAATGAAAATACTATATCCAGTAGCTCCTTCTTAGTGATAGCATAATTTAATTGAGACTAGCTCATTCGAAGTCTTATTTGCATAGTATATAGTATGAAATACCACGTGTTTCTTTTGCCCAGAACGACACTCACCACAATGTCTCTAGCATCACACATTACCTCAAATGGTAGATCCAAATCAAGAGTCTCCAAGACAGGTTTTGTCACCAATTGATCCTTCAATATCTCAAACACCTACACAAAATCAAAATAAAAGTCAAAAGGAACATCTTTTATCAATAAAGAAGATAAAGGTTATGAAATTTTGGAAAAATATTTAATAAAGCGTCGGTAAAACCTACGTGACCTGAGAAACTAATAATTTTCTTCATTTACATTGGCAAGGCAAGTTCTTGATAACTTCTACTTTGGGCTTGTGCACCTCAATTCCTTGCTTCGATATTTTGTGCCCCAACATAATTCGTTCTTGTACCATAAAATGACATTTTTCCCAATTCAAAACAAAATTTGTCTTCTCATGTCTCAACAACACCATATTCAAATTCTAAAAACAATCATTAAATGAGGATCCAAAAATAGAAAAGTCATCCATAAGCACCTCCAAAAAATTCTCAATCATGTCATGAAAAATAACGGTCATGCATTTTTGAAATGTGGTAGGTGCATTATGCAAACCAAAGGGAATACGTCTAAATGAAAAAATACCGTAAGGACAAGTGAAATTTGTTTTCTATTGATCCTAAGGTGCGACTGTGATCTAGTTATATCCTGAATATCTATCTAGAAAAAAAAAATTAAAACTCATGACCCTCTAATCTCTCAACCATTTTAACAATGAAGGAGATGGGAAAATTATCATTGTGAGTTGCATCGTCTAATTTTCTATAATAGTAAACACCTGTCAACCCATAACTGTCTTAGTGGGAAGTAACTCATTATTCTCATTTTTAGCCACAGTTATACCACCCTTTTAGACACACATTCAACATGACTTATCCATGCATTGTTATAGATAGGACATATAATACCTGCATTTAGAACTTTGATGATCTCAACTTTTATTAACTCTAACATCTATGGGTTGAGTCTCCTCTGATGTTGCACGAAAGGTGAATAATTTTCTTTTATCAAGATTTTATGCATGTAGATTGATATATTTATCCTCTTGATATCCGTCACCTTCCAAGAAAACACATTCTTGTTCTCTTTTTCAACTTTCATCAATTTCACCTCCATAACAACGGTCAAAGAAGAAGAAATAATAACATGTAAATATTATTCTCACCTAAATAAACATATTCCTGATGTGAAGGTAAATTTTTGAGCTTGATAATTGGTGGTTCTTCTAGACTTGACTTCTGAGGAACCAAGTTCTTCCTATCTCCCAAATCATTCATCTAAATCTTACTTACTTTTTCAATGGGAGATTGATATTGAAATATGCCACAATGTTTGTCTTCTCCTCAACTAATTCCACCTCGTACTCATCACTACTAAGTACTGCTCAACTGGATCCTTCAAACCATCATACACAAAATTGCAAACAAGTGAATCTAAGACATCAATGTCAAAGCAATCTTGATTGTGCAGTGAGTGCTTAAGAAAGTGTTCGGGAGAGATTTTTCTTATTTTAAAATGATTCTTCTAGATATTTTTTGAAATGATTGAGAAGCAAAAATAGGAAGTATTTAGAAATTAAAGTCTAAAGCTAATACAAGTTAAAGTTTGAGTGTTTGGAGAAAAATTGTTTCCAAACTTAACGGATCTTTTACAAGATCAATTCGGATTGTATCTGGTTCGTTTAGAAAATGTGGTTTGCGGAAATATATGTGGAGCAATTCGGCATAAAATGATACCAATTCCTCAAAATTTGTTAACTTCAACCCTATTAAAAACTACTAATGAATCTTTTTTTTTAGTTTACACCCCTTATCTCAAGTTTTAGATCGAACTAATCCATTGGCACAAATAGTTTATGGGCGAAAATTGAGTAATTTAGGTCGTGGAGGACTAACAGGACGAACTGCTAGTTTCGGATACGAGATATCCACCTTAGTCACTTTAGTAAAATGACAAAATATCATTAGCCTATATAACATTTACCTTTTTTAATTATCTAAATTTTGGTATTCACACTATCGACAATGTATTCATATAATTATTATTACATTTTGTATCAAAATTATTATTTTTATAATATGAATGCATGAAATTTTAAATAAGATTAATAAAAATAAAAAAAACAATGAAAACATTTGTATAAATGCAAAATATTTGTAAAAAAAATTATGGAAATGAAAATGTATCTTATATTTTTAAAAAATTAATGTTGTAATATAATATTATTGAAATTTTATGAATTCCATCCGAAAATCTTAAAAACTCATATATAAAGAAAATTTAACATTTATAAAATTTCAAACAATATTTATAAATATTGAGAACAATTTTAGAATATGATACATTTTTTAAGGATACAAATTTCAAATTATCATATTAAACTAGTAACAGAAAAATAGAAGCAGAAAAATGCATCACAAACTTACATCTAACTTTTGGTTAAAAACATAGAGTTGAAGCAGAAGTTGGTATTTACAAATACCCCAAAACATTTCTAGCTAGCTAAAATCCAAAAAGTGCTTATTAGAAGCTCTCTCAAACATTCCATAAATGTATTAAAAACATCGAAAGTAATTTTTTCATCTCTTATTATTAATCTCAACTTCCTTTTTTGAACATCTTTAAGTGCAATTCCAGTGGTGAGTAAAGTTCACACCAAATATCAAAGGCATATGTAAATGTTCTTCCATGTAAAGAACCACAAAATCAATTTGAAAAATAAAATGTTCCATGTTAACTAGAACTTCTTCAATGATTCTTCGTGGGTAATTTATGTATTTATCCACCAACTATGAAGATAGTCTCACCGGCTTTGGCTATACAATCCAATCTTTCTAAAACATAAAAGGGTATAAAGTTAATGCTTGTACCTAGATCGCATGAAAGTCACACCAACAATCATGTAAAGAATAGAAAAACTCCCTGGATCTTTTAATTTTAGTGGGATCTTGTTCTGCACTAAAGCAGAACAATATTCTGTTAAGTTCATTGTCATGTGATATTCCTGAAAGGGGATCGGTTACGGTAACCGGAAGCGCAACGGAAGTTTAAAAATCGAATTTTTAAAAGAAAATTTTCGGCCACCATGATATTGTGTGTAGCAAATACAATAAAACACCAAAATGTCATACATAGGGTGTTTAGAAATAGTTACCTATCAACCTCTTGAGGTTGATGATGGCTCCAACTTAGTTGATAAACAACTAAGCTCTTCAAGGATGACAATCTACAAGCTTCCCTTTGAGCCCACCTTGCTCAAATATTAAGCCCACCATCAACTAGCTAGAACCACTCTAATTTTGCACTAGAAAAATTAGAGCATTTTTCAAAGAGAAGAATTTCCTTTCCTCAACACTTGAAGAAGAAAAACTTGGAGAATTCTATCCCAAAATTTCGGCCATTGCATTCAAAAAATGGGAGGAGGGAAGACTAGTC
Organism: Primulina eburnea; assembly: GCF_022965805.1. NCBI lineage: Eukaryota > Viridiplantae > Streptophyta > Magnoliopsida > Lamiales > Gesneriaceae > Primulina > Primulina eburnea. Next base: position 15,283,556 of record NC_133108.1, read on the forward strand.
TTGGTTGTGGGAAAAGTTGTGTTGTCCCAAAGCATGCCATCCCTTGGACATGCAAAAAGTTGTCTCCCAACTCTTCACCTCTCCATGCACATTCTATTTGGGCTTGTAACAATTACAAGGCCCATGGACTTTTATTTTAAATGTCTTAAACACATTTGAGACCATTTAAAGTTTACTTGATTTTACTCAAGCCCAATAGTTTAATAATTATTTCTAATTGGACTCGACAAGGCCCAATGTAGTTTAATTAATCCAACACTTGAATTAATTTAATTATTTGGACTCTACTAGGCCCACTAGTATTTAATTAATTCAACACTTGAATTAATTTAATTTAGTCCATAATAATGTATATGAAAATCACAATTTTCAAATACATTACTCGTTTGGCCAACTTTTAATTTAGGAACACCTCCTCAAATTAAAAGTTACATTCTCCTTATAGAAGTCATACTTCTATTTTTCCTTACGCTAATAAACTCCTTTATAAGCCGTTCAACACATTGAACTATTTTACTTCTCAACGGGATCTAGAAAGCCAGTACTTGTGTGGCCCTCAATGGTTCATTGATACAACTAGCCGTGGGTTCACATCTCCATGTGATTCGGACTAAACATGTCCTTATACGAGCATAACCCAATTGCTCCATTCTTACTTATCAACCCCTTGATAACAAGAACGTCAGAACTCAAGTCTGATAGTACCCAACCAATCATGTTAAACGCCTAGCAGCATCGCTTACATGATTCCCTAGGTATCAAATGATAGTGCCTGCAAGAACCATTCAATTATGGTTAGCGTACAGTACGGTCCCTTCAACTCATATATCCCGATCGATTCGACAACCATTGGTTTATCGAGAGTTGTCAATGAATCAATGCTATGTGTCATGTTGTAGTTGCATCGATGGTGTAATCTATGAAACCCCTTTCATAATTACCACCATACTCTGATCAGAGATTTCAACCTACATATACATGAGAACACATAGGATATCCATACCCGAAGGTAAGCGGTGAATCCCCGACTACAATGCATCGACTCCTATATGTTTCGACAGAACACCCAATCTTGCCACCTGGTGACCCCATGAGAGTCGGTAAACAAGTCAAAGTGTAATTTTAGCACATAGAGTCTCAATGTTGTCCCGGGTTATAAGGACTAATGGTGTACAACCATAAACTAGGACTTCTCCACTCGATAAGTGAGAACCACTTGAAAAGTCCTTTATGGAGGGTTGTTCAGTGCATTCTACCAGGAGCACCTATCTGCATGCTCGGACATCACAATGTCCCTTACAAATGAAACATGGTACTCACATCGCAGATACTAGTCTCTAACTCGAGCGGCATATATCCTTCTTAGCGGCGGCTGAATCGACTAGGAACTGTTTAGAATATGCAGTATTCCAAATATGAGTTTCATGATACTCATCATATGAGCATCTCATATTCTTTCTACTATTTGTATATTCCAGGACTTTATTTATGCAACTAGCATGGGTATACAGATAAAGAAGTGCCAAAATGATATTTCAAATATTATTAAAACAAAGATCGTTTATACATAGAGTTTCATTGTGAACACTCGGCCAACACTTGGTTCGATGGGCACCTACTCTAACAATCTCCCACTTGCACTAGAGCCAACTACCCATATGCTTCAAACCCATTGATTCGCGATGCTTGTCGAATAATGGTCCAGGTAAAGGCTTAGCTAGTGGATCAACAACATTATCTGCGGAGCCGACTATGTCAATCGACACTTCTCCTCTTTCCACAGTCTCTCGGAGGATGTGGTACTTTCTCAATACATGTTTGGACTTCTGATGAGACCTTGGCTCCTTTGCTTGAGCTAAAGCTCCCGTGTTGTCGCACAACATCGGGAGGAGCAACTCCATTAGGAATGACGTCCAACCTTTAGACAAAATTCCTTATCCAAACAGCCTCCCTTGCTGCCTCTGATGCAACAATGTATTCGGCCTCTGTGCTGGAATTCGCAGTATTGTCTTGCTTGGAACTCTTCCAAGAGACAGCAGCACCATTGGGCATGAATACAAACCCAGAGGTTGACTTCGAGTCATCGATATCGCTTTGGAAGCTAGAGTCGGTATAGCCTTCTAATTTCAGTTCTCCACCCATAGACCAAGAACAATTTATTGGTCCTTCTCAACTACTTGAGGATGTCTTTCACAGCTTTCCAGTGTGGAAGACCAGGGTTCGATTGATATTTACTCACTACACTTAGTGCGAAAGCCACGTCAGGATGTGTAGTTATCATCCCATACATGATGCTACCAATTGCCGAAGCATACGGAATGTGTGTCATCGCCGCTATCTCTGCATCAGTCTTGGGATACAGACGTGGATAGGGACACGCCATGACACATTGGTAGATGTCCTCTCTTGGACTCATTCATCGAGAACCGCTTCATGATGGTATCAATGTATGTGGACTGGGTGAGACCAAGCAATCTTCTTGATCTATCTCTATAGATCTGTATTCCCAATACAAAAGATGCTTCACCCAAGTCCTGTATCGAGAAATTATTTGCTAACCATATTTTAGTTGATTGCAACATTCCTACATCATTCCCAATTATTAGAATGTCATCAACATAAAACACCAGGAATGTCACAACACTCTCACTGACCTTCTTATACATACAGGGTTTCTCAGGATTCTTAGCAAAACCAAACTCTTTGATTGTACTGTCGAATCTGAGGTTCCAACTCCTAGATGCCTGTTTTAGACCATAAACAGATCTCTGAAGTTTGCATACCATATGCTCACTTCCGACAAATGTAAACCCTTCAGGTTGAGACATGTAAATATCTTCCTTAATATCCCCATTAAGAAAGGCTATCTTGACATCCATCTGCAATATCTCATAGTCATACTAGGGGTGTAAATGAGCCGAGCCGAGCCGAGCCGAGCAGTAGCTGGCTCGGGCTCGGCTCGTTTCATTATTTTCTCGGCTCGGGCTCGGCTCGAGCTCGTTACGAGCCTCGGGTTTGAAGCTCGGGCTCGGCTCATTCGGAATTTATGAAGCTCGGGCTCGGATCGAGCTCGGCTCGTTAATGACTCGTTTATCTTGTTTAATGAGCCTGACTCGGGTTCGCCAATAGCGACGGGTTTTGATTAAAAGCGTCGCTAATAGCGACGGGTATTGACACAAACGTCGCTAATAGCGACGGGTATTTACAAAAACGTCGCCGATCTGGATCGGCGACGTTTTTCTTAAACCATCGCCAACGGCGACAGTTATACATAACCGTCGCCGATCTGATCGGCGACGTTTTTCTACAACTGTCGCAAATAGCGCTAGTAACAGACATCGTCGCCAAAAAGCGACGGTTATTTTAGACCGTCGCTATTATAGCGACAGTATGTCAAACCTGTCGCCATTAGCGACGGGTTTTATAAAACCCGTCGCTAATGTCGCGACGGTTTGAACAAAAACCGCCGCTAAATGTTTTTTTTTTAAAATGTTATAATTATTTATATCTGAAATTAAAATATATGGTGCTGTATAATCGAAAAAAAATTAACAAAATTTGAGAAATGTAATCATATTATTAATCTGCAAATAATAATACAAGTGTTTCATACAAAATGAATCAGCCATGTAGCGTTACATCTCCTCCTGTGATGTTGATTTAAAATTAATCAAATTGAATTTTCTTAATGAAACGTTGATGAGAATAACAAAATTTAATAAACTTACGTGGAGCAGGCGGGATCGCGTGTCAACGAAAGATCCATCTGCATGTCGATGTGTGTGAACGTATAGCTCCCATGACGTTGGATCTCTGCCATGTCGTGCTCGCTAAAATAAATTCAATAATTGGAAAACATTAAAATTTATAATTAATGAAATATATATTTTTTCCAAAGTACAATTCAATAAATGTCACGAACATCGTCGCTCGAATATTGAACTTCGTCTATTTCACTTTCAGTTCAAATCAATTTCGTTGTCGTACATAACATTAACATCGACTAGATTTTGAGACGATACAATAAATTGAGTTGAGATGTCATGAGGTCCACTTTCGTTGTTTTGAAATGCATCGTTCGCATCAATTTGATTATGCTCAGTATTTTGCTCAACATCAGTGACATAAGCTCGCCTACGTAGACTACTCACATGCATCCAATCTGATTCTGCTCTCTTCGTTGTTGGATAAGTCAAATACACAACTTGCGAGGCTTGCGTAGGAAACACAAATGGTTCGTAGTATCCAAGACTCTTTTTTCGATTGACATCAACAATTTTGTACTTTTTATTAGGAAACACAAATGGTTTGTAATTTCGTCTAAATATGGTTTGTTCTGACATTTTTTTCGATTGTAAGGACAACGGATATATCATTTTAATAAACACTCAGGATGACTAAGTGAAAATGTTACAAACGACTCTAAACGCGACAATTTATAGGCAGTTTGCTAAAACCCTAAACCCTAAACCCCAAAACCGTTGCCATCAGCGACAGTTTGCTAAAACCGTCGCTTATATTAATCGACGACGGTTTATTCATAACAGTCGCTATTATAGCGACGGGTTGATGTAAACCGTCGTTATAATAGCGACGGGTTTTAATAAACCGTCGCTAAATTTAATATGCAACAGTTTTAATGCAGACCGTCGATATATAGCGACGGTTTATTAAAAACCGTCGCTGATATTTCCGTTTTTTTTGCCCATCAACCACTTAAACGAGCCGAGCTCGAGCTCGAGCTCACGAGCCAGCTAAACGAGCCGAGCTCCATTTTGAGCTCACGAACCTATTATCGAACATGTTCACGAGCTAACGAGCCGAACATCATTAATCTCAAGCTCGGCTCAACAAAATTGTCGAGCACAAAATAAGGCTCGGGCTCGGCTCGATAAGCTTAACGAACGAGCCCGAACGAGCTTTTTAACGAGCCGAGATCCGAAAAACTCACGAACAGCTCGGCTCATTTACATCCCTAAGTCATACAATGCAGCTATGGCTAGCAATATCCTTATCGACTTGTACATTGCAACTGGAGAAAAGGTTTCCTCAAAGTCAACTCCTTGTCTTTGAGTATATCCTTTTGCTACCAATCGCGTCTTGAAGGTCAATACCTTCCCATCCGCCCCAAGTTTCCTCTTGTAAATCCATTTACACCCTATGGGAACAATTCCCTCAGGTGGATCCACGAGATTCCACACTTGGTTCGAATGCATGGAATTCATCTCAGATTCCATCGCTTCAAGCCACTTGGATGAATCAGCATCAGATAATGCTTCCTTGAAGGTCCTTGGATCAGATCCATGGTTAGGCTCATCATGCCCTCTTCAAGAAGCAGGCCAACCCTCATAGGTGGTCTCGAGACTCTCTCGGATCTTCTAGGAGCATGTATCTCCTCTTTTGGCTCTAGGGTTTGGGTTCTAAAATTGTGGGTGTCTCTCGAACCTCTTCGAGTTCTATCATCTCGTCTTTTCTATCTAATAGAAATTTCTTTTCCAAAAAGGTTGCATTCCTAGAAACAAACACCTTTGTTTCTTGGGGATGATAGAAATGATATCCAACTGAATTCCTTGGATATCCCACAAAGTAACATAAAATGAATCGACTATCCAATTTATCTCCCACTACCTGCTTCATATAAGTAGGGCTCCCATATTCTAAGATAAGAATATTTGGGAGGCTTACCCATCCATATCTCATATGGTGTCTGCCTTTGAATGGACATTTAATGGAATATTTTTCAATTTTAAGTTATAAAGATCGTTTTCAAGTTCACCAGTACCAATCAAACATTCATTCATGTAAATGTTGCAAACACCTTTGCAAAATAAACAAGAATATCCATTTTTATCAGCATAGAAATGGAAACAATGTTTTTCACAAAATTAGGTACAAACAAAACATCTCATAAAATTAACTTAAAACTATTGTTCAATAATAAGTAAACATCTTCAACAGCCTTGACAGCAACTCTTGCTCCATTGCCCATCCTCAAGAAGGTCATACCTTCCCCAAGCTTCCTACTTCTTCCCATCACCTGTAAATCATTACAGAAATGTGAGCCACAACCGGTATCTAATACCCAAGAAGTAGAGATAATTGAAATGTTTACTTCAATTTAGAACATACCGTTTCTAGAACCTTTCTGGGCAAGATATTCTTTGCAATTACGCCTCCAATGTACAGGCTTCTTGCAATGATGACAAACATCACTATTCTTGTCAGCCTTAACTGGTATGGCTGCCACAACGGGATTCGGAGATTGCCTCACCAAGGGCACGTTCTTCTTGGGATGTTGGAAAGAACGTTTCTTTCCCTTCTCATGTGGATCAATCTTCGTACCAGATGAAGAACCCACATAAAGAACCAAATTCTCTTTCTTGATGGTTGATTCAAACGTAACAAGCATATTCACCAACTCCTCAAGGGTCGGCTCCATCTTGTTCATGTTGAAGTTCACCACAAAAGGATCAAATGAGCTAGGCAATGATAACAGCAACACGTCGGTGGTCAACTCCGAAGGCAAGATCAGATCCATGCCAACGAGCTTGTCCACGAGCCCAATCAACTTTAGGCCATGCTCATGGACCGAGGCCCCATCTCGCATGCGCAAAGTGATTAGCTCCTTGACGGTAGCATGTATAAGAGGCCGAGTCTGATCACCAAAGAGCTCCTTGAGGTGCAAATGAATGTCAGCAGCACTCTTTGCACCCTCAAAACGCCTCTGCAGCTCATCATTAATAGAAGCCTGCATATAACACTTGGCCTTCAAGTCATGGTCACACCAATCCTTGTAGGTCTGCAATTCCTCAGGAGTGCAGTCAGTCGGAGCCTTATCAGGGGGCGACTCATTCAGTGTATATGCAATCTTTTCCGAGTTCAAGACGATTTTCAGATTTCTTAGCCAAGTGAGGTAATTAGGTCCGGTTAATACGTGTTTTTTGAGTATGGCAGAAAGCGGATTGCGAATTGAAGACATTGTCAAATAGTACTGAAAAGTAAATAGATAAATGTTAATGACTATTTTAAAATATTTAGTAAGATATAAAGTATGGACTTTAACTTTATAAATGCTTACTCCCACTGTTTTGACATCTTTCAGTACCCTATAGTGAAAACGGGAAACTCCTTTCCTCAATAGGTACGCAAGGTCCAATTAGCGAATTATGATCCCGAATAATATCTGTAGTGACCCGTTCCAGAATCACCTACTAGTTGAGAACTAAGCATGCAATTAACTTAATTAATAAAAATCAGAGATAACAGCGGAAATATGGTTAACAACAATAGTTTATACAACCCAATCGAAATCCAAAATACTCAACTAACTGAAAGTATCTGCTACAATCATATCAAATCAAAATGGAAAACACTGAAAACTAAACCAACCAGCTACTCAATGTCCTCCTCCTGCTCCTCCTGAGCCATCCAACCTGAGGCCTGCCCCATGGAAATGGGGTGTCCAAGATAAACAAAACCGAGGACGTGAGCGATAAGAACGCCCAGTACAAAAGCATGAGTATACAAACCTACATGAAATGCACATGCTATGATATGATACCAGGGTAGTCAAGAAACAGGAGTAACAAAGGATCTCAAAATGCTCAGTCTAGAGGCGCCAAGTGGATAGTGCCGCGCGGTACTACCTCTGGGTCACTGCATCCACTGCAAGAACAGACGTGGACCTAAAATGTCCCGGATCACCGAAGCCCTCCCGACCCGTCGGCCACTGTGTACTCTCGGTGTCCATGCGTCCACAAGACAAGACAGGGCTGAGCGGCCCCACAAGATATATAGCTTATCTCGAAAGAGATACAGCTCAACAGTAAAGGCTATCTCGAAGGAGATACGGCTCAACATGAAATGCAACATGCATCATAAATCGTGACATAATAGCATGCATCATATGACATATAACAATGCACCACATAATCATGCAACACATATAAGAATGTATACTCGACCAGGATATCTCGGATAGTACTTTCGTACCTCTATCACAGCAATCCTAATCCACTGGAATAACCAGACAACAGGTCTAGTCCAAGCCTATTCATCAAGTGAAAACCATCACTAAAACTTATCTACCAGACTTAACTAGATAATCCTGAGATAATACTGATACAATTCCAAACCTTCGTCCGTCGCTAGCCCACTGATGCCGCTAGCTCCCAACTAGAGCACAGCTCCGCTACAAGACCAGCAGCTCCCCGCTAGTGCCCGAACCTCGGAAAAAGACTAGAATCTCACAGAAACGACTGAAATGTTATGGAACTCTCTGAATTGGCGAGTCACAAATGAAGCCTCGCGCCTCTATTTATAGCCAATGTTCGGACGATCCGAACCATTTCGGAAGCTCCGATCCGGCACACTTCGGACGGTCCGAACTCTGATCGGACGATCCGATCCTTGCATGCCTTCCACGAGTACAGCCACCTGTCTCGGACGATCCGAACCCCAATCGGATGATCCGAACCTTACCACGTGTCCAGAACCCTTCCACGTGTCCAGCCACCTGTCTCGGACGGTCCGACACTGGCTCGGACGATCCGAACTCATCGGACGATCCGAACTTGTTCGGTCCTTCCGATCCCACCGAAAATATAATTAATCCGATAATTAACTCAAATTAGGAATCGGGTTACTACAATATCAGCCAATCACAATTCCTAAAAGGTAGTTTCCAATTGCATCACAATGCAACCCTCTACGTAAACTTTTGTCTCACGTTTGATTAGGACCCAATAATATGACGTCGTTCATCTTCACGTGTCAGGCCTTACCCATCGATGCTGAACCTTAATGGACTGTCGCCATAAGTTCCCCCAATAATATGAGCCGAAATCATGGGAGTTCCACGTAGTTCACATCACCATGTCAATGGATGTCACAGCTTTCCGGCACACAGGGCCCCCCAATAATATGAGCCGAGCCCCGAGTATGGGTAGCGTTCATCATGCACCCATTGTCGATGGTGTTAGAGTAGGTGCCCGTCGAGCCAAGTGTTGGCCGAGTGTTCACAATGAAACTCTATGTATAAACGATCTTTATTTTAATAATATTTGAAATTATTATTTTGGAACTTCTTTATCTGTATACCCATGCTAGTTGCATAGATAAAGTCCTTGAATATACAAATAGTAGAAAGAATATGAGATGCTCAAATGATAAGTATCATGAAACTCATATTTGGAATACTGTATATTCTAAACAGTTCCTAGTCGATTCAGCCGCCGCTAAGAAGGATATAGGCCGCTCGAGTTAGAGACTAGTATCTGCGATGTGAGTACCATGTTTCATTGGTAGGGGACATTGTGATGTCCGATCATGCAGATAGGTGCTCCTGGTAGAGTGCACTGAACAACCCTCTATAAAGGACTTTCCAAGTGGTTCTCACTTATCGAGTGGAAACGTCCTAGTTTATGGTTTTACACCATTAGTCCTTATGACCCGGGACAACATTGAGACTCTATGTGCTAGCATTACACATTGACTTGTTTACCGACTCTCATGGGGTCATCAGGTGGCAAGGTTGGGTGTTCTGTCGAAACATATAGGAGTCGATGCATTGTAGTCGGGGATTCACCGCTTACCTACGGGTATGGATATCCTATGTGTTCTCATGTGTATGTAGGTTGAAATCTCTGATCAGAGTATGGTGGTAATTATAAAAGGAGTTTCATACATTACACCATCGATGCAACTACGACATGACACATAGTATCGATTCATTGACAACTCTCGATAAACCAATGGTTGTCGAATCGGTCGGGATATATGAGTTGAAGGGACCGTACTGTACGCTAACCATAATTGAATGGTTCTTGCAGGCACTATCATTTGATACCTAGGGAATCAAGTAAGCGATGCTGCTAGTCGTTTAACATGATTGGTTGGGTACTATCAGACTTGAGTTCTGACATTCTTATCAAGGAGTTGATAATTAAGAATGGAGCAATTGGGGTATGCTCATATAAGGACATGTTTAGTCCGAATCACATGGAGATGTGAACCCACGGCTAGTTGTATCAATGAACCATTGAGGGCCACACAAGTACTGGCTTTCTAGATCCCGTTGAGAAGTAAAATAATTCAATGTGTTGAACGGCTTATAAAGGAGTTTGTAAGCGTAAATAAAAATAGAAGTTTGACATCTATAAGGAGAATGTAACTTTTTATTTGAGGAAGTGTTCCTAAATTAAAAGTTGGCCAAACGAGTAATGTATTTAAAAATTGTGATTTTCATATACATTATTATGGATTAAATTAAATTAATTCAAGTGTTGAATTAATTAAACACTAGTGGGCCTAGTAGAGTCCAAATAATTAAATTAATTCAAGTGTTGGATTAAATTGCATTGGGCCTTGTAGAGTCCAATTAGAAATAATTATTAAACTAGTGGACTTGAGTAAAGTCAAGTAAACTTTAAATGTGCTCAAATGTGTTTGAGACATTTAAATAAAAGTCCATGGGCCTTATAATTGTTACAAGCCCAAATAAAATTGTATGCATGGGGGAGGTGAAGAGTTGGGAGACAACTTTCTCAATAATCAAGACATGTGTCACACATGCCAACACAACTTTTTACACTTCCAAGGCTAGTCTCCCTACCCCCCATTTACATACCATATGGCCGAAACTTCAAGGAAGATCTCTCCAAGTTTTTCTCTCAATTTTCTTCTTCAAGAGTTGAGGAAAGAAAACACTTCTCAAAAGAAAAATGCTCTAATTTTTCTAGTGCAAAATTAGAGTGGATCTAGCTTGTTGGTGGTGGGCTTAATATTTGAGCAAGGCGGGCTCAAAGGGAAGCTTGTAGAAGGTCAACCTTTCAAGAGCCAAGTTGTTTACATCTTGGTTGGAGCCATCATCAACCTCAAGAGGTTGATAGGTAATGATTTCTCAACACACTATGTATGACATTTTTGTGTTTTTGTATATGCTACACCTAGTACTAGAGGTGGCCGAAATTTTCCATGTGTTTTTGAAAATTTTGTTGCTTCCGTTGCGCTTTCGGTCACCTAAAATCGATCCCTTTCAAGTGGTAACAGAGCTAAGGGTACTAGTTTTTGTAGCATATATATGATATTATATTGAGGTCAATTTCTAACCGCATGAGACAAATTTTTGCATCAAATCGTGGCCGGTTTTGGGGACGACTTTGGGCAGCAAGTTGCTGCCCATTCCGGGCACCTCGGGCTGCCCGAGGGGCTGCCCATTTCGGGCAGCAAGGGCAGCCCGAGGGGCTGCCCGAAACCCCCCCCCCCCTATGATTTAATAAAAAAAAAATTTTTTGCTAAAGTTGGCCGGAATCCGACGACGGAGCTCCGGCGACGGCGATGACGACTAGGGTTTCCAAAAGTGTTTTGGATTATGAAAGTGTCATGGGCCTTGAAGTTGTAGGGCCATGAGATTGCTAACAAATTTGTGAATTTTAAATGGGCCAAAATGATTTTGATGAAAAATGAGTTTTTGGGCCCTTAAGTTTAAAATTACAAAAGTTGGAAATATTTTCTCATAAAATAAATAATTGAAGTTGGACTTTAATTATTTATAGTAAAATTGTGATTTATAAGAAATTCGGTTATAAATAAATTAATTGGAAAGTAGACAAAGGTGTTTGTATACTTTGTTAATTTAGTTTATAATCGTGGCGGTTAGTGATTGGATCAAGATATATAATATTGGATCAATTAATTATTGTGATAATTGATTGATGGTGTATGATATGTGATATTATGCATGAAGGATGATCAAAAGCCCAAGCCCAATTTGCTAGGTGTATGCTAGGATATTTTGTGTTGAATGATTGTAATAATTGTCCATTTATAAAGTGGGCTTGGTTTATGCCCCTTTCCCACCCCATGAGATGTATCCCTATTTGTCATGGATATTTATTTGTAAATATTAGTATAGTGGAAGATCAAGATTGGAAGATGGTGGCCATGATGATTATGAAGATCGAAGACATGTAAATATTGGAAGCTAATGTAATAGTTGCATTTGCATCCCTTGCATTTTCCTAGGATTGGACCTAGACTCGTGTTTAGCTCACACGGTCCGTTAGTATTGGGGCGATTGATCATCCTTGTTTTGTTTACTGTTTATAATATATGCATGATATGTTATAAATAATGAGTATGTGCGTTATTATTATGATAATAACAAAGTTGCATGAATCCGGCAAACATACGATCAAACATGGCGAGCTTTTAAATAAAATTAATGATGAGACCTTTCAAAATTAAAAACCCTCATTTTGAATAAGATTCAAAATTAATATCAAGCCCGAAAAGAGGAATTATAAATTTGTTTATAATTTCCATGTCTTCCATCGACAATGGGTGCATGATGAACGCTACCCGTACTCGGGGCTTGGCTCATTATTGGGGGGGCTCTGGGTGCCGGAAAGCTGTGACATCCATTGACATGATGATGTGAACTACGTGGAACTTCTATGATTTCGGCTCATATTATTGAGGGAACTCATGGCGACCGTCCATTAAAGTTCAACATCGATGGGTAAGGCTTGACACGTGAAGATGAACGACATCATATTATTGGGTCCTAATCAAACGTGAGACAAAAGTTTACGTAGAGGGTTGCATTGTGATGCAATTGGAAACTACCTTTTAGGAATTGTGATTGGCTGATATTATTCGGGATCATGATTCGCTAATTGGACCTTACGAACCTACTGAGGAAAGAAGTTTCCCGTTTTCACTAGAGGGTAGTGAAAGATGTCAAAACAGTGGGAGTAAACATTTATAAAGTTAAAGTCCATACTTTATATCTTACTAAATATTTTAAAATAGTCATTAACATTTATCTGTTTACTTTTCAGTACTATTTGACAATGTATTCAATTCGCAATCCGCTTTCTGCCATACCCGAAAAACACGCATTAACCGGACCTAATTACCTCACTTGGCTAAGAAATCTGAAAATCGTCTTGAACTCGGAAAAGATTGCATATACACTAAATGAGTCGCCCCCTGATACGGCTCCGACTGACTGCACTCCTGAGGAATTGCAGACCTACAAGGATTGGTGTGACCATGACTTGAAGGCCAAGTGTTATATGCAGGATTCTATGAATGATGAGCTGCAGAGGCGTTTTGAGGGTGCAAAGAGTGCTGCTCACATTCATTTGCACCTCAAGGAGCTCTTTGGTGAGCAGACTCGGCCTCTTAGGCATGCTACGGTCAAGGAGCTGATCACTCTACGCATGCGAGATGGGGCTTCGGTCCATGAGCATGGCCTAAAGTTGATTGGGCTCGTGGACAAGCTGGTCGGCATGGATTTGATGTTGCCTTCGGAGTTGACCACCGACGTGTTGCTGTTATCGCTACCTAGCTCATTTGATCCTTTTGTGGTGAACTTCAACATGAACAAGATGGAGCCGACCCTTGAGGAGTTGGTGAACATGCTTGTGACTTTTGAGTCCACCATCAAGAAAGAGAAGTCGGTTCTTTATGTGGGTTCTTCATCTGGTACGAAGACTGATCCACGTGGGAAGAGAAAGAAGCGTTCTTTCCAACGTCCCAAGAAGAACGTGCCCTTGAAGAGGCAGACTCTGGGTCCTGTTGTGGCAGCCACACCAGTGAAGGCTGACAAGACTGTTGACATCTGTCATCACTGCAAGTAGCCTGGACATTGGAGGCGTAACTGCAAGGAATATCTTGCCCAGAAGAGTTCTGGAAACGGTATGTTCTACATTGAAGTAAACATTTCAATTAACTCTACTTCTTGGGTATTGGATACTGGCTGTGGCTCACATCTCTGTAATGATTTGCAGGTGATGGGAAGAAGTAGGAGGCTCAGGGAAGGTGAGACCTTCTTGAGGATGGGCAATGGAGCAAGGGTTGCTACCAAGGCTGTTGGAGATGTTTACTTGCATTTGAACAATGATTTTAAGTTTGTTTTAAGAGATGTTTTGTTTGTACCAGACTTGGTGAAAAAAATTATTTCCATTTCTATGCTTGATAAAGATGGATTTTCTTGTTTATTTAGCAAAGGTGTTTGCAATATTTAAAAGAACGAATGTTTAATTGGTACCGGTGAACTAGAAAACGATCTCTACACCTTAAAATTAAAAGATATTCCACTTAACAATGTCCAAGCTATAACAACAACAAACATGCGCAAACAAGATATTCTAAATTCGGCACAATTATGGCATGCTCGATTAGGACACATTTCCCTAAGAAGGATGAACAAGCTAGTGGGAGTGGGCATGTTTAATATGTCTCATATTAATGCTCTCACGACTTGTGAATCCTGTCTAAAAGGAAAGATGACCAAAATTCCCTTTAAGGGCCATGTGGGGCGAGCCAAAGGGTTATTGGATTTGATCCATACCGATGTGTGCGGTCCGCTTAGCATCACCACTAAGCATGGACATGCCTACTTCATCACCTTTACCGATGACTTTTCGAGGTATGGGTATGTGTATTTGATGAAATACAAGTCTGAAGCCTTTGAAAGGTTCAAAGAATTCAGAAGTGAAGTAGAGAAACAACTGGGACGAAGCATCAAGACACTTCGATCGGATCAAGGTGGTGAGTACTTGAGTGCCGAGTTCCAAGAGTATCTTAGGGAGAATGGGATTCTCTCGCAGTGGACTCCGCCCGCTACACCGCAGTTGAATGGTGTTTTGGAGCGTCGTAACCGGACTTTGATGGACATGGTTCGGTCTATGATGGGGTTCACGGAGTTGCCGCCATCCTTTTGGGGATATGCGCTTGAGACAGCGGCATTGTTGTTGAACAATGTCCATTCAAAGGCAGTTGGCAAGACTTCATATGAGATATGGATGGGTAAGTCGCCCAAATATTCTTATCTTAGAATATGGGGGTGCCCTGCTTATGTGAAGCAGGTAGTGGGAGATAAATTGGATAGTCGATCCATTTTATGTTACTTTGTGGGATATCCAAAGAATTCTGTTGGATATTACTTCTATCACCCGCAAGAAACAAAGGTGTTTGTTTCTAGGAATGCAACCTTTTTTGAAAAGGAATTTTTATTGGATAGAAAAGGCGAGATGATAGAACTCGAAGAGGTTCGAGAGACACCCACAGTTGTAGAACCCACACCCGAAGAGCTAAGAGAGGAGATACAAGCTCCTAGAAGATCCGAGAGAATCTCGAGACCACCTATGAGGTATGGTCTGCTTCTTGAAGAGGGCCATGATGAGCCTAACCTTGGATGTGATCCAAGGACCTTCAAGGAAGCATTATCTGATGCCGATTCATCCAAGTGGCTTGAAGCAATGGAATCTGAGATGAATTCCATGCATTCGAACCAAGTGTGGAATCTCGTGGATCCACCAGAGGGAATTGTTCCCATAGGGTGCAAATGGATTTAAAAGAGGAAACTTGGGGCGGATGGGAAGGTATTGACCTTCAAAGCGCAATTGGTGGCAAAAGGATATACTCAAAGACAAGGAGTTGACTTTGACGAAACCTTTTCTCCAGTTGCAATGTTCAAGTCCATAAGGATTTTGCTAGCCATAGCCGCATGGTATGATTATGAGATATGGCAGATGGATGTTAAGACAGCCTTTCTTAATGGGGATATTAAGGAAGAAATTTACATGTCTCAACCCGAAGGGTTTACATCTGTCGGAAGTGAGCATATGGTATGCAAACTTCAGAGATCTTATTATGGTCTAAAACAGGCATCTAGGAGTTGGAACCTTAGATTCGATAGTACAATCAAAGAGTTTGATTTTACTAAGAATCCTGAGGAACCCTGTGTGTATAAGAAGGTCAGTGGGAGTGCTGTGACATTCCTGGTGCTGTATGTTGATGACATTCTACTCATTGGGAATGATGTAGGAATGTTGCAATCAACCAAGATATGGTTAGCAAGCAAGTTCTCGATGCAAGACTTGGGTGAAGCATCTTTTGTATTGGGAATACAGATCTATAGAGATAGATCGAAGAGATTGCTTGGTCTCACCCAGTCCACATACATTGATACCATCCTGAAGCGATTCTCGATGGATGAGTCCAAGAGAGGACATATACCAATGTGTCATGGCGTGTCCCTATCCAAGTCTATGTCTCCCAAGACTGATGCAGAGATAGCGGCGATGACACGCATTCCATATGCATCTGCAATTGGTAGCATCATGTATGTGATGATATCTACACGTCTTGACGTGGCTTTTGCACTAAGTGTAGTGAGTAGATATCAATCGAACCCTGGTCTTCCACATTGGAAAGCTGTGAAAGACATCCTCAAGTACTTGAGGAGGACCAATAAATTGTTCTTGGTATATGGGGGTGGAGAACTAAAATTGGAAGGCTATACCGACTCTAGCTTCCAAAGCGATATTGATGACTCAAAGTCAACCTCTGGACTCATATTCATGCTCCATGGTGCTGCTGTCTCTTGGAAGAGTTCCAAGCAAGAGAGTACAGCGGATTCCACCACTGAGGCAGAATACATTGCTGCATCAGCTGCAGCAAAGGAGACAGTTTGGATAAGGAATTTCGTCCAAGAGTTGGGCGTCATTCCTAATGGAGTTGCTCCTGTCCCGGTGTTTTGTGACAACACGGGAGCCATTGCTCAAGCAAAGGAGCCGAGGTCTCATCAGAAGTCCAAACACATATTGAGAAAGTACCACATCCTCAGAGAGATCGGAGAAAGAGGAGATGTCATGATTGACAAAGTCGACTCCGCAGATAATGTTGCTGATCCGCTAACTAAGCCTTTACCTAGACCATTGTTCGAAAAGCATCGCGAATCGATGGGTTTGAAGCATAAGGGTAGTTGGCTCTAGTGCAAGTGGGAGATTGTTAGAGTAGGTGTCCGTCGAGCCAAGTGTTGGCCGAGTGTTCACAATGAAACTCTACGTATAAACGATCTTTATTTTAATAATATTTGAAATTATTATTTTGGTACTTCTTTATCTGTATGCCCATGCTAGTTGCATAGATAAAGTCCTTGAATATACAAATAATAGAAAGAATATGAGATGCTCATATGATGAGTATCATGAAACTCATATTTGGAATACTGTATATTCTAAACAGTTCCTAGTCGATTCAGCCGCCGCTAAGAAGGATATAGGCCGCTCGAGTTAGAGAGTAGTATCTGCGATGTGAGTACCATGTTTCATTGGTAGGGGACATTGTGATGTCCGATCATGCAGATAGGTGCTCCTGGTAGAGTGCACTGAACAACCCTCTGTAAAGGACTTTCCAAGTGGTTCTCACTTATCGAGTGGAAACGTCCTAGTTTATGGTTGTACACCATTAGTCCTTATGACCCGGGACAACATTGAGACTCTATGTGCTAGCATTACACTTTGACTTGTTTACCGACTCTCATGGGGTCATCAGGTGGCAAGGTTGGGTGTTCTGTCGAAACACATAGGAGTCGATGCATTGTAGTCGGGGATTCACCGCTTACCTACGGATATGGATATCCTATGTGTTCTCATGTGTATGTAGGTTGAAATCTCTGATCAGAATATGGTGATAATTATGAAAGGGGTTTCATACATTACACCATCGATGCAACTATGACATGACACATAGTATCGATTCATTGACAACTCTCGATAAACCAATGGTTGTCGAATCGGTCGGGATATATGAGTTGAAGGGACCGTACTGTACGCTAACCATAATTGAATGGTTCTTGCAGGCACTATCATTTGATACCTAGGGAATCAAGTAAGCGATGCTGCTAGGCGTTTAACATGATTGGTTGGGTACTATCAGACTTGAGTTCTGACATTCTTATCAAGGAGTTGATAATTAAGAATGGAGCAATTGGGGTATGCTCTCACATAAGGACATGTTTAGTCCGAATCACATGGAGAAGTGAACCCACGGCTAGTTGTATCAATGAACCATTGAGGGCCACACAAGTACTGGCTTTCTAGATCCCGTTGAGAAGTAAAATAATTCAATGTGTTGAACGGCTTATAAAGGAGTTTGTAAGCGTAAATAAAAATAGAAGTATGACTTCTATAAGGAGAATGTAACTTTTTATTTGAGGAAGTGTTCCTAAATTAAAAGTTGGCCAAACGAGTAATGTATTTAAAAATTGTGATTTTCATATACATTATTATGGATTAAATTAAATTAATTCAAGTGTTGAATTAATTAAACACTAGTGGACCTAGTAGAGTCCAAATAATTAAATTAATTCAAGTGTTGGATTAAATTGCATTGGGCCTTGTAGAGTCCAATTAGAAATAATTATTAAACTAGTGGACTTGAGTAAAGTCAAGTAAACTTTAAATGGGCTCAAATGTGTTTGAGACATTTAAATAAAAGTCCATGGGCCTTATAATTGTTACAAGCCCAAATAGAATTGCATGCATGGGGGAGGTGAAGAGTTGGGAGACAACTTTCTCAATAATCAAGACATGTGTAACACATGCCAACACAACTTTTTACACTTCCAAGGCTAGTCTCCCTTCCCCCCATTTACGTACCATATGGCCGAAACTTCAAGGAAGATCTCTCCAAGTTTTTCTCTCAATTTTCTTCTTCAAGAGTTGAGGAAAGAAAACACTTCTCAAAAGAAAATGCTCTAATTTTTCTAGTGCAAAATTAGAGTGGATCTAGCTTGTTGGTGGTGGGATTAATATTTGAGTAAGGCGAGCTCAAAGGGAAGCTTGTAGAAGGTCAACCTTTCAAGAGCCAAGTTGTTTACATCTTGGTTGGAGCCATCATCAACCTCAAGAGGTTGATAGGTAACGATTTCTCAACCCACTATGTATGACATTTTTGTGTTTTTGTATATGCTACACCTAGTACTAGAGGTGGCCGAAATTTTCCATGTGTTTTTGAAAATTTTGTTGCTTCCGTTGCGCTTTCGGTCACCTAAAATCGATCCCTTTCAGATGGAAGACATGGAAATTATAAACAAATTTATAATTCCCTTTTTCGGGCTTGATATTAATTTTGAATCTTATTAAAAATGAGGGTTTTTTGTCACGCCCCGGGACGGGGGTTGGTTGACACCGGCGTTGCTCTCAAATATTACATTCGAAAACAACAAGCCTCAGAAGTACAGAATTTCAGAAACCCGTCTTTTATTCATAATAATCATTGTCTGTTACAACTCAATGACAAATGTTTTACAGCGGAAATGTAAAACCATAAAATTACAATGTCTGAACAGATGCAGCGGAAAATAAAACATAAATCAGAACTAAGAACAACGATCTTCATCACCAGCCCCAAAACTGACGTTGCTCCTCTTCTTCTATCAACTCTTCCTCGTTCTTATCTGAGATGAGTTTGGTGGGTGAGTGATATGATTCACTCAGTAAACAGGGGCGGGAATAACTCCCAGTTTTCGAAATCGTTTTCAACAGAAACAGTAATATAATAATATACAGAAAACTCGTATTTTCATAACAGAAATCAGAATTCAGAATTTACAGGCTTCAGAACAGAAATTAGAATTAGTAAGCACTGAACACGTTAGTGAATTTCATGGCTAAACTGATATCCCTATATGTTCTCTCCTCTAAGGGGTGAGGCCAGAATCAGAATCAGAATTCAGAAATGTTCAGAATATATATTCCTACCATTAGTTCACTAGGGAGTTTCAGTGCTTCAAAATCATATATCAGAAATCATACAGAAAATGAACTTTAAAACAGAATTATCAAACGGATTTCAAGATATTTATACATAAGCCCACTTACTGTAATTTGCTAAAAGTATTTCGGTTGAAATCTGAAGTCTGCTTGTTCTTGCTACTGGTTTCTGCTGCTCGAAAATCAGCACTCTCTTAGCTCAAATATTTCAAGTGACAACTCAAGATTTTGGTAAACCAATTCAGGTGTTTGAGGGTGATATTTATAGGCAATATTTCTGACTGTTAGACTCTCAATTAATGGCCATAATCTGCCATTAACAGCCTTTATTCCATGTTAATGCTTCAGTTACAAGTCTAAGCTGGATCAGTAACTGTCTGTTGGAATCTTGCGCTGCTGAATTCTTCTGCTGCTGGATTCTATATGCTGGAATTCTGTTTGCTGGAATTGTGTCTGCTGGAAAAATATCATCTTCTGAATTATTGACTGCTGCTGGAATTGTTAGCTTCTACTGAAATTTTCCATTGCTACTGAATAATGCTGCTGGAAATTCGGGTTCTCACATTTTTAATTTTAAAAGGTCTCATAATTAATTTTATTTAAAAGCTCGCCATATTTGATCGTATGTTTTCCGGATTCATGCAACTTTGTTATTATCATAATAATAACGCACATACTCATTATTTATAACATATCATGCAAATATTATAAACAGTAAACAAAACAAGGATGATCAATCGCCCCAATACTAATGGCCCGTGTGAGCTAAACACGGGCCTAGGTCCAATCCTAAGAAAATGCATGTGATGCAAATGCAACTATTACATTAGCTTCCAATATTTACATGTCTTCGATCTTCATAATCATCATGGTCACCATCTTCCAATCTTGATCATCCACTATACTAATATTTACAAATAAATATCCATGACAAATAGGGATACATCTCATGGGGTGGGAACGGGCCATAAATCAAGCCCACTTTATAAATTGATAATTATTACAATCATTCAACACAAAATATCCTAGCATACACCTAGCAAATTGGGCTTGGGCTTTTGATCATCCTTCATGTATAATATCACATATCATACACCATCAATTAATTATCACAATAATTAATTGATCCAATATTATATATCTTGATCCAATCACTAACCGCCACGATTATAAACTAAATTAACAAAGTATACAAACACCTTTGTCTACTTTCCAATTAATTTATTTATAACCGAATTTCTTATAAATCACAATTTAATATAAATAATTAAAGTCCAACTTCAATTATTTATTTTATGAGAAAAATTTGCAACTTTTGTAATTTTAAACTTAAGGGCCCAAAAACTTATTTTTCACCAAAAACATTTTGGCCCATTTAAAATTCACAAATATGTTAGCCATCCAATGACCCAACAATTCAAGGCCCATGACACTTAGATATTTCAAAACACCTTTTGAAGACCCAAGTTGTCATCGCCGTCGTCGGAGCTCCGTCGCGGGATTCCGGCCAACTTGGAATTTTTTTTATTTAAAACATGTTGCTGTTCGGGCAGCCCCTTGGCTGCCCTAGCTGCCCGTTTCTGCCCAAGCTACCCTTGCTGCCCAAAATTCTCCCGAAACCGGCCTTGATTCGATGCAAAATTTTGTTCTCATGTGGTTAGAAATCGATCTCAACATAATATCTTGTAATTGCTACACAAAATCGTAACCATAGCTCGGATACCACTTGAAAGGGGATCGGTTACGGTGACCGGAAGCGCAACGGAAGTTTAAAAATCGAATTTTTACAAGAAAGTTTTAGGCCACCATGATATTGTGTGTAGCAAATACAATAAAACACCAAAATGTCATACATATGGTGTTTAGAAATAGTTACCTATCAACCTCTTGAGGTTGATGATGGCTCCAACTTAGTTGATAAACAACTAAACTCTTCAAGGATGACAATCTACAAGCTTCCCTTTGAGCCCACCTTGCTCAAATATTAAGCCCACCACCAACTAGCTAGAACCACTCTAATTTTGCACTAGAAAAATTAGAGCATTTTTCAAAGAGAAGAATTTCCTTTCCTCAACACTTGAAGAAGAAAAATGAGAGAAAAACTTGGAGAATTCTATCTCAAAATTTCGGCCATTGCATTCAAAAAATGGGAGGAGGGAAGACTAGTCTTGGTTGTGGGAAAAGTTGTGTTGTCCCAACGCATGCCATGCCTTGGACATGCAAAAAGAAGTCTCCCAACTCTTTGATTGGTGTTGTCCCAAAGCATGCCATGCCTTGGACATTTATTTTAAATGTCTCAAACACATTTGAGACCATTTAAAGTTTACTTGATTTTACTCAAGCCCATTAGTTTAATAATTATTTCTAATTGGGCTCTACAAGGCCCAATGTAGTTTAATTAATCCAACACTTGAATTAATTTAATTATTTGGACTCTACTAGGCCCACTAGTGTTTAATTAATTCAACACTTGAATTAATTTAAATTAGTCCATAATAATGTATATGAAAATCACAATTTTCAAATACATTACTCGTTTGGCCAACTTTTAATTTAGGAACACTTCCTCAAATTAAAAGTTACATTCTCCTTATAGAAGTCATACTTCTATTTTTCCTTACGCTTATAAACTCCTTTATAAGCCGTTCAACACATTGAACTATTTTACTTCTCAACGGGATCTAGAAAGCCAGTACTTGTGTGGCCCTCAATGGTTCATTGATACAACTAGCCGTGGGTTCACATCTCCATGTGATTCGGACTAAACATGTCCTTATACGAGCATACCCCAATTGCTCCATTCTCACTTATCAACTCCTTGGTAAAAAGAACGTCAGAACTCAAATCTGATAGTACCCAACCAATCATGTTAAACGCCTAGCAGCATCGCTTACATGATTCCCTAGGTATCAAATGATAGTGCCTGCAAGAACCATTCAATTATGGTTAGCGTACAGTACGGTCCCTTTCAACTCATATATCCCGACCGATTCGACAACCATTGGTTTATCGAGAGTTGTCAATGAATCAATGCTATGTGTCATGTTGTAGTTGCATCGATGGTGTAATCTATGAAACTCCATTCGTAATTACCACCATATTCTGATCAGATATTTCAACCTACATATACATGAGAACACATAGGATTTCCATACCGGAAGGTAAGCGGTGAATCCCCGACTACAATGCATCGACTCCTATATGTTTCGACAGAACACCCAACCTTGCCACCTGGTGACCCCATGAGAGTCGGTAAACAAGTCAAAGTGTAATTCTAGCACATAGAGTCTCAATGTTGTCCCGGGTTATAAGGACTAATGGTGTACAACCATAAACTAGGACTTCTCCACTCGATAAGTGAGAACCACTTGGAAAGTCCTTTATGGAGGGTTTTTCAGTGCATTCTACCAGGAGCACCTATCTGCATGCTCGAACATCACAATGTCCCTTACCAATGAAACATGGTACTCACATCGCAGATACTAGTCTCTATCTCGAGCGGCCTATATCCTTCTTAGCGGCGGCTGAATCGACTAGGAACTGTTTAGAATATGCAGTATTCCAAATATGAGTTTCATGATACTCATCATATGAGCATCTCATATTCTTTCTACTATTTGTATATTCAAGGACTTTATTTATGCAACTAGCATGGGTATACAGATAAAGAAGTGCCAAAATGATATTTCAAATATTATTAAAACAAAGATCGTTTATACATAGAGTTTCATTGTGAACACTCGGCCAACACTTGGCTCGACGGACACCTACTCTAACAATTCCACCTTCATCTTGTTTTCTAAGACGTCCTTCAAAAATTTTATATAACTCATAATTTGCATCAAAGCATCAGCAAAATGAATAATAATGTGTAATTTCATAAAAACTTCAAGAAATTTTGCAAATTGTGTATCAATCTTTGCTTTCCTAAGTGCTACAAGAAAGGGAGAGGGGCAATAATTATATTAGATCGTGAATTAGGAGTTCTTGTTGAATTAGATGATTTACTTTTGGGTGTCTCTAGTTGTCAATCTTCTTCCTTGCTCTTTTGTTCATCCTCCTTGGATTCTAGCACTTCTCCACTTCTCAACTCAATGTCCTTTACTTGTTCCATCGAATTTATTTAAGTTTTGCTTGGAAAGGTTCCAGGATCCCTATTTGCAATAATATTTGCCAACTATCCTACCTGATTCTCCAAGCTTTGAATTGAAGCATTATAGTTCTGCAACGTAGTCTCTATGGAAGAATAAAATTTTGTCATCATCTGCTCCAAACTAGTCTTTTATTCTTACGATCCAGTCTTGAAAATTGGCTACTTCCCATGTTGATGGCTTCCTTGTGACCGAGCTGGTTTATTATGACTACCCCATGAAAAATTTGGATGTTGTATCCACCTAGGATTTTATGTGTTTGAATATGAGTTGTTTCTTGGACGATTTTTACTATCCACATGGTTGGTTGGCGCCCCCTCTAGTACATATAAAAGATTTACATCTTGAAAATCTTTGGTGAAATGTTCCCCACCACATATATCATAGAATACATCCTGAATGAGCATGGCAGCGCCTCCCATTCTCAAATTGTCAATTTTTTTTTCAGGGCATCCAATTGTGCAGCCATAGTAATAAAATCATCCAATTGATAAACTCTCATGGATCTCCATGGTTATTCTTCTCAGATTGACGATGATAACTACTAACAGTCATCTGCTCTAATAACTCATATCCTTCTTCTGTTGTTTTCCGCAAGAGATTTACAAATGATGTTGCATCTATCGTAGTACGATTTGAAGTAGTTAAGTCATAGTAAAAAGGTTTTATCACAAGCCACATGAGAAGTTCATGATGTGGGCACCTTCATAACAGAACCTTGTAGTGCTCCCATACCTCATATAACTATTTTTTCTCATATTAGGAAAAAAAGGTGATGCTGGATATTAACTTCATCGTCTTTGATGGTGGAAAGTACTTAGTAAAAAATGTCTTGGCCATATATTCTCATGTCACAATGGAACCTATAGGCAAAAAAATTAACCATGATTTTGAACTGGTTTTCTTGCACAACTTGTCTCATTATTCTTGGGAGCACCCCATCAAGAGAAGGTTGGGCACAATATATATATCATGGCTCTAGGTGCAAAGCTCTCGATGTGTTGCTCACCATCTCTTTGCCTTTTGGTGCTTCTGCTTCGGCCATCTTAAGCTTATGTTGTTTCCTTCTCATATGGAAAGTTTTCTCAATCTATAGATCAAACGGTTCAAAATAAAACTTGCTACTAGCGTTTATCATGAAAACAATAATTAATCAAATTTCCTTCACTAAAAAAACACTGAAAGAAAGGGAAAAACGAGAAGACTCTGCATGAAATCTTGTCTTACTTTCTTGCATCCTCAACTCCGAGGTCCTTCAACGTCGACGACTTCTTGTGCACCTGTATATGGTGATGTGTGTGTGTGTTCCTCTCTCTTTCACATTTTCTAGGGTTCCCAAAGTTATATATGCCCCTTTAGAGCCTATAAAAGTCGAAAATCCAAGAAGCTATTTTTCCCTTATCATGTCTTGCTAGTGCGGTCAGAAAACACATCCCTAGCACCATATATTCTATCTTGGACTTCACGTTTTTCTTCTGAGCATGATGGGCTGTCATAAAATACCTTACTAGGGCGAGGTATTCTATTCCAACTCTCATTTCTTCATCTTTGCACGTTGGGGCTGCCAAAAACAACCATCCCTGCACCCCCGACTCTATTCGTGCATCAATTTTCTTATGCATTCACGCTGGGGTGGTCGACAAGCACCGCCTAGCATGCGTCATTATGTCCAGGAGTTCAGATTTTCACCTTAAGCACTTCATCATTTTGGTTATTTCCCCTGTAAATCGGCCAAACCACGTGAGGAATGACCATATGCATAAATTATGAACGAAAATTAATGAAATGCAGAATCAACACAATAAATTAATGTAATAACGGACTAAAAATGACACAATAAAATATGCAAAAATGACACCTATCAATAAACGAATCATTAATTTTTCAAACATAATTAGTAAAATTATCAATTTATATTATGACAAGTTAAGCAATAATTTATAGTTTAATTAATATTTTTTTGAGGGGTATTTAATTTATATTTCATTTTGTCAATATTTAAAAGATTAAATCTTAATCATATGAAAAAGGCCATTTTTATATAACAAATATTAAAAATATAAGAAAGAAGCTTATAATGTTTTACCAAGGCAATATAAGAGGAAGACTATTAAAATTTCTCATGTTTTAATTTTTTAAAAAACACACAACAGAAAGGTACTAAGCCCCTTCGACAGCTAGTGGCACTAGCAGTAGTGGTGGTGCAAATGGATTGGTGAAAACATATAGTTAAAAATAAAAATGTGGTAAGGGGTTTGTCTTTAAAACTTAAACATGATAAAAAGATGGTAAAAAATAAATTAAAAAAATGCAAATAAATTATAAATTGGACAATTGCTTTATTTTGAATGACTTATGGTAACCCATGTTACAACATCGAATAACCCTCGCCCTTCCAACTTGGCGGGTTAGGGTTTCTAATTCCCACCTAAATCATCACAGGTCGCATGTTAGGTAAACCAAAATTGTTTTTGAATGAAATTATATAAACCATCATATATCATTTAAATATTTCAAAATTTGTCAACCATACATAAATCATTATATAGAATTTTCAAAATTATCAATTATACATAAAACATTATAAATAACATAAATATGTTTATGTTGAAAATAAAGAGTTGAAATTATTGAATGTTGAAAAAAGAGTTGTAAATATGTAAAATTGGTGTGTGATGATATATTTATTTTTGGATTATTTCCAAAGAAATTCTATAAATATGTCTCTCAATTTTTGAAGAAAAACACAATTGAGTGGAGAAACTTTTATAAAAGTGTGTAGTTTAATATATTTTGTGAGTTTGAAATTTTTATTTTTACCGTAAATTTTTACTTTTAAAACATTATCAGCACAATACTCGAATGTTTGGTTCTCCATATTTTTCCAAGCTCCAAAACACAAGAAAAAGGTAACAATATTCAAAAGTAAAAATATGTATTTTACTGTTTATTTATTTTTATTGTGTATATATTTAATATATAATATCATGTTATTATATAAAAGAAGTCTATGACATCTCATTAAAATAACATGATGTGATACATTATTACACTGATTATATAATTTATTGTGTTACTGTCTATTTATTGTATATATATATTTGAAAAATATCATGTTTTTATATAAAAAGAGTCTATGACACCTAATTATAATAACGTGATTTGATTATTTTATTGTTTATATATTTATATTGTGTTATATAATAATTATATATATTTGTATAATTTCACAATATTATATAAAAGGAGTCTCTCACACCTCATTATAATATTAAGATGTGATATACATAATTATTTAAACATGATTAACATTATATACATCATATTATTACTATAAAATTTACATATACATACATTTACTTATTTTTTATTTTGTAATGGTCATAAACGGCTAGTTTTTAACCTTTAAATATGATTTTACAAACACATTCAATCACTCCAAATTTACTCTTCCTCACTAAAAATTTTATTCATCAAAATTTTCGAAGAAGAAGAAGATGGTTCTTTCAAGGTTATTTTGTATAATTTTTTTTGTTATTATACTCACTAGTCTTATATTTATCGAAGAATATCCACCTTGCATTTTTTCTTTATTTTTAAGAATGCTTGTATTTATAATTTATCTGTTATTTGTATTGTCATTTTAATAAATTTATAGCTTAACTAATAAAATGCATTGTTATTTTTGTAGTACCATTATGTAAAATTTGGCAAAACTCGAATTTGTTGTGCTCGACATTACGAGAAAAAATTATATGTCATAGACTCTCGATGTAGAAATGCATCTTGAGTCATTGGATCTAAGTGAGACCATTAAAGAAAATGATATCTCATCATCACAAGAAAAAGCAAAAGCTATGATATTTTTGTGTGGACATCTTGATGAAGGATTAAAATGTGAATATCTAATTGAAAAAGATCTCATGATGTGATGGAAATGATTAAAATAAAGATTTGAATATATAAAAGAAGTTATACTTCCGACCGCCTGTGATGAATGGAATACGTTAAGATTCCAAGATTTAAAAAAGCAAGTGATTATACATTCTTCGGTTATATGGAAAGATAGATTTTAGAATATGCCCTCTTTGACAAAAAGGCGTGTTTTTTAAATTATGATTATGAAAATAAAACAGAATGCTTCGGTGATGTATCGAATAATATCGCAACTAAAATTTTGAGGACATGAGGTTACAGAATCGAAAATGTTTGAGAAAAAAATTTCCACTTTTCACGCATCAAATATAATTTTACAGCAACAATATAGAGTGCGTGGATTTGCGAGATATTCTGAGGTTATCACATGTCTTCTTGTGGCGGAAAAGAACAACGAGCTGCTAATGAGAAATCATGAGTCTCGACCCACTGGATCAATAGCATTTCCAGAAGCAAATGCTGTAAGTAAAAATGAATTTAAACCTGGAAACCAAAATCAAATTTAGAGACAAGGTTTTGGTCGAGGTCGAGGTCGTGGTCATGGTCATGGTCGCGGCTGTGGTTTTGAAAACAATCGAGATAGGTACTTCTATGAGTCATCTCAAAAGAACGTCACGAACCACCCATTGAAAGGCATCATGAGAACATGAGTGTTAATGAAAATCACTCAAAACGATTTGAAAGTTCTTGTTTTAGATGCGGCACTCTAATACATTGGTGTAACGTACCGTACTTAAAAACTACTTAAAAATTTGCAGAAAATAAAAAAAAATTCTTAGATAAGTAATAATATTTCAAAATTCAATATAAATAAAAATGCTTGACTAAATATTGGGAATATAAACGAGTACAAATTATTTTTGTGTAATCAATGTCACAATCAAAACGAGCTTACAAAGTACTTGTTTAAAACAACATAAAGTAATTTCATTAAAATCAGAGTAAATGAATTTAAAATGCATAATTTTTTTGAAACTTAAGTGTCCTCGGGTTAGGCCTCCGCACAGTCCGATCCAACTCACTAGTCCCCACGCACCTCTCGCATCCTCGTACTCGCCCTTACCTGTATCGATCAAGTCTACTTAGTCTAAAGACTCAACATGTATAAACTGAGAATATCACGTAATACATAATAAAACCACATGCATTATAAAGTAGCACATGCATACTTAAATTCTAAACATACTTACATAAATATAGACATGCCATCATTTCATAAAATTTTTCATAAACGTGCTGCATCATACATACCTAAACATGCATAAACATCATCATTTTGTGTAGAGATATGTTTCAAAGCAAGTGACCCATAACAGAATGCGCCTGATCAGACTAAACTACAGTACTGTGGTGGCAGGGATCATCATTGTCTTTCGACTGAATGTCCACTCCCACATACATAAGATCCCCGGTCATGCTTTACCGGGTGGATTGGTCCCTGGTTATGCTTTACCGCTTCCCAATCCTGATCAAAACTTGATCATGCTTTACCGGGGTAGAGAGGTCACCGGACACGTTTTCCGGCTTTCAAACCCGTAACTTTACCATGGTGGAGAGGTCTCCTGACACGTTCTACAGCTTCCAAACCCGTAAGATAATTGGTCACAAGACAATTCGCATACCTCAAAAACATAAAACATTTTCTTTTTTGCACGTCGAACATACTTACATAGTGTTGAGGGCTTCATTTGATCTCGTTTGGGCTACTACTGCACATATTAACACATTATTCATGCAACTTAAATTCCATAACTTAACCGTACCCATCGTACTCAGTACCAAAGTAAATAAATATCTTATGACTTTCTAGACCACTCGGGACTTGATCATGTTTAACCATCATACTAAACCATGACATCGAACCCCGAAATAATCCTGATATGGAGTATGAACATTTCCCAAGTAATGGAAGACACGGACCAATACTACACAACGAGTCGCTCAAAAATCCCTGGGCGCAGTGCAATGTGGCGCCTTGGTGCTGGTAAGAGCCTAGGCGTCGTGTGCCTGCGCCGTGACGCTACAAGCACCGAAGAACTAGCATTTCGGCGCCCGACCACTGAAGATCTAGCACTGCGGTGCCACAGGGGCAGTGCCGCGGCACCAGACCTGCGAAACAATTTCCCAAAAGCGACTCTTGATCCAAACTCTAAGCCACTTCCAACCGACTCGAACCAACCATAGAATAACTTTCCTCACCACCCATAGGACTCTACGAACCTACCCACTCACGAATAAAGCCACAAAAGTCCCCAAACAATGACACGCAACCACAACGCGTCACAATCCGATAAACCCGAATTCGTCATAATTCGCTTCCCTAAGAATTCTATTGTAACCAAACCCTTACTAACCCGAAACGAAACATCAAATAACGTCTGATCACAACACACGACATGCCTAAGTGCATCAGTCACCACCCGGAGGTTCCCAATGAAGCATGAAACCAATAATCCTCAAGAAAACATGAAAAACACATTTTGATAGCATCACAGTTTGATCCGTCATACGAGATGATAACTCACTCGTCTCTTGTTCGAAAATTACGAATTTACTTTCAAATCAAAGATATCAAAAAGTAATACGTTTTATATGTTGAAACTTTTCCATAAAACAGGTCGAAAAATTAGCAGGATTCGAAATAAAAGCATATTTGGTTTTTGAGATCTAAAAGTTGTTTCAAAATTGTTTCAAGCAACATCGCTCAAATTTTGCATAACATATACTGATTTTTACACAAAATATGCATCAAAATATTTACTATGACAAGATCGATGTGGAAAAATGAAAGATTATACATGCCTTGATGATTTATACACACGAAACGACGAATATGGAAATGAGGAGATCCGAGAACCGATCCGGGATGACTTGTGGAACGTTTCTTGTTGCTAAACAAACATGAGTTTGCTAAAAAATCGTAGGGGAAAGGGTTGGCTGTTTGGGAGACATAAGGACCCTAGTTCATTTCAAGAAGAAAGAACACAAAGTGTGTGTGTGTGTCGATGAATGTGTGTGTGTAGTAACGTGTGAGTGTGTGTGTGCGCATGATGATTAGGGAGTTAATTGGGGGCAAAAAAAAATTTAGTTAAATAATTAGTGATAAAATAATACTAAACTAATTATTTAATCTCACTCAAAGATTTAATAAAATAATTAAGTACCAAATTTTGAAGATTAAAATTCTCAAATTAAATTAGTATTTTTGAAAAGTTTGAAATCTTAAATCACCTAATAAATTAAATTAAGCTTTAAAATATTAAAATTTCATAAACATATAAAACACTAATTTTCGTGACTTGAAATAAAGTACAACATTATTCATTAATCGCCTAAATCGTCACCGGTTTTTTTTCCTGATCCCGTATCGAATATTCCCCTGAAACATAAAACTCAAAAAAATATTTTAACTTGCATCAAATAAACATGTAATATTTTAAAATAATGCAAATCGTAAATCATGGATCGTTAAAATCATTTTAAAATTAAATAAATAATTTAAAATTTTAATAAATGCATAGGTATAGGTGTATTTATTTTGAGCTCTACAATTGGTCTCGTATTTGTCGAGCCCCCGAGAACATTTGTAAGCTTATCAAGAATCAATAAATGGAAAAGAAAAAGAGACCAAATTCACTAAACACAGCGGCCGTTTGAGTGATTCAATTCATTTTGATGCTGCAGATTTTTTGAATGATTTATCTGAAAATGATCAATATATTGGTGGAATTGAAATGTAAAATATTTTACTTTTCATGTACTCATATGCTAATATTTTATTGTATAATTATGATATATTTAATAGTTTTCAATAAATTAGATATGTATTGTTAGTAATTTTTTTCATTGCGTAATTTTTTTTGAAGTTCAAATATGGAAACTACTATGAACAAAGATAAATAAGGAACTAATCCCATAGAAGTTTTCATATCTGATAGTGCTACAACGCACACTATTCTCTGAGGTAAAGATATTTCTTAGAACTAAAACCAACAAAAACAATTGTGAATACAATATCAGGTCCTATAGACTTGATAAAAGAATGTGTTAAAGCACATTTTTTTTGTTATCTAACAACCATTGTATTTACATGCTGCTGCATTAATTTGCATAAGACCAAGTGCATATCATTATCACTCCCCATTGCATCTTGTCTATGGTAAAGAACCAGACATTTCTCATCTGAGAATTTTTGGATGTATTGTATATCTGCCTATTGCACCACCTCAATGAACAAAAATGGGATCTAAAAGAAAGATCGGAATTTATATTTGTTATGAGAGCCCATCAATCATTTGATATCTTGAGCCTCAGACATGCGACTTGTTCACAACACATTTTGCTGAGTATCATTTTAATGAGGAAATCTTCCCAATGTTAGGGAAAGAAATGAAATATATCGAAAAATATATTACATGGTATACATCATCATTGTTACATCTGGATTCAAGACTAAACAATGTGAAAAAGATGTACAGAAAATTGTGCACTTGCAAAAAATAGCAAATCGAATATCAGATACATTTGCAGATGCAAAAGGAGTCACTAAATCATATATACATGTGGTAAATGCCCTGCTCAAATTGAAATTCAAAATAAACAAATTGAAGACACTCATGATGTCATCAAACTCTTGAAGCGTGGAAGACCAGTCGGTTCCAAGGATAAACATCCTCGAAAAAAAAAGCATGGAAAAACATGATGATGACAAAATAGAGAATGATATTCCGGTAGAAATACATGGTGATGAAAATGTTTTGTCAAACACAAACAGATGAGAATCATGAAATCTCTATCAATTATATTAATATCGGAAAAATATGGAATCAAAAAGAGTTAAAAGAAATTGATGAGATATTTTCTTACAATGTGGCATTTGACATGTAGAACCCGTAATTCAGACTACGTATAAGTCATGCATAATTTCTAGTATTTAAATTAAAATGATTTTTATTGCATGAGTATTTAAATTCTTTTTTTAAATTTATTTATTTTACGCAGTAGTTTAATTGTTATCTTTTCAGTTAAATAAGTGAGGCCGGACTGGAGATGGAGTATTGAGATAAGTTAATAAAGATTCATTTAAGAAGTGGTACTATAGCATGTTCATTTCATTACATTCCAAAAGTTCGTGCATTAAGATTTTTAAGTTGCATTTCACGTTCGAACGAGAATCGGAGACCGGAGAATTTTCAAGAAAAATTATTTTATTTCACGATTTATTTTTATAAATTAAGTGGGAGCGTTTTAAGAGTTTTTTTCAAAAATGGGAATTTTTGAGTATTTTTTTTAACCGTAAGATTTTATTTTTATCGGTACGTAAATTTTAGCGAATCGGGGGACTTTTTAAGGGTTCGGCTAATATTTTAAAAATCTTTTCAACTCGAAATATTTTACGGGAGTGTGTTTGGATTTAATGGGCCTATTTTTAAGCTTATTGGACTTAATTATCTTTTTAAACTTTTAATTATTAATTTAAGGCCCATTACCTATTAGTTTACTATATAATTAACCACCTAAACCCACTTTAACCTAAACCTAATTACTTTGCATAGCCGACACCCTCATTCAACAGCCCCCACCCTCGGTTTCAGAACTCGGCAGCTGAAGGCATCGGTGTTCTTCTTTTCTTGCAAGGAAAACTTCAACCGGGCTTCCTCTCCTCATCCTTGTTCTTCGATCATCATTAAGGCACGCATGTTACCATCCTTTCACGCATCATACACTCTAGATACTTGCTGTAATATGTATATTTGACTGTGAATATTCTGATCCAAACGTGAGTGCACATGCTGTGCTATCTCTCAAATGTTGCTTGCATCCTTTTTGGTTTGACACTCACGTTTTTCATTCAGTTGGTGCAAGGGGTCGGCTGTAGGTCATGTTTGAAGGCTGTTATCACCGTAGGGAGTGGAGTGGTAGGCTGGAAACGAGATCATCACAGCATCTCGTATGGGGTGGTCTCGGTTCTTGATTATTGATTTGGTAATAAGTTTTCTCGATGGGTGGAGGTTTCGGCTGTGCATGAGCTCGAACCCAGACATGCTTCAGCCCTTGTAGAGTCTAATAAGGTGTTAGGATTGAGCCGTGAGTGCTTGGTCGAAGGAGAAGCTCGAACCGTGGGCGTAGAGCGTGAATGGAGATGGAGGTGATACCTTTCGGTGGTTTTCTGCACGTGGCTTGTGCAGCGACTTTATCCCTCGGTTTGGATGGTATAGAAGCTGAATTAGGGTCCCTATAGTAAGCCTTAAAGGCTGGACAGGTGGGAAGTAGAGGGTGGACCAAGAGATTTATGAGTTGGGGCATGAGTTGAGTGGTGATTGTAGAAATAGAGAGGGGCCGAGAGGTGGGGAATTTTCTGGAATTCAACCCTGGGTCTAGGGGCTGGAATGGAGAGGTTTCAGGATATTTATGGTGTTCTTAGGCCGTGGAAAAAAAGTTGATAATTTTTGGTTAAGTTTCGGTTCGATTCGGATTAAAACCGGGACCCCGGTCCAAGTTTTAAAACGAATCGTTTAAGTTCTGATTTTGGCTCAAGTTTACGTCTAGGAATATTTTTAAATATGTTTTGGGACATTTTAAGGAGTTTGGTAAGCTTCGGGTCAATTTTAGAGGTCCAGGGTTGAAACGATAATTTTCGGGTTTCCTGGGGCAAAATGGTCATTTTGCACCCGGGGTGAGATTTTAGTCCTAGCAGCGCCCTGAGCACAAATCATAATATTTTTAAATCTTCATGCATCACGTTTACGATTTTTATGCTATTATAATAATTATGGTGCATGCTTAATTTAAAGAAATTAAGTGAGGAAGTGAAGAGCACTCCATCTCCGCCGCGCCGCGTCATTATTTTGTTTGTTTTCTGTCAAAACAAACCAAGGCATGTTTATATCTTCTTTCACTCTTCAATCAAGTCATATAGGTAATTTTAAATATAGCAAGTACATGATTTTAATGCAAGAAGATCGAAATTGTTCATATTTAATTATGCCATTTAATTATATTACGTGCATGAAAACAGAAAATGATTATTTTTTAGATTTATGCGATATGGCTTGTGGTGCATTCACTATGTGGGAGCATTATTTATACGGTCGCCAGTGACCGCTCAGTTCAGGTTGGTACCACCCGGTCGCCAGTGACCGATCAGTTCAGGATGGTACCATCGGGTCTTCAGTGACCGCCAGCTCAGTTCCAGGCTCCCCGGTAGTCAGTTACCGATCAGTTCAGCTTAGTGCAGTGGCCACAGGCGTAAAACATAATCTCAACAGAAAATTTTATCAGTTATTTCAGTACAGGGCTCCAAGGAGCAAATATTTTTACTGTGATTATCAGTTCAGTTATGCACGTATTATAATTGCTCAGTACAGATTATTTTCAGTATGCCTCATGACATGATATTTTACCCCATGCATATTTTTACTCAGATTTTACTCGTTACCTGCGATATATGCATGCTGAGTCTTTAGGCTCACTAGACTTGATTGTTGTAGGTACTGATGAGGTCAGGGCCGAGGGCGGGGACCAGTGAACCAGCTTGGGTCGGCAGTAGTGGCACCCGAGGACCTCAGTGCAGCAGTGTTATTTTATTCCGCAAACATTTTATCAGTCATTGAACATTTTTAAATTGTTATTGTTGGCAAATAATTATTTCCTTCCGCTGCTTTACTTTTAAACATCGAACTTGATTCATCAGTGATTTTATGAATGAGGCCATTTAAGTTCTTTTAAAAAGAAAATTTTTAATTTTCCGCAAATTTTAAAGCAAGCAGTTTTAGGGCCTTCACAGTTGGTATCAGAGCGGTGGTTCTGTATAGGGTTTCACTACTACCGACTGCGAGAAGCTCACGAAGCCACGTCTTCGGTCTGTAAGTTTTACAGTTCAGCATTTTGTTCAGCATTTTATTTAAAGCATGAATTATTTTGTCAGCATGCTTCCAGATTTTCAGTATTTCAGTGTTCAGTTAAAATAAATTAAGGAATTATGCATGTTGGTTACGTACGTGTTATTTTTGGAACAGTATGCCTCCTAGACGTCAGGTAGGACGCCCGCGAGGGGGGCCGTGGGTACCGTCATGTGAACGAGTTTGATCAGAGACAGGAGAGGCAGGCACCTCCTCCTCCTCCTCCTCCTCCTCCACCTCCTCCACCGCCCCCACCGGACATGAATGCCCAGATGCTAGCTGGGATGACACAGTTTTTCGCACAGTTTGCGGGGAACAATGCTGTGGTGACTAGGCCGACAGGACCCGAGGCTGTTTACGAGCGATTCATGAAGATGCGCCCGAAGGAATTCTCTGGGACATCTGACCCCATGGTTGCCGAGGGATGGATCAAATCTCTCGAGGTCATCTTTGATTTTATGGAGCTGGGAGACGCGGACAGAGTTCGATGTGCCACATATTTATTCAGTGGAGATGCCCGCTTATGGTGGGAAGGAGCTTCGGTAGCCTTGAACTTGGCTACGCTGACTTGGGCACGTTTCACGGAGGTTTTCTACTCCAAGTATTTTACTGAGGAAGTGCGCACCCGATTGACCACGGAGTTTATGAGCTTGAGGCAGGGTGAGATGACGGTTACGGAGTTCATCCGTAAGTTCGAGAGGGGCTGTCACTTTGTGCCCTTGATAGCAAATGATGCCAGAGCCAAGCTGATGCACTTCCTTGTGGGTTTACGGCCGATCTTGCGCCGGGATGTTAGGGTATCTGACCCTGCCACTTATGAGATCGCAGTCTCCAAAGCCTTAGCCGCAGAGCAGGATCAGCAGGACATCGAGAGAGACCGCCAGGGCAAGCGCCCAATCCAGGCACCACACCGCCCTCTTCCTCATCAGCATCAGCAGCAGAATAAGAGGCCTTTTCCTGGACCGCCCAGGAACCGGGGCCAGCAGCAGCAGCAGCGGGGACGCCCAGCCCCGAGGACTCAGGAGCACCCAGTCTGTCCCAGGTGCTCACGTCGCCATCTTGGAGCATGCATGGCTGGCTCAGGAAAGTGTTTTAAGTGTGGCAGTTCAGACCACATGTTGCTGCAATGTCCTCAGAGGAATCTGCCTACTCAGGGCAGAGTTTTTGCTCTACATGCCACGGAAACGAATCCGGAGACGATGTTGATGACAGGTACCTTTAAGCCTTAAATTATTATTCGAATTTCATTATTTTGAGAACCTGGATTAAGATTTTTGAACTTAGAACTGTTATAGGATTGCATGCTCTACTCAGAATGATTTTGGGAATCGAGATTTAGATTTGAACTTAGAATTTCAATAGGGTTGCATGCTCTACTTAGTATTATTTTCGGGACTTAGTTAGAAGAACTTTTACCTTTGCATGTCTATAAGCTTAGCTCTCGTGAACTTTGGGTTCTGCTTAGTATTCCGAACTTTCAGGGAGAATTTTCATAGCCGGCAAAGCTACCAAGGCCTTGATAGATTCAGGGGCCACTCACTCGTTTATATCGGAGGTCTTTGCAAACTTTCTGAAGATCAAGACCATTGGGCTAGACATAGCCTTTTCAGTAGTGTTGCCGTCAGGCGAGGAGATGGCAGCCACCAATGTTATCCGAGATATAGATCTTGAGCTGCACGGTAAGCTTGTATATGCGGATCTGATTGTGCTACCGATGCCGGAATTTGACATCATCCTAGGGATGGACTGGCTACTGAAGAACAGAGTATTGATCGACTTCCAGCGGAGATCTGTTCTTGTCCGACCGCCTGGAATGGAGCAGTTCTTATTTGAGCCGGACAGGTACTTTCCCTTACCACGCATTATTCCTTATGTCCAGGCTAGGAAACTCATGCATAGAGGGTGTCGAGCATTTCTAGCAACCTTTTTATCTGTCCCCGAAGAACCCAGCCAGTCAGCCTCAGATGTTCCGATTGTCCGAGATTTCTTAGACGTTTTTCCCGAAGACGTCTCTGGTATGCCACCTGAGAGAGAGGTGGAGTTTTCCATTGAGCTTATGCCAGGTACGGCTCCGATATCCAAAGCGCCGTACCGATTAGCACCGACAGAGATGGCAGAGCTTAAAAAGCAGATTCAGGAACTTCTCGACAAGGAGTTCATTCGCCCGAGCTTTTCACCATGGGGCGCGCCAGTCTTGTTTGTTAAGAAGAAGGATGGCTCGATGAGGCTTTGCATTGACTATCGGGAGTTGAAGAGGGTTACAGTTAAGAACAAATACCCACTTCCGAGGATTGAGGATCTGTTTGATCAGTTGCAGGGAGCTTCGATTTTCTCTAAGATAGATCTGCGTTCTGGTTATCATCAGTTGAGAGTGAGAGATGCTGATGTCTCGAAGACAGCTTTCAGGACTCGTTATGGTCACTATGAGTTCCTTGTGATGCCGTTCGGTCTGACGAATGCGCCAGCGATCTTCATGGATCTCATGAATCGCGTATTTCAGCCGTACCTCGACCAGTTTGTGATAGTTTTCATAGACGACATCCTCGTCTACTCCAAGAGTCGGGAGGAGCACAGCAGGCATCTGACCACAGTGTTGCAGACTTTGCAGAAGCATAAGTTGTTCGCGAAGTTCAGCAAGTGCGAATTCTGGTTAGAGAAGGTGGCGTTCCTAGGCCACATTGTTTCCAGTAGTGGTATTGAGGTAGACCCCGCAAAAGTTGCAGCAGTCAGAGATTGGGTTGTGCCTCAGAATGCATCCGAGATCCGCAGTTTTCTTGGGCTGGCAGGATATTACATGAAGTTCATCCAGGGATTCTCATCCATTGCCGTTCCACTCACAGCACTGACCAAGAAGAATGTGAAATTTGTGTGGAGCGAGGAGTGTCAGAAGAGCTTCGATACTTTGAAGCAAGCTCTTATCTCAGCACCCGTTTTGGCTGTACCGTCAGGATCTGGTGAGTTTGTCCTTTATACCGATGCTTCAAAGCTTGGTTTAGGTGCAGTTCTGATGCAGCATGGGAGAGTGATAGCGTATGCTTCTCGACAGCTAAAGATCCATGAGAAGAACTACCCTACCCATGATCTGGAGTTAGCAGCAGTAGTTTTTGCTTTGAAGATTTGGAGGCATTATCTGTATGGAGAGAAATGCCAGATCTTTACCGACCACAAGAGCCTCAAGTATTTCTTTACGCAGAAGGAGCTGAACATGCGTCAGAGGCGTTGGTTGGAGCTTGTGAAAGACTACGATTGTGACATTAGCTACCACCCGGGTAAAGCTAATGTAGTTGCGGATGCTTTGAGCAGAAAAGTCGCAGTGATGGCTCACTTGACGATGCAGAAACCTCTTCAGATTGAGATGCAGAAGTTCGATCTTGAGACTTATCCTCAAGGTAGAGTTCCACGTCTATCTACCTTGACCATTCAGTCTCCTCTTTTGGACCGTATTCGCAGTGGTCAGGCCGCAGATGATCAGTTGGCACAGTGGAAGAAGAGAGATGAAGCCAAGGGCAGTGTTTTGTATTCAGTCAGCGACGGTATTGTGAGATACCGAGGCAGGATATGGGTTCCTAGCAGTGATTCTATCCGAGCAGACATCTTATCAGAGGCCCATATGTCCCCGTACTCCATTCACCCTTGGAGTACGAAGATGTACAAAGATCTGCAGTTATTGTATTGGTGGCCGGGTATGAAGAAGGACATCAGACGATTTGTGTCCGAGTGACTGACCTGTCAGTTAGTGAAGGCCGAGCATCAGAGACCAGCAGGTTTGCTCAGGCCTCTTCCTATTCCTGAGTGGAAATGGGAGAACGTCACCATGGATTTTGTGACCGGTTTGCCAAGATCAGCCAGAGGATCGAATGCCATTTGGGTGATTGTAGATCGTCTTACCAAATCAGCGCACTTCTTACCTATTAAGACGACATTCACCATGATTCAGTATGCAGAGCTGTATATCCGAGAGATAGTCCAACTCCATGGCATTCCAGTTTCTATCGTATCCGACAGAGATCCTAGATTCACTTCCTCATTTTGGAAGAGTTTGCATTCGACTTTGGGTACGAAGTTGCTGTTTAGCACAGCCTTTCATCCGCAGACAGATGGACAGTCGGAGCGAATTATTCAGATTTTGGAGGATCTTCTTCGCGCTTGCGTCATTGATTTCTCAGGGAGTTGGGAGTCTAACCTGCCACTGGTTGAGTTCACCTACAACAACAGCTTCCAGTCTTCTATTGGTATGGCTCCGTATGAAGCACTGTATGGCCGCAAGTGCAGATCTCCTGTTCATTGGGATGAAGTAGGAGAGAGAGCAGAGTTGGGTCCAGAGATTATTCAGCAGGCAGCAGATGTAGTAGTCAAGATCCGGGATAGGATGAGGACTGCTCAGAGCCGACAGAAGAGTTATGCCGATCAGCGGATGAGAGATTTAGAGTTTGCAATGGGCGATCATGTCTTCGTGAAAGTGGCACCTATGAAGGGTGTCATGAGATTTGGGAAGAAAGGGAAGCTCAGTCCGAGATTCATTGGACCGTTTGAGATCCTTGACAGAGTAGGGACGCTAGCGTATCGTGTGGCTCTTCCGCCGAATCTGGCCGGAGTACACAATGTCTTTCACGTCTCCATGCTGAGAAAGTACATGGCGAACCCTTCGCATGTGCTGAATTTTGAGCCGTTGCAGCTTACTCCGAACTTATCTTATGAGGAGAGACCCGTGCAGATCCTAGACAGACAGGAGAAGAAACTTCGGAACAAGTTGGTTAGGCGAGTCAAAGTCAAATGGCTCAACCATTCAGAAGAGGAAGCTACATGGGAGTCTGAGCCAGAGATGAGGAGTCGCTATCCAGAGCTATTCGGTGAGTTCTAATTTCGAGGACGAAATTTCTTTTAAGGGGGGGAGGATTGTAGAACCCGTAATTCAGACTACGTATAAGTCATGCATAATTTCTAGTATTTAAATTAAAATGATTTTTATTGCATGAGTATTTAAATTCTTTTTTTAAATTT
The DNA here is from genome assembly GCF_022965805.1 of Primulina eburnea. Taxonomy (NCBI): domain Eukaryota; kingdom Viridiplantae; phylum Streptophyta; class Magnoliopsida; order Lamiales; family Gesneriaceae; genus Primulina; species Primulina eburnea. Next base: position 15,324,116 of record NC_133108.1, read on the forward strand.
ATTTATTTTACGCAATAGTTTAATTGTTATCTTTTCAGTTAAATAAGTGAGGCCGGACTGGAGATGGAGTATTGAGATAAGTTAATAAAGATTCATTTAAGAAGTGGTGCTATAGCATGTTCATTTCATTACATTCCAAAAGTTCGTGCATTAAGATTTTTAAGTTGCATTTCACGTTCGAACGAGAATCGGAGACCGGGGAATTTTCAAGAAAAATTATTTTATTTCACGATTTATTTTTTTAAATTAAGTGGGAGCGTTTTAAGAGTTTTTTTCAAAAATGGGAATTTTTGAGTATTTTTTTTAACCGTAAGATTTTATTTTTATCGGTACGTAAATTTTAACGAATCGGGGGACTTTTAAGGGTTCGGCTAATATTTTAAAAATCATTTCAACTCGAAATATTTTACGGGAGTGTGTGTAGTAGCCCGAATTCCAAATTGGGTAATTAACGGAGTAATGGTGATTAAGAAGGTTTAAGGTGTAATTTTGGCTATGGTCATGATCGGACGGACCGAAGAGGGTTCGGAAGCACCGAAGAGTTCGGACGATCCGAAGTGTAGTTCGGTGAATCCGATCATAGGTGTCAAGTGTTGATCGACACGTCATTTTCCATGCATGTTCGGACGGTCCGAAGTGTATGATCGGAGGATCCGATCATGAGCTGTCAAGAGCCAATGGACACGTAGCGTTCGGACGTTCCGAAGTGTTGTTCGGAGGATCCGAACATGGCCTATAAATAGTGCTCGGATTTCTCATTTGTGACTTGCCAATTCATGATTTTGCCTCATAGTTGAGAGGATTTGGAAGGTTTCTAGGGTTAGTTGTTGGTCGAGCGATAGCCAAGAGCTGCCAGGAGTAGTAGCGTAGCGGCGCCTGAGTTTCAAGGCAATCGACATCAAAGGGCTGTCGACGGACGAAGGTAAACCCTAAACCTTTGGTAGTAATAGGGAGTACTGGTTTTGCTAGTCGAGCATGGTAGTATTGATTGAGTATGCTTTTGATGCGTAGGCTTGTGCTAGACCTGATTAGCGGTGTTGCGTAAGGCTAGGCTTGCTGTGATAGAGGTACGAAAGTACTATCCGAGATATCCTGGTTGAGTATACATTCATATATGTGTTGCATGAGTATTTGCTGCATTGTTATATGTCATATGATGCATGCTATTATGTCACGAGTTATGATGCATATTGCATATCATGTTGAGCCGTATCTCCTTCGAGATAGCCTTTACTGTTGAGCTGTATCTCTTTCGAGATAAGCTATATCTTGGGGCCGCTCAGCCCTGTCTTGTGGACGCATGGACACCGAGAGTACACAGTGACCGACGGGTCGGGAGGGCTTCGGTGGTCCGGGACATTTTAGGTCCACGTCTGTCTTGTAGTGGATGCAGTGACCCAGAGGTTGGACCGCGCGGCACTATCCACTTGGCGCCTCTAGACTGAGCATTTTGTGATCCCTGTTTCTTGACTACCCTGGTATCATATCATAGCATGTGCATTTCATATAGGTTTGTATACTCATACTTTTGTACTGGGCGTTCTTATCGCTCACGTCCTCGGTTTTGTTTATTCTTGGACACCCCATTCCCACGGGGCAGGCCTCAGGTTGGATGGCTCAGGAGGAGCAGGAGGAGGACGTTGAGTAGCTGGTTGGTTTAGTTTTCAGTGTTTTCCATTTGTTTCGATATGGTTGTATTGGATATTTCATTTTGAGTTAGTCTAGACTTCGATTTCGATTGGGTTGTATAACTATTGTTGTTGGCCATATTTCCGCTGTTATCTCTGATTATAATTAATTAGGTTAATTGCATGCTTAGTTTTTGATTAGTAGGTGATTCTGGAACGGGTCACTACAGTGTGTTTGGATTTAATGGGCCTATTTTTAAGCTTATTGGGATTAATTATCTTTTTAAACTTTTAATTATTAATTTAAGGCCCATTACCTATTAGTTTACTATATAATTAACCACCTAAACCCACTTTAACCTAAACCTAATTACTTTGCATAGCCGACACCCTCATTCAACAGCCCCCACCCTCGGTTTCAGAACTCGGCAGCTGAAGGCATCGGTGTTCTTTTTTTCTTGCAAGGAAAACTTCAACCGGGCTTCCTCTCCTCATCCTTGTTCTTCGATCATCATTAAGGCACGCATGTTACCATCCTTTCACGCATCATACACTCTAGATACTTGCTGTAATATGTATATTTGACTGTGAATATTCTGATCCAAACGTGAGTGCGCATGCTGTGCTATCTCTCAAATGTTTCTTGCATCCTTTTTGGTTTGACACTCACGTTTTTCATTCAGTTGGTGCAAGGGGTCGGCTGTAGGTCATGTTCGAAGGCTGTTATCACCGTAGGGAGTGGAGTGGTAGGCTGGAAACGAGATCATCACAGCATCTCGTATGGGGTGGTCTCGGTTCTTGATTATTGATTCGGTAATAAGTTTTCTCGATGGGTGGAGGTTTCGGCTGTGCATGAGCTCGAACCCAGACATGCTTCAGCCCTTGTAGAGTCTAATAAGGTGTTAGGATTGAGCCGTGAGTGCTTGGTCGAAGGAGAAGCTCGAACCGTGGGCGTAGAGCGTGAATGGAGATGAAGGTGATACCTTTCGGTGGTTTTCTGCACGTGGCTTGTGCAGCGACTTTATCCCTCGGTTTGGATGGTTTAGAAGCTGAATTAGGGTCCCTATAGTAAGCCTTAAAGGCTGGACAGGTGGGAAGTAGAGGGTGGACCGAGAGATTTATGAGTTGGGGCATGAGTTGAGTGGTGATTGTAGAAATAGAGAGGGGCCGAGAGGTGGGGAATTTTCTGGAATTCAACCGTGGGTCTAGGGGCTGGAATGGAGAGGTTTCAGGATATTTATGGTGTTCTTAGGCCGTGGAAAAAAAGTTGATAATTTTTGGTTAAGTTTCGGTTCGATTCGGATTAAAACCGGGACCCCGGTCCAAGTTTTAAAACGAATCGTTTAAGTTCTGATTTTGGCTCAAGTTTACGTCTAGGAATATCTTTAAATATGTTTTGGGACATTTTAAGGAGTTTGGTAAGCTTCGGGTCAATTTTAGAGGTCCAGGGTTAAAACGATAATTTTCGGGTTTCCAGGGGCAAAATGGTCATTTTGCACCCGGGGTGAGATTTTAGTCCTAGCAGCGCCCTGAGCACAAATCATAATATTTTTAAATGTTCATGCATCACGTTTACGATTTTTATGCTATTATAATAATTATGGTGCATGCTTAATTTAAAGGAATTAAGTGAGGAAGTGAAGAGCACTCCGTCTCCGCCACGCCGCGTCATTATTTTGTTTGTTTTCTGTCAAAACAAACCAAGGCATGTTTATATCTTCTTTCACTCTTCAATCAAGTCATATAGGTATTTTTAAATATAGCAAGTACATGATTTTAATGCAAGAAGATCGAAATTGTTCATATTTAATTATGCCATTTAATTATATTACGTGCATGAAAACAGAAAATGATTATTTTTGAGATTTATGCGATATGGCTTGTGGTGCATTCACTATGTGGGAGCATTATTTATACGGTCGCCAGTGACCGCTCAGTTCAGGTTGGTACCACCCGGTCGCCAGTGACCGATCAGTTAAGGATGGTACCATCGGGTCTTCAGTGACCGCCAGCTCAGTTCCAGGCTCCCCGGTAGTCAGTTACCGATCAGTTCAGCTTAGTGCAGTGGCCACAGGCGTAAAACATAATCTCAACAGAAAATTTTATCAGTTATTTCAGTACAGGGCTCCAAGGAGCAAATATTTTTACTGTGATTATCAGTTCAGTTATGCACGTATTATAATTGCTCAGTACAGATTATTTTCAGTATGCCTCATGACATGATATTTTACCCCATGCATATTTTTACTCAGATTTTACTCGTTACCTGCGATATATGCATGCTGAGTCTTTAGGCTCACTAGACTTGATTGTTGTAGGTACTGATGAGGTCAGGGCCGAGGGCGGGGACCAGTGAGCCAGCTTGGGTCGGCAGTAGTGGCACCCGAGGACCTCAGTGCAACAGTGTTATTTTATTCCGCAAACATTTTATCAGTCATTGAACATTTTTAAATTGTTATTGTTGGCAAATAATTATTTCCTTCCGCTGCTTTACTTTTAAACATCGAACTTGATTCATCAGTGATTTTATGAATGAGGCCATTTAAGTTCTTTTAAAAAGAAAATTTTTAATTTTCCGCAAATTTTAAAGCAAGCAGTTTTAGGGCCTTCACATGACATCATAAACGACAATGAAGACCATAAACCAAAATCTTTTGGTGAATGTAAAAATCGACAGAATTGGATAAAATGAAAAGATTCCATCCAGGTTGAATTGGATTCACTATATAAACGTAATGCTTTTGGGCCTATAGTCCTTACACCCTAAGGTGTAAAACCTGTTGGGTAAAAATGGGTCTTTATTCCAAAGCGAAATAAGAAAAATAAAATAGTAAGATATAAAGCTCGACTCATTGCACAAAATTTTTCTCAAAGGCCTGAAACTAATTATGAAAAAATGTATTCTCCTGTTATGGATGTAATTACGTTTATGTATTTGATTAGTTTGGCGGTATCCGAAAATTTAGAAATGCGTCTTATTGAATATTGTCAGAGCTTACTTATATGGTCACTATATAGTGATATATATATTTATTTAAGATGCCTGAAGTACAAAGTTCAAAACCCAGAAAATATTATTCCGTGAAATTGCAAAGATCATTATATGGGTTAAAGCAATCCGGCTGAATGTGGTATAATCGGCTAAGTGAACACTTAATGAAAAAGAGATATGTAAACAATTCAATGTGACATTTCGTTTTCATTAAGAAAACAATATCCGGATGCATAATTATTGTTGTATATGTTGATGATTTAAACATCATTGGAACGAATAAGGAAATTCAAGAATTTGTGTTGTATTGAAAGAAGAATTTGAAATGAAGGACCTTGGAAAAACAAAGTATTGAATGGGTTTGCAAATTGAACAAAAAGAATTTGGAATATTTGTTCACCAGTCAGATTATACAGAAAAGGTCTTTAAACGTTTTAATATTTATAAATCAATTCCTTTAAGCACTTCAATGGTTGTTAGATCATTAAACATAGAAAAAAATCAATTCCGTCAATGTGAACATGATGTAATTATTCTTGGTCCATAAGTACCATATCCAAGAGCTATTGGTGTCCTTATGTATCTTGCAAATTGCACAAGACCTGATATATCTTTTCTGTAAATTTATTGGCAAGATTTCGCTCATATCCAACAAAAAGACACTGGAACAAAATTAAACATATATTCTGTTATCTATGAGGAATGACAGACTTGAGATTTTGGTATTCAAAAGATACCAATCAAAGTATAATTGGTTATGCTGATGCTGAGTATTTATCTGATCCACACAAAGCACGTTCCCAAACCGTATATGTATTTACTCGTGGAGGCGTTGCAATTTCTTGGCGTTCATAGAAACAAACACTTGTAACAACTTCATCAAATCATGCCGAGATTATTGCACTACATGAAGCAAGCCGTGAATGTGTGTGGCTAAAATCAATGACCGAACATATCCAAATCTCATACCGATTATCATTCGACAAGAAGCCTATGATACTATATGAAGATAATGATGCATATGTTACTCAAATGAAAGATGGATACATAAAAATTGACAGAACTAAACATATTCCTCCTAAGTTCTTCGCATTCACCCAAGAGCTTGAGAAAAATAAAGAAATTGATATTCGTTACATTCAATCAAGAAAAAAATCATCAGATCTCTTCACAAAGTCACTTCCTACGATAATATTCAGAAAACATATATAAAACATTGGGATGCACAATCTACGAAATTTGTGAATAATCGTTCGTGTTAACATGTGGGAGCGTTTATGTGACTGCACTCTTTTTCCCTTACTATTGTTTTTATCCAAAGAGTTTTTCCTAGTAAGGTTTTTAACGACGCATCATAAAAACACGTAATTAAGAAAATCATTATATAACGATCATCATCACAAGGAGGAGTGTTAAAAAAAGAGTTGTGTTGAAAATAAAGAGTTGAAATTATTGAATGTTGAAAATAAGAGTTGTAAATATTGAAAATTAATGTGTGATGATGTATGCAATAATGTATTTTGTTTTGGATTATTTCCAAAGAAATTCTACAAATAGGGGTCTCTCAATTTGTGAAGAATAACACAATTGAGTGGAGAAAATTTTATAAAAGTGTGTAGTTCAATATATTTTGTGAGTTTAAGATTTTTTACTTTTTACCGTAAATTTTTACTTTTAACAATTTAGTCCATAAATTTATTCGGCCCATTAATGCATCATTTAATCAATTAAGCATTTTAATGATGAGTCTCAATGAATTAAAACCCAAGAAGCTGGAGGAATTACAAATAATTGGTGGGGTAGTGAAGATGAGAAGTTGAGGTACCAACTCGATAAACCAAATGGAAAAGGGGAGAACAAGAGTAGGTCAAAGCAGCTGCAAGGAAGTGGGAAAAATGGCAGCTCGTGTTGCTATCAGTGGGGCTGTTAATAGGGGCAAGTACTGGTTACTGGAGGAACTAGTCCAAGAATTAATACTTTAAGACAGTAGAGGTAGTCATCAAATCAACATGAAATATCTGCAATTTCACTCTTCAATAGATTTCATCTTTCAACTTTAATTTTTTTTTTTAAATTCTAAGTGATATAATATTATATTCAAACAATTCGAATATTAATTTTCCTTGTTATTTAATTACATTGGATATATGTCAGTTAAGTTGCATTCAAATCCGAGGAAGTTATAACTGAGGCTGAATTGGACTCATATCGTCCAATTAGAAGTAATATTTTCACAGTTTTTATCACATTTTGACATGATATGTGCCTAGCATGCCCCCACAAAAAATTTGAAGCGAAACAAATGGCACGTCCGATGAAACACAATAGATGCTAATGAAAATAGTTCTCTGGCAAGTTTCATGTGAACGATTGAAAGGAAATGTGTTCAAGACATAGTTGGATATATGACATATTTAAAAATTCTAATTTTTAGAATTTTTAAATTCTAATTATTATGTTTCATGTTCTTGGGAACATGGAGAATATGTTAATCATATTTTTTTAGGTGCATATGATAAGATATGGGTTTTAAAGTCCTCATTTACCGAGGAAACAAAAAATAATGAAAAGTTAAGTGGTGAATTCGACAGCTTTGCTGAAATAATGGTAGTTCCTTATGCACATCTTGATTTTGTTGCCACAAAGAAAATGAAGGAGATGAATTTACTGATGGTGAATGTAATGGGACGCATGGAAGAGACGAACAGAGTTATGCGAGCAACTATGAGATACATGATGGATGATATTAACAAGATTAAACTAAGGGGGAGTTCCATTGTGAAAGCTCTGAAAATCTTCATTATAATGGTATTAATGAGAATGAGGACTTCGGTGGAGTTCACGAGTTGAATGAAGCTGGAGGATCTAGTGGGAACCACCAAGCAAGCTATAATCGCTCTTGAATATCAAAACCAAGGAGGTCACTACAAGAAAAATGCCCAACGACAACACACCTACGACAACGATTTTTGTGAAAAACCGTTGTCATATAGTTTTTAACAACGGTTTTAGTGAAATCGTTGTCGTATGTGCGTTTTGACAACGGTTTTGTAAAAACCGTTGTCTTTTAGGGGGTCAACGACAACGGTTCTCTAAAAACCGTTGTCTTTCAGCGTTTTTTTTGGGCAAAAGACAACGGTTCTATGAACCGTTGTCTTTTGGCGTGTTTTTTTGGACAATCGACAACGGTTTTTCAAAATCGACAACGGTTTTAGGGCAAAAGACAACTGTTTTTTGGGCAAAAGATAACAGTTCTATAAAATCCGTTGTCGTTTAGCGTTTTTCTTGTAGTGAGTGATGTGATAGGTGTCGTTTTTTCATGTTTACTATGTTGATTTTTAGTCTATTTTTTATGATTTTGTGTGCCAAATCCGCATTTAATTTTTGTCGGTAAGTTATTCATATGATTACGCCTTACATGTGTGTGGTTGTTTGTAGGAAAAATTCTCAAAAGAAGTAAATAAGATGAAAAACTGAACTCTTGGATCAAAGAGGGCTCGCTAGGACGGTAAATTGTGACCGCCTTCAGCATGAGTTGAAGGAGAAATTAGTGCTAGGACAATAACTAATGCCCAGTGCGCCCGGATGAATTTGCAAGGAAGCGTACATCGAAAGTCACGCTAGGGCAGTATTTTCTGACCGCCCCAGCGCTACGTCGTAAGACTAGAAAATATGATCAACTTGTTCCAACTTTTATGGAATCTAGGCTTTATCTTTATATTATTGGAAACCTAAGACACGAAATTATCATCAGATTTATACCAAAATCACGGAGAAGATCCACCGCACAAGGGGAGAGAGAAAGATCAAGAGAACAATTGAAGAACAAGAATGTAAAGGCCCGTATTTCGTATTCATAATTTTGCGGAATTATTAAAATTTTTCTAAATAAATAATTATCTTGTCTTATTTAATTAAAATAAACATGTAAATAATTTTAACTTTAAAATAACAGCGGAAGCAAATATTGTTTTCAACCAACAATTTAAAAATAATCCAACGTAAACATCACTTAAAAATAATCCAACTTATCAATTTAAAAATAATCCAACGTATTAAAACTGAGTTTGAATAATAAAAAGTGCATAAATTAAATCATGAGGTCCTCGGGTTTACTACTGCTGTCCCAAGATCGCTTACTGGTCTCCGCCCGCGGTCTAGACCTCGTCAATACCTACAACAATCAAGTCTAGTGAGTCTAAACTCAACATGTATATATCGTGAATAATAAGTAAATATAACATAAAATCGCATGCATCATAAAAATATAGTATCGTAGAGCGTACGGTGAAAAGTGTATCATGAATAATTATAACTACGTGCATATCTGAAAACCATACGTAAAAGTTTTGCTCAACAGAGCTCTGTCATAACATATCATAACATATCATAATTTTCTGGTAGAGATAATGTTTCTAAGCAAGTGGCCCATAACATAGCGTAAGCGCCTGATCAGACTAAACTACAATATACTGGGCGGTAGAGATCAATCACAGCCCTTGGACTGGATGTCCGTACCCATACATAATCATAAACCGGTCGTAGGTCACCGGGCGGAGAGGTCCTCGGTTGCGCCTACCGACTTCCAAACCCATAAACGTAAGGTGGCCACAAGACATATAGCATATATCTCAAAAATAAACATTTTATATTTTTTATGCACGTAATATAATTATAATCTTATTTTTACCGGATGAGTTGGATCGTTCCCAGGCTTGCTGCGACTTACTACTAATATGTGACACATGCAATAAATCTTAACTTGACAAAATTTTAACAATAGAACAAAAAACGAGACGATTCGGACCAACAACTTGATTTTTAACCATGACTTCGTACCAACCCGAACCAACATTAAACCGACGTTTAACCATGATTAAAAATACCCCAAACATACTGAAAAATATGCCTAATAAGTGTAAAACACGAAAATAGGTGGAAGGAGTCCAAAAACATAAAACGCTCTTTCGAGAGTCATTTTGGCACCTTTCGCCGTAAATTCTCGTACGACCTCTAAACTCGACCGAATCACGAACGGCCAAAAACATGACTTTCCTAACTCATTGAGGTACTGTCCAGTCCAAGGCCATGGGCTAAAAGTCAACCAAGAACTCAAACCACACCAAAAACCGTGACCCAAAGCTGCTGTCAAAAAGCAGAAAATACAACAGCGGCAGCTTGCTTGTTTGTGGAGCAAACTCTGAAAATAATGGCCAAGGGCTTGAACCACTGCCCAAGGACTCTTACCAACATCCTAAGGCATGGCTTGGACCATGGCTAAGGGCTAAAATCCAAACACAATATAAGGAAACACCTAGGACAATTACAGCATACCAACCGAGAGCACCACTTGCTGCATAGTGTTTTGTATTGAACCATGTTACTGTCTTGTCTCATTCCAAGGGCCATTTTATCGACCATGGCTCGATCTAGACATGATGGAGTGTTGTATGAGCCATGGTTATGGGCTACAAGCCAACCACAGCCCATCCCAACACCTCAAAACCGAAGTTAAACACACAAACCAGAAACAGAATTTTCGTGTGATGTTTGTGTTGCTGTTTTAAAGGACAGTTTGGCCACGTCTAGACATGTTAAGGAAGGGTTCTAACCATGGCTAGAGTCCCTAGGACAGCCATGATTCGAATTCACTCCTTAACCAACCAAGAACCAAAAATGAAGCTCAAATCTGTAGTTTTGAAAAAGTTTGCTGTCATTCCTTTATTTGTGAGTGTATGGATGCAAACCAATGGACCAATTACACCCTACCACATTCTAATTCATGCCTAACAGCAGCCATGTGATCCGGGAACCGAGCAACTACTTGTAATCCATAAAAGCAACCAAACCGTGAAGTTGAACCAAAAGAGCATAGAAAAATCTGTGCAGATTTTTTTTGAAAATGTTGCTGCCACAAATTCATTTTGCCTCATGAATCTTGAACTTATAATGTTTAAAAATATTTATAGGACTTGATTGAAGAGAAAAGAAACAACATATACATGCTTGGAATTTGTTTTGAAGAAAAACAAATCAAAACGACAATACGACGCGACGGAACGGAGTTGTTTTCTCTTCTTGTTTTCTGCTGAATCCTCACGCCTATAAGCTACTGTTTTCTGATGTATTTCGAAGGTAATGGTGTATGTTTGCTAGGAAATGAAGATGAGTATTATAGGAGGTGTTAAAGATGATATAAAATGTATTGAAGTGGGAGGTTACAAGTGAAAGCTTTGAATGGCATTTGAAATTTATTTGACTCTCTTGCTGCCCGATTCTTGTTCCCTTATTCTTGCTGATATTCACGTCTTCAGTAGTCCCTTACTGATATTTTTTTCAAAGGTGAGAGTGGGTTTGCTAGACAATGAAGGTGAGTGTTAAAAGGATTGTTAAAGGTGTCATAATATACATTAAGTTGGGGGTTACAAGTCAAGAAGTTAAATGAGTTTTGAATTGCTTCTTACTCCCTTAGGTTGACCGATTCATTTTCTTATTTTTGCTACATGTTTTTGTTTATTTACTAGCATGATGGGTTAAGGAAGAATTAAGATATATTTTTGTGTTTGAATTTACTATTAACTAATGAATTAAAGGTGAGGAATTGTATTTACCTTAAAGGCTATATGAGTGTGACTTGAATGGATTTACTACACTTTTGAATTGTCTTGACCGAAATTATTACTCTTTTGCATGGTATTTTATTATTTAAACTTTGCATTTTAATTGTTTTAAGGTTTTAAATACCCATTATACATTTTAGTGACTTTAGAATAAACTCTTGCATGATATTGCATGACCTCAAATTTAAATGCTCAAATGCTACGATTAATTTCTTGAATATATTATACCTAGATTAATTCATCTTCATTTGTTTACACATTTTAATTTAAGCTTAATTAAATATTAACATAAAGAACTTTATTTAATAATTTAGCTCTTAATTAATTTAAATAAATCCTAAAACATTCTATTTCTTTAAATTAAATTATTCATTGACTTAAATTAAATTTAGGAATATTTTTCTTATTATTAATCTTATTTCTAATTTCCAAACTTCGGTCCGTCCTCGCGTATTTAACTGAAAAGATAAAACTAAACTTTTGCATTTAAAATAAATAGTTATGACTTGTCAAATATCAAAATGAATTAGACCCTTCATATATATATATATATATATATATATATATATATATATATATATATATATATATATATATATATATATAAATCATTTTTAAATTTAAATAATAATAATTATGCATGGCTTATACGTAGTCTGATTTCGGGTCGTTACAAAGAATTTCATTTTCTCCTCTCTTTTATTTTAGTTAGGGTTTATTGGATCATATGCTCAAACATTTATGTTTGATTTCCTTTTGAAGATTGAAAGATTAATTGATTATGTTATTAGTTTTTGTTACATCACTGGAGCATGATCAACTTTGAAATGATTTTATATGTCATAATTGAGATCAAAAGAAGATTTTTTTAACATAATATGATAAAATAATCCATGGATCTACAACTTGGATAGATATATGAGGTTGGGTAAATGTTGATAGCCATAGTCAAATAGGTCAAAAGCTAGAGGATTCCACAATGCATTAATGAGATTGTAATTGTTAAATAATACAATGGTAGATTAGTTCAAAATAATTTCGCAATTATTCGATGAAAGCCAAGGTAGAAATCAAGAATCTGAAAGATTAGTCAACCTACTCGAGCTGTTTACAGTGAAAAGAGGTTGACGGTCTGAAAGTAAAATTCAATCTGTTAGCGACTGAGAATGATGATATGTAGATAGTGTTCCAAACAACGTAAAATGAAAACAAATAGTTGAAGCTTCTACTCAATTCTTGGAACAAGTCTTCTTCTTCCATTTACAAGATACATGAATCGCAAAAACAACCATTGATAGAACCAAGCTAGGGTTTAGCAATATGAATGCACCTAGACAAGGGAAAATAAAAATGATTAATTTTGTAAGGTCTAGCATATTATATGAACATGATCAGCCTGACATTCAATCCAACCATAACGTAAATCTTAAGAACAAAGGTAGATATCATGTCTTAGGTTACATTGAACTCGAGAGTTCTAAACCCAATAAATCATCGGTAAAGGGAAGATAAAATCAAATAGGACACGAAAGCTTGAAATGGTCTCAAAAAAATCCAAGTCCAATCAGACATTACTTTGTGAAGAGAAAATCAAATTGTTACCAAAATTACTAGTCAATTCAAAGGAGATGCAAATTGGAAGTGAAGGATAAACAGCCCAAACAACATTTAGTGAGAGAGAGATAACACAACACATATCACATGTTTCTTCACACAACCGGACCCTATTATTAACACACACATGACTGGTGACATCAATTTGTTATCAGAAGTAATTGAATAAAACAACCAAGAATTACATTCAGTGATAGTTCCAAGGGTAAGGTCATGGGTAATGATAAGTTTATCCATTGTAAAGTAATCAATAAGTATGTGTTATTAGTTAAAAATCTTTGTTACAACTTGATTATCATAAGTCAGTTATGTGACAATGATTATTCTCTTCAATTTCAAAAGAACACTTGCAATGTTAAAATCAGTTAATGGTTACATCATGATAACCAACTTAAGAGAACAAAACTCATATAAAGTTAGCTGAAATGATGTTAACATAAGTTCTTCTACATCTTTTATTTCTTTGCATTGTAATAAGAACCGGCTTTGGTATAAACTGCTTAATCATCTAAATTTCAAATCTATGGGCGATCTCACTAAACAAAAACTGGTATCCTAACATTGATTTTACCAAAGATAAATATTTTTTTTTGCATGTCAGTTCAGTAAACAAATTAAATCAACATTCAAAGAGAAAGGAAGTACCTTAACCGCTCGATGTCTTGAACTTATACACATGGATCTATTTGGTCCAATACATGTGATGAGCCTAGGTGAAAAGAAGTACACTTTGGTGATCATTGATGACTTCTCCATATATAATTGGGTCATCTTCCTAAGTTTAAAATATCAAACTACTACTTATCTTATCAAGCTCCTAAAAATACTTCAAAATGAGAGAACCGAGGTGATGGATATAATAAGGAGCACAAAGGCACTGAATTTATCAACAAAATTCTTTCAACATATCTTGAATATAATGGCATCAAGCATAAAATTTTAGTAGCCAGATCACCTCAACAAAATGGTGTTGCTGAGAGAAGAATAAAATACTCAAGGAAGCGGCTCGAACCATGCTTCCATAATCCAGTATCTCTCAGAGGTTTTGTGTAGAACCCGTAAATCAGTCTACGTATAAGCCATGCATAATTCTAGTATTTTAAATTAAATTGATTTTTATTGCATGATTATTTAAATGCTTTTCTTTAAGTTGATTATTTTATGCAGTAGTTTGATTTTTATCATTTCAGTTAATTCAGTGAGGCCGGACTGGAGTTGGAGTTTTGAAATAGAATTTAAGGTTCAGAAAAACATTTCCAGAATTTATTTTAGCTAGCTATTAAGTTAGTTTAAGTTAAAAGGAAGTTTAAGGAATTATTTTAGTTACTTAAGGTGAGTAGAAAATAAATTCATTTAAGTTCCTTAATTAAGGAGTTAGTTCACTAAATTATTTAAAGGATAGGTGAGGCTTTTAAGGGTTATAAATTTATCAACTAAACAACAATTTCCCTTCATTTTTATTGTTGAATTTCGGCCCCCTAGTTTACTAAGCAATTCCTTTGCCAATTCACCCTTTGACCCATTCTTTGTTAAGTTTAGCATACAAGCCTTTTTAATTATTAACCATCCTTAATTAATTAATTCATAACCAATATCCTAACCTAGATTAGCAAGTGGATTCGGTCACCTCTTTCCCCCCCCCCCCCCCCCCCCCCCCAGAGAAGATTTGATAGCAAACCAAATTCAAAATTCAAAAGAGAGGAGACTTGGTCATACCATTTGAATTCCTTTATTAGTGGATCTCCCTCACTCTCCTAACCATCACCTCTCCTCACCCACGAACGAAATTCAGAGCATTTTAGAGTAGAAATTTCGTGAGCCTCATAGCAAGAAGTAGGAGAGGAAATCGAGAACAAGCAAGATAGAAAAGAAAGCGTTCCACTCCTCTGCGCCGCGTCGTCGTCGTTTCGTTCGTTTTCTTTCAAAACGAAACCAGGCATGTCTAGATTTCTTTCAAACCTCAATCAAGTCCTACTATTATTTTAAACATCACTTTTACATGATTTTTACACAAGAAAACCGAAATTTACATCAAGCATTTTCGAAATGCATGTGCAGAATTTTTTTGACTTTCATGATGCTCTTCACGGTTTTCTCTTGTTTCAGTGCTACGGGTTATGGATCGACTCCAGGCTCCCAAGGATGCTCCTAGACATGTAATAGGATGCATTAGGACCATGTTGGTCCATTCATTCATCCCCCATGCTTGCTGGAAAACCGAAATGACAGCAAGCTCCCCATAGGTGCAGAATTGTGTTCGAAAATTCAGTTTTGATGTCAAAGGGATATGAATCTGATCATGGCTTACCCAAGGCCTATAGCCATGGTTAGATCACTTCCCTAGCTTGCCTAAGACGTGACTAAGTCGCCCTTTTGGTGGCTTGGTCCATGGTGCATCGGTTTTAAATCAAATGCAAGAACAGCCCCTCCCCTCTCGGCCCCTTCGATTTTTGACAGCATGTGTGTGTTCGAGTTTTGTGTATGGGTGTGGATCTTGGTTGGCCTATGGCCCTTAGCCACGGTTCATACCCTACCACTGGATGTCTAGATCGTGTCATGGTCAATCAAATGACCACCGGAGCGATCCGTGACAGCAAAACAAGAACAAGAGCCCGACGTGCAGAATTTGTTCTCGGGTAGTAACTTTCTGTTGGTTCCTGGAATGAGACGAATTGTGGCTGGCCTAGGGCCCTTAGCCATGGTTCAAATCATTCCTCTCTGGTCGTTGGTTCAAGCCCCAATGGCCGGTAGTCTCGAAAACGACGCAACAAAAGAGAGACGCAGCTGCTGTAATGTTCTTGACAACAAGCATGTCGCGGTTCAGAGGCATCGTTTGAGTTCTTGGTTGACTTTTAGCCTATGGCCTTGGACTGGACAGTGTCCCATCGAGTTAGGAAGGTCATGTTTTTGACCGTTCGTGATTCGGATCATTTTTGAGGTCGTACGAGAATTTACGGTGCAATGTGCCAAATTGACTCTCGAAAGAGCGTTTCATGTTTTGGCCTCCATTTCACCTAGATTTCTACCCTCATCATTTTAGGAGCATTATTTCATTATTTTAAGAGTATTTTAATCATGACTACATGACGGTTCAGTGTTGGTTCGGGTTTGGTTCGGAGTCATGATTTAAAATACGGAGTCATTAGACGTAGTTGTCGCATTGTCAAATTTAATTGCATAGTTGGTCAAGTAAAAGCTATTGCATATTTTTCATGGCACCTTTAGGTTGCAGCGAGCCTGGGAGCGATCCAATTCAGTTGGTAAAATGATACAGGATATTTATTTTTGCTATTTAATTTTATTACGTGCATAAAATAGAAAATACTTATTTTTGAGATTTATGCGATATTGCTTGTGGTCAATTCACTATCATGGGAGTATTATTTTACACGGTCGCCAGTGACCGATCAGTTTAGTTTGGTACCACCCGGTCGCCAGTGACCGATCAGTTTGGTACCCCGATCGCTAGTGATCGGACAGTTCAGTTCAGTGCAGTGGCCACATGCGTAGACCATAATCTCAACAGAAAATCATTTCATATTATTTCAGTACAGGGCTCCAAGGAGCAAAATTTTTACTCTGACTTTCAGTTCAGCTATGCACGTAATATAATTGCTCCATACAAGTTATTTTCAGTATGCCCCATGACATGACATTTTATCCCATGCAAATTTTACTTTAGTATTTACTCGTTACCTACGATATTTGCATGTTGAGTCTTTAGACTCACTAGACTTGATTGTTGTAGATACTGATGAGGCTAGGGCCGAGGGCGGGGACCAATGAGCCAGCTTGGGTCAGCAGTAGTGGCACCCGAGGACCTCAGTTTCAGCACTTGCCATTTTTTTATTGCTCAAACACTTTATCAGTTGTTGGATATTTTAAATGGTTATTTTGGCAAGTAATAATTTCTTCCGCCGCTACTTTTAAACATCAGACTTGATTTATCAGTTTATTTTGTGAATTGAGGCATCTTGATTATTTTAAAAAGAAAATTTTTAATTTTCCGTAAATTTTCAAGTAAGGATTTTCGGGCCTTTATATTTTGGGTAGAAGCTATCAACACTGCATGCTACAAACAGAACAGATCAATGATTAACAAGAATCATAAGAAGACACCTTATGAGATCTAGACCTACAAACATCCTGAAATTTAATACTTCCGCATATTTGGTTTGATCATGAGATATAATTGAGAAAAACAACTAGAATCAAACACCAGCCATAAATTCATCAAGTGGAAGATGATGCTGAAACTAATGAATAGACAACAGTTCAACAGCCAGGACACAATCCATTTGGACGAAGTATCAAGTGGAATAAGAATCATCCATTCGAGATATTCATTGGTAACCCAACCGATCCTATTAGAACTAGAAAACAAATGATAGATGAATTTATGCATGCTGCAATTGTTTCATAACTTGAACATAAGAATATTAATGAAGCCTTGTGTTATTCCAACTGGATAGATGTTATGCAAAAATAATTTAACATGTTTGACAGAATTAAGGTTTGGCACCTAGTTCCCTGATTGGATAATAAGCATGTAATTAGAACTAGATGTGAAACGTCCACTACTCGTTTTGCTTTTAAAGTACTAGAATTATTTTAAAAAAACATTACAATTGATCAACCAAACCCTTATAATAAACAACCAACTAATATTTTAAAATCAAAGGAAATATATCAAAGCATAAAATCATCCAATATTTTACCAAACCTAAAAATAATATTTGAAAAGTATAGCCCATACTATCACCTCTCAAAAACCACTCAACATATAAATAAAATGTCGTAAATATCTTTAACATAAATCATAAGAGT
The DNA here is from genome assembly GCF_022965805.1 of Primulina eburnea. Classification (NCBI taxonomy): domain Eukaryota; kingdom Viridiplantae; phylum Streptophyta; class Magnoliopsida; order Lamiales; family Gesneriaceae; genus Primulina; species Primulina eburnea. The sequence continues at coordinate 15,341,797 of NC_133108.1, forward strand.
AAATGTGGAAGACTAGAAGTGCTGGTCCTCGGGTCATGTGCACCTTCAGTCCAGAAAATTCAACCATCATGACCTCCATTATCATTATTATCATATTCACCTACATCGATCACACCTAGTGAGTCTAAAGACTCAACACACCATAACCTTGATAACAAGTGCTACATATACAGTTCACATACAACAGTGAAAATACTTGTACGTAAAATAATATTTTCATGAAGATGCATAAAATTTAAAAATAAACATTTTCATAAACGTATTCATATCATCATAAACATATTCATATTCATCATGTTCATTATTCATTTTCATATCCATATCAACATATTCATATTCATATTTGTTTTCGTTGAATTCAGATCGTTAATTGTGACTTTCGTATTCGTATTCGTGTTCGTATTCGTATTGGGCGATGGATCCATCTACATGTAACCACAGTACTGGGCGGCGGGGACATCGGCGAACTCTCACCCGTAAACTTAGCCTTAGCCTAGTATTAACATATCATGTCATTGGAAATACGATCGTCGAGCTCCCTCTGGGGCCTTCTCCCGTAAACGGACTCTCTCTGGGGCCTTCTTCTTCACGACATCTCCAATCGTATAATTGTATTAGTCACAATTACTTCAATTCCTTCAACTTTTCGTATTTTCATCACTTTATAAAATTAAATATGCATATAACGTTTTTCTTTTAAACCAAACATGCAACATATCTTTTAACGTTATCTTTTCATCATAAAAAACCCATTAACATTTAAAATAAACGTGTTTAACATATTTAACCATAAAATCCATAAACATTTAAAATAAACATTTTAACATATTAAATCATAAAAATCCATAAACATTTAACATAAACGTTTTAACATATTAAATCATAAACATTTAAAATAAACACTTTAACATATAAAAAATCCATAAACATTTAGAATAATCATATTAGTATATAAAACAGCATTCAGGACGCTGCCATGAGATTTAATAATTTTCGGGTATAAAATTATCATTTTACCCAAAGACGTAAAATTTCACGTTTTTGACATTTTCTTAATTCTGTTGACTCTAGACCATCCCAAATAATTATTTAAGCTTACGTTAATTTTCCCATATTTTTATTTGGCTTAAATCGAGAACTTTTCAATTATTATTTAAATATAACATATTAATGTGTTTTAATCATGCATTAACCCAAACATTACTATAAAATTACCATATTAAAAACTTTGACTTTTAATAATTATTTGGCCCTTATGAACCACGACTCGACCCCTGTGAGCCATGTTTCAACTTAAAATCAAAGAAGAAGACCCTAATCGAACCCTTAAAATAACCCTTGAGCCATCTCTATTTTTTCACCGAGCCATGCTCTAGCCGACCTGAACCAACTTCAAACCAGCCCCTTTAGGGACACTACTGGACCCATAGCACCTCTAGGACCTTACCCTAGCCCTAAAACCAAAGCCCCAACTTCAGCACATGGATGGCCGAGAATCCCTCATAGACTAGGTGTCTTGTTTTCTTGCTTAGCCACTTACGCAACGAGCCAGCCCTTGAACCAGCCCCTCATGCACCCTCTTAGGAGCCTAAGTACTTGACCTAGCCCAACACAAAGCCCCCTGGCCGAGCCTTAAACCCTGCACAAGCTGCACCCACCTGCGTGAATTCCATGAGGCTTCACGAATTGGAGTCCTAGCTTGCTAGGACTCCTTCCTTGACCCCTACGGACCCTAGCCAGCCCTGGTCCCAGCCAAGACCTAGCCAAGCAACAAACCCCTTGAAGCCGACCCCCTTGACACCCAACAACAATTTTCGGTTCCAGCCTTTGTTCTTCGTGTTGCAGCGTGTTTCATGTATGTTCTAGGACTTTAGTGATCGTGTAAGACATCCTCGATCATATCCTAATCATGGCAGTCCCTTCTAACACATAAAAGCATGTTTTTGGAACCATTAATCTTGAGTTAAGAACATACACGTGCATAGTTATGAAAATAATATTTGTGTGACTTGTTTTCAAAACATGATCAAATAAATACTATGGTGTGATGAATGAGTAAAGAAAAGAATATGGCGTGCCTTTGCATTTTTTACACACGATTATACGTTGACGAATCGAAGAACGATGGCACGAAGACGAATCGAAGAACGATGGCACGAAGACGATGGCTTGAAAGCCTTGCAACTTTCGATTCTTTCTCTTGTTCGTTAACCTTGAGTGCCATGAGTTTTTTGGAGTGAAAAGAGTTCTGAATTTGTTGGGGAATTGGGGTGTGGGGTGTTATGGGGTCCAGGGTAGGTTTTTGTGCTTTAAATATTTTAATAAACCACTAACAAGGCTTAGGCCCATTAAGGAGAGTTAATTAGGCCCATTAGTGCTCAATTAAAATATTAAAAATTACTTTGAGTAGAAAAGTTTGTGAATTCATTAGTCGGGCACGTTCGTCTTTTTTTTTTTTGAAAGTGCAACACCGATAAAAATTATGTCCCGACGTATAAAATCACCTCGAAACTCCTTATTTTCAAAAATAAGAAATGCATCAATCATCTTTTAAATAATTAAACACAAATATTTAATAAAAATATTTTCTATTTTTCAGCCATCGGTCTCCGTTCCTTGATCGCAACTGAATAATCTTTCAAAAATATATTTTAATGCAACCATGTAGAAAAGTATATTTTCAACATATCAAAATTCAAAACATAATTAATTTATGCAATTAAAACAATTAATTGAAATGCACAAGGAATTTAATAATTTGTATGCATATGGTTTACATGAACTTTCGAATTTTCGGGGCGTTACAAGATGGGTATTTAGGAATAAAATGAATGAAAACGATTCAGCAGTAAAAAAAATAAAGCTAAACTGGTAGCTCATGGTTATAGACAGTAAGAAGACATAGAATTTGATGAATCATTTGCTCATGTTGCTAGATTTGAGGCTATTAAAATATTTCTTGCAATTGATGCAATTAAAGATTTTAAAGTATATCAAAATGATGTTAAATTAACATTTTTGAACAGTTTTATTAATGAGGAATTTTATGTATATCAACCTCTTGTTCTGGTTAATCATGTGCATCCCAATCATGTTTATAAAGTTAATAAAGCATAATATGGTTTGAAACAAACACCCTATGCATGGTATGGTACATTGACTAAATTCTTTCTTGAGCATTATTTTGTGATTGGAACGTTCGATGAGACATTATTTTTATTTACTAAAGATGACCATGATTTATTTGTACTAATATATGTTGATGATATTATATTTGGATCCGCTAACCCCACATTGTTAGAGAAATTTTCCAAGCTAATGAAAGAAAATTTTGAAATGAGCATGATGAGAGGATTAACATTCTTCCTCGGTTTGCAAACGAAGTAGATTGAAACAGAAATTTTCATCAACCAGGCCAAATATACAAAATACATGTTAAAGAAGTTAGGGATGAAAAATTGTGACGTTCTTGATACTCCAGTGAGATTGTCGATAAAGCTAGATAAAATGGGGGATCTCAGTGGATACAAACATGACAGAAGATTAATTAGATCACTTTTGTATCTAATTTCCAGCCATCCAGATATTATGCTTGTGTTTTGTTTATGTTCTCATTTTCAAGATAATACTTTGCAATCTAATTACACTACAGCTAAATGCATACTTAAATATCTTAAAGACACTCAAAGTGTGGGTCTTTAGTGTACCAAAGATTCAAGTTTTAACTTTATTGGATATTCAGATGCAGATTATACAGGTTGCAAAAATTGACATAGAAAGTAACAATGGTTAATTTCAATTCTTGGGAGACAGATTGATATCCTAGTTCAGCAAGAAGCAAACTTATATAGCCACATCAACGCTGAAGCAGAATATCTAGCCGCCAGAACTTGTTTTGCACAATTGTTTTGGATTCAACAGTAGCTTAGAGATTATGGAATTCAAGCCGCTGAATCCCCTATCTTCTGTGATAACAAAAGTGTCATAGCAATTTATCTACAATCTAGTAATACAATCTAGGACCAATTGTATTGACATAAGACATCATTTCATATGAGATCATGTAATGAAGAAGAATATCCGACTGGAGTACATTCCAACACACAATCAAGCCGCTAACATCTTCACTAAGTTGTTACCCGATGCCAAGTTTTCTCACTTTCTCAATAGTCATGGATTAGTTGATTTAAATTAATGTAGAAATTTAGCGGGAACAGACATCGAATTGATATAAAAAAGTATTAAGAAAGTACACAATTCCGACTGGTCTAGCCGAAGTTTGTGAAAGCTTTGTCTTATTATATATTCTGATCGCCTTCTCCTAATACATATTAACAAGTGTCTTGAACAATCCGATCTTTAGCAGCTTAAATTTGAAATACTTTATCGCGCATTTATCAATTTGACAGTTATTATCCACGATTTTTAAATTATTTTTAAATGTATATTTGAATCGCTTAAATCTAACTTTTGACTTTTCAAATTTTCGAAATCCATCATTGACATACATGCATGTATCTTGTCATGTCAATCAATCGGATCGTATATATACTAAGTGTTAAAAAACTATCACTCTTTACTCTGTAAAACTCTTCAAATTCTTTTGCATTCTTCACCTTCCTTGCTTCCTAACCATTTCTTGTAGAAAATTTCAAGCCTTTTCTTTGACCAATCTCTTCAAAATGTTTGCCTTCTCACACAATACTCTTGCTGTCAACTTTTTCTCCGTCCTAGAAATGAAGGACAAATCAATGGTGAGCATGTTCCGGATGCTTGAGAATTCAGGTCTCAGGAAGTTTCTAGGTTGCGGTTTTCAATACTCAGAGACAATGTTGCACGAGCTTTTCTCAATAGCTAAGACGGAGCACAGATTTTATCTGCTCCGTTCAGGAAATAAATATATGCATGACCTAGAAAGTGTTTGATGATATGTTCTACCTATCAATAGTCGAAACTTTTCTCAATTACTAGAAGGAAACTATGCTCACTGGAGAGTAGATTTCTGACTTTCAGGTCCTCTTTCACTGCACCAACCAGGCAAAACAAAGAACTTCAAGGTGAAGTAAAAAATTCTTGCCAACTTCGTGGCCAAGTCAGAATTAGAAAAGGCAGGTTCATTTGACAAAATAACTATGGAAAAATTTATGGTCATGGCATTCATAACCTCCAAGATCAATGTCAACTGGTCATATATTTTTTCAAAATCTTCATGGCCACGGTGAATAAAGAAACTCAATCACAGGGCTTTGTTATTCCCATATGCTATCTCTTGGAGTTGAAAATGAAAGAGGTTGAAACTGTGAAGCTCCACAAAGTAAAATCTATTGATTGTAATATAGTGGAGTCCTATAGTCAAAAGAACTTTCCACCTAGAGTCGAGCTGTTGGAAGTAAAGAAGGAGAAGGTTTAAAAAGAAAAGAAAAATAAAGTTTCCAAGCTGACTAGGACATCGACTAAGTAAAAAAAGAGGAAGTTGGTATTGTCCTCTGATTCTGATTCTGAAGATTCTAGAGAGAAAGTCCAACTTACACAAGTCTTCTCTAAGAAGAAGAAATATTCAGCAATCCAAGGCTGAAAAAAATTGATCAAACATGTGCCCGAGCCGTTGTTTCCAACACCAATTCCAGTCATTCCTATCTCAACCCTCAAAGGAATAAAGCCGGTGGAACCTAAAAAATATTGTCATCAGTCTGGTCTATCCATTATTGATCCAAAAGCCAAAGGGAAAGGCCTTCTTGTGTTTCAGCCCAAAATCAACGTTCTTCAAGCCGCCATTAATTTGACCATGGAAAATTTCAACAACATTGCAAAGGACAAATATGGCAGAGTGTGACAGGTGAGTTGAATTTTTGACTGTTATTCATTTTGATGTGATCCGGAAGGAAAATAACTGAACTAAGTGGCTATAATAGAGAAAATAATGCTTAAAATGGGCTGAGACCGATGTGATCTTCGAAGCTCTCCAATAGCGAGACTTCATTAGCTTCAATTTTAGGAAAATTTCTTACGGTACTTAATTCAACAGACAATGGAAAAATTTTTTGCCCACTGCCCAACCGTTAAATATGATGCGGTTGTCGTAAGTCAGCTGGAAATGGATGCTCTGCCACTTTCAATGGTGGCGAAAGTAAAAAGACAGGAGTATGAGCTTCCTACGGTTGAAAACAAGAAATTCACAGCCTCAGTCTTTGACTTGGGAGAAATTCAGAATTGTAAGAAGCAAGCCAATAAAGACGTTCTAGCCGGAGCATTTGAGACTTGGGATAATGTTGAGATGATTCAGGTGATTCAGTTGGTAGCTAAAAGGCTCAATCTAAGGATGAAAAAATCATGCAAGAACAGATTCAGGCCGAGTACTTAGAACATCATGCAAAATCTGTTGCAGTCGCTCCTCTACCTTCTCACCACCTATTCAAATTCAGTAAGATCTCCTAGAGGTTCCTCTAATCTCTATGGATGAGATGGTTTGGTCGTTGTCACAATTAGACTTTGATCAGTCAAAACGGATCCTTCATCCCCTATGCTTCTGGATAAAACTGCTGGGGAGAAGGAGCACATGAAGAAGGACAAGATATTTTTGAATCCATTCCAACCACTCTAGCTGGAACAGAAATTCAAACAAATCCTACTCTCTCTCTTGATAGGTTGACCGGCTCATAGATGGTTTATAGAACATTTACATTTTGGTGATTTAACAAGGTTGTTGATCTAATGGATAATTACAGAGCCTAGACAAATTGATTCAAGTAATAAATCGATTATTCATGTGTACATATGTTTCCAAATCAAAAACAGTTAATCAGAGCTTTATCGATTTTCCAAGAAAAACTATTAGTGGATTAATCAATGGAAAAGAGTAACTGATATAAGTCACATTAATATAAAGGGTAATTGACATAAGCTGAGCTTGTCAAAGGACAACCGATAGAACAATACTCCTTGGTATATCAGTTAGTATAAACAACAAACATTCCTCGAACATCTGCTGATCATTTCTAAATAACATAACCTAGCTGATGATTGAATAAGATATCTCGTAACAACTTTTTCGATCTGTTTAACATCATATTCCAAGCTCACTACCCAAAATTTACTATCTGTCAGAAAGGACAATCACATGGCGCATCGACTTCTATATATGTAATAGATTTCTAGATTTAAAAGGACAATCGTTGCAGGCCATTCCTACAAATAGATCAGTCACATTTGTTGAAGGATCGTGTGTTGGGCACCTTTTAGATGCTTCAAACACAATATTCTCCAATGAGCTGCAACAGCTCGTGTTCCAAGAATGTTAACACCGATGAATTAAATAGAGTTTGGTTACAAACCAAGCGGAAAACACTCGAAGTAATCATTCGTTATGAAACACTGATATGTTTTATATCCTGTGTAACTAAATAACTGAAAAATAAAGGGAATCAGTTGTGACATATCAGTTCATTTATGGTAAAAACTGAACTGACGGATGCTCTAACTGATCAAATCAGTTTGAAACTAGGAATACACCGGAAAGGTGTTCCCACACACTGAGGAAAATGTGCTTCTAATCTAAGCTAATAACTCGTTGAAGTTTCTCTCCGGGCTGATTACTTCTTGTAAGCTAATATGCAATATGCGTTCCCTTTTTCTTTGTATATTCACACTCTCGTATATTATTGATCTTCACTGATCTTTTATTTATAGGCAAGAAACTGATCGTACAGTAAGACTCGATAATTGTATCTGTTGTAGTTTTAATGTGTTTCTTAAGATTCGTGTCTCGAATTTTTCGACATCTATGCTGGAAATTTTTCTTTAAGCTTTGCTGCAACGTCCATTTACTTTACTATTGATAGTACAGATGTTTTACCAAGTACGCACAGCTGGATTCCATTGAATAAGCTTGTCGTGTTATGCAAACTGATTGATTCCTGACTAATGCTTGAACTGGTCAGTGGAACTGGTCTTGAAATGGTTCGGTGAAAGTAGTTGGCTCGTCACTTGAACTGGTTTCACTGATTCAGTTGAACTGGTCAGTTGGGCTTTCCATCAGTTGAGCTCTTCATCAGCCGGCCGGGCTTTTGAAAGTCTTCTGCTGAATCACCTATCCACTGATCAATCAGTCGAACTGTTCTTTGATACATCAGTTGGACTGATTCAGTTTGGGCAATCAGTTGGCACTTTCAGTTGGCATTCTCGAAAGCTTCAGTTTGGCTCGTTTAATTGATCAGTTCGAAGCCTGATCAGTTCCAGCTTCTTGCGCACTTAGGTAAATCATTATATACAAAATAACAATTTTTGTTAATAATCAAAATTAAGATTGCAAATATGAAATGTTCCAACAATCTCCCCCTGTTGATGATCAATGTAGAACCCGAAAAATCAGATTACGTAGAAGCCGTGAATAATTTCTACTATTTAAATTAAAAATGAATTTTTTTATTGCATTCATGAAGGGTTTAATTCATTTCAAAATATGTTAATTCATGATTATTTATTTTATAACGCAGAGGTTTAGTTTTATCTTTTCGGTTAATTACGCAAGGCCAGACTGGAGTTGGAATATTGAGATAAAATTAATAATAAGAAAATACTCCTATATTTAATTTAAGCCAAGTAATAATTTACTTTAATGATAAAGAGTGTTTTAAGATTTATTAAGTTAATTGGAGTTAAGTTATTAAATAAGTTCTTTTATGTTCAATATTTAGTTAAAGCCTAAATTAAAATGTGTAGCCAATTGGGATAAATTAATTTAGGCCTAATATATTCAAGAAATTATAACCTAACATTTTTATAAGTAATTCTTTTGACCAAGCCATGTCATGCAAGATTGTTATCCTAGATTAAATTGTTAATTCACTAAAATACATATTGATTGTTTAAAACTTTAAGAATTCAAAATACAATATCTAAGCAATAATTTATCTTATTTAGAAAATCAATTTCGGTCATCACACCTACCAATCCCACTCATTTCGTTCAGCTAGAAGGAAAAAGAAACCTTTCCTATTGTCATCCAATCTCCTCACATGAAACTTCCATCTAAATGCATTCTTGACTCATTTATCAGCCTTGTAACCCTCACCTTCATAGTCTAGCATCCCTCCATCCTTAAGCTTCGAAAATATCTGTAGATATCAGCAGCAAAATCGTGAGTTAGCAGCAAGAAAACAAGAGAGAAAAGAAACTCCGACTCCGCCACGCCGTGTTCGTCGTACTGCTTTGTTTTATTCAAAACAAATTTTCCAGGCATGTATATATTGTTCATTTACTCTTCAATAAATTCCTATAGATATTTTTAAACCATTGTATATGTGATTCATGGAACAAGAAGAAATTGACAGCAACCATGTGAAAATCCTGTGCAGGCCTTCTCGGCCACTTGTTTTGTAACTCACTGCTGAGTTGTTTTTGTTGGTTACAGGAAGTGTTTCGGTCCCAGGCACCAAAGGCTGCATCTAGGCATGATTTAGAGTGTGTTAGGTTGTTGTTAGTTCATTGATTCAAGTCCATGCACGCAGGATGAAGGCTTGACAGCAACTTTCCCACAGTTGCAAGTTGAGTCACGATTTTGATGTTTGGGTTGTATAAGTTAAATGTTCGAATCTTGGTTGGCCAAAGGCCTGTAACCATGGTTGGAACCTTCCCTTAGCATTTCTAGGATGTGACCAAGACAGCCTTTCAAGGCTTGGTTCACGAATTCATCAAAAGTTTTACCACAACAAAACAAGTGCCATCGGTTTTTCATTTCTGGGGGTGTGAGTGAGCTTTCGGTTTTTGAGTGTTGGGTGGATTGTGTTGGCTTCTAGCCCATAGCCATGGTTCACACAATACCTCATCATGTCTAGATCGAGCCATGGTTGATCATATGGCCACTGGAATGAAACAAGATAGCGAAACAATTCAAATAATCGCACAACACAGAATTTTGATGCTCTAAGCTTTGTGTTGTCCTAGGTATTTGCTTGGATTGTGGTTGGCCTAATGCCCTTAGCCATGGTTCAAGCCACACCTTAGGATGTTGGTGAGAGACTCTGGTCAGTGGTTCAAGCCCCAAGGGCCATTAGTTTCATAAACTGATCAAAACAAGCACAGCTGCTGCCATTGTGTTATGACATCAGTATGGTTTCGGTTCAGAGGTCATGTTTGAGTTCTTGGTTGGCTCTTAGCCTATGGTCTTGGACTGGACAGTACCTCAATGAGTTAGCAAAGTCATTGTTTTGTCCGTTCGTGATTTGGTTAAGTTTAGGGGTCGTACGAGAATTTACGGTGCAACGTGCCAAAGTGACTCTCGAAAGAACGTTTCATGATTTTGGCCTCCATTCACTATTTTTCGTGTGTTACAGTTCTTAGGGTCATTATTGCATTATGTTTGGTGTATTGTAATCATGGCTAAGCGATGGTTCAATGTTAATTCGGGTTGGTACGAAGCCATGGTTGGAAATTAGGTTGTTGGTCTCGTTTGTCTCGTTTTTGTTCGGATATGGAGTTTTTGCCAAGGTGAGATTATTTCCATGTGTCTCATATTAAAATTAGGTCGTAGCAAGACTGGGAATGATCCAACTCTTCCGGTAAAAACAGGGTTATAATTATATTACGTGCATAAAATATAAAATGTTTATTTTGAGATATATGCGATATGTCTTGTGGCCACCTCACGCTTATAGGATCTCTCCCGGTGACTTACGACCGGTTTACGATTATGTATGGGTACGGACATACAGTCCAAGGGCTGTGGTGATCTCTACCGCCAGTATACTGTGGTTTAGTCTGATCAGACGTTCATGTTATGTTATGGGCCACTTGCGTGAAACAATATCTCCAATAGAAGAATCTCGATATAGTATTTTATGACAGGACTCTATCGAGCAATATTTTACGTACGACCTTCAGATATGCACGTATTTATAATTAATCATGATATGATTTTTGCATTACGCTTTATGATACGTTATTTTTACGTTGCATGTGATTTTATGATATATTTACTTGATATTCACGATATATGCATGTTGAGTCTTTAGACTCACTAGACTTGATTTTCGTAGGTACTGATGAGGTCGAGACTGAGGGAGGAGACGACTAGTGAACTAGCTTGGGTCAGCAGTAGTAGGAACCCGAGGACCTCATGTTTCAGTTTATTCACCTTTTTATTTTCAAATTCAGATTTTAACATGTTGGATTATTTTTAAGTTGTTGTTTTGAAACTCAATATTTACTTCCGCTGTTATTTTAAAGTTAAATCTATTTATGGATTTATTTTATGAATGAGGCAAGTTATTTATTTAATTTTTTTTTTAGAATTCCGTAAAAATACGAATACGAAATACGGGCCTTTATAGTTGGTATCAGAGCCTATGTTCTTGTAAATGGTTGTACTACTACTGACCTCGAGAAGCTCATGAAGTCACGTCTTTGGTCTTTAAGTTTTAAGTTTACGCATTTTGTTTACAGCATGAATTATTTTAACAGCATGTTTTCATGAAATAATTTATGTCAAGATTTTGATTATGAAATTTTTTTTAATTTAAAGAAAATAGTAGAATTATGCATGTTGGTTACGTATGAGTTATATTTATGGAACAATATGCCTCCTAGACGCATTCATGATCGCATGAGAGATGGTGAGCATCGTCATGAGGACGGTGAGGATCATAGACAAGAGAAAGACTTACCACCACCCCCTGTACCGGACATGAAAGCCCAGATGTTAGCCGGGATGACTCAGTTATTAGCACAGTTTACGAGGAACAATGCTTGGGTAGCCAGGCAGACGGGACCTGAGGCTACCTATGAGCGGTTCATGAAGATGAGGCCGAAGGAGTTCTCAGGAACGACAGACCCTTTGGTTGCCGAGGGCTGGATTAAGTCCTTTGAGGTTATCTTCGTATTCTTGGAGCTTGGAGATGAGGATAGGGTTCGTTTTGCAACCTATATCTTTGGAGGAGACGCTCGACTGTGGTGGAAAGGAGCATCTGTAGACTTGAATTTAGCTACTCTGAGGTGGGCGTGCTTTTCAAAGGTATTCTACTCTAAATAGTTTACTGACGAGGTGCGTTCCAGATTGACTAGGGAATTTATGACCATGAGGCAGGGGACATGACTGTTACGGAGTTTATCCGTAAGTTTGAGACGGGTTGCCATTTTGTACCCCTGATTGCAAATGATGCTGGAGCCAAGTTGAGGCATTTTCTGGATGGTCTACGGCCGATCTTGCGCCGTGATGTTAAGGTGGCTGGCCCTACTACCTATGATGTCGTTGTCTCCAGAGTTCTAGCTGCAGAACAGGATCAGAATGATATTGAGAGCGATCGCCACGGTAAGCGACCATTTTAGGCACCGCACCGCCATCCTCAGCAGCAACATCATAGTAAGAAGCCTTTCCACGGCCCATCTAGGATTAGAGGACAGCAGCAGCAGGGACGTGTAGTCCCGAAGGCCCCGGAGTATCCAGTATGTGCCAAGTGCACACGCCGCCGCACTGGAGTTTGTAGGTATGGTTCGGGGAAGTGCTACAAGTGTGGTAGTCCTGACCACATACTGAAGAATTTCCCTCAGGGGAGTCTGCCTTTCCAAGGCAGAGTTTTTGCTCTCCATGCAGCGGGGACAAACCCGGAGATGGCGCTCTTGACAGGTATCTTAAAGCTCTAAGTTTGTATTTGAGATTTTATGCTTTGAGAGTTTGGGTTAATGTAGTAACCCGATTCCTAATTTGAGTTAATTATCGGATTAATTATATTTTCGGTGGGATCGGAAGGACCGAACAAGTTCGGATCGTCCGATGAGTTCGGATCGTCCGAGCCATGTGTCGGACCGTCCGAGACAGGTGGCTGGACACGTGGAAGGGTTCTGGACACGTGGTAAGGTTCGGATCATCCGATTGGGGTTCGGATCGTCCGAGACAGGTGGCTGTACTCGTGGAAGGCATGCAAGGATCGGATCGTCCGATCAGAGTTCGGACCGTCCGAAGTGTGCCGAATCGGAGCTTCCGAAATGGTTCGGATCGTCCGAACATTGGCTATAAATAGAGGCGCGAGGCTTCATTTGTGACTCGCCAATTCAGAGAGTTCCATAGCATTTCAGTCGTTTCTGTGAGATTCTAGTCTTTTTCCGAGGTTCGGGCACTAGCGGGGAGCTGCTGGTCTTGTAGCGGAGCTGTGCTCTAGTTGGGAGCTAGCGGCATCAGTGGGCTAGCGACGGACGAAGGTTTGGAATTGTATCAGTATTATCTCAGGATTATCTAGTTAAGTCTGGTAGATAAGTTTTAGTGATGGTTTTCACTTGATGAATAGGCTTGGACTAGACCTGTTGTCTGGTTATTCCAGTGGATTAGGATTGCTGTGATAGAGGTACGAAAGTACTATCCGAGATATCCTGGTCGAGTATACATTCTTATATGTGTTGCATGATTATGTGGTGCATTGTTATATGTCATATGATGCATGTTATTATGTCACGTTGTATGATGCATGTTGCATTTCATGTTGAGCCGTATCTCCTTCGAGATAGCCTTTACTGTTGAGCTGTATCTCTTTCGAGATAAGCTATATATCTTGTGGGGCCGCTCAGCCCTGTCTTGTCTTGTGGACGCATGGACACCGAGAGTACACAGTGGCCGACGGGTCGGGAGGGCTTCGGTGATCCGGGACATTTTAGGTCCACGTCTGTTCTTGCAGTGGATGCAGTGACCCAGAGGTAGTACCGCGCGGCACTATCCACTTGGCGCCTCTAGACTGAGCATTTTGAGATCTTTTGTGACTCATGTTTCTTGACTACCCTGGTATCATATCATAGCATGTGCATTTCATATAGGTTTGTATACTCATGCTTTTGTACTGGGCGTTCTTATCGCTCACGTCCTCGGTTTTGTTTATCTTGGACACCCCATTCCCACGGGGCAGGCCTCAGGTTGGATGGCTCAGGAGGAGGAGGAGGACGTTGAGTAGCCGGTGGAGTTATTTATTCAGTACTCTTTGATTCGATATGGTTGTACTGTATACTTTCTTTTCATTCTGAGTTGTTATGGATTTTCGATGGGGTTGTATAACTATCATTTGTTGACCTTTTCCGCTATTATCTCTGATTGTTATTAATTAAGTTAAGTTGCATGCTTAGTTCTTGATTAGTAGGTGATTCTGGAACGGGTCACTACATTTATGGTATCAGAGCATGCTTACGATTTTGGGATATAGATTTCTGTTTTGGGATTTTCGTTGACCATTTTACCATTTTACCCATTCTATCTTGTAGCGATGGCTGACCACTTTGATGACGAGAGTAGTCAGGGGAGTGTAGGTCGTTGGGGCGACCAGGATGATCATAGGCGTCATCGTGAGCATCGTCATCGTCGGGATGGTCCTAGGCGTTTTGAGTTGCATCGTTTTATTCAGATGGGGCCTAAGCCTCTAGTCGGTGGAGAGACTCCCGATGATGCTGAGGACTGGTTAGAGCGCATGGAGAGTTGTTTCCGTGCATTTCAGTGCACCGAGGAGCAGAAGATAGAGACCCTTAGCTTTCTTCTCGAGGGCCGTGCGCGCAAGTGGTGGCGATCGACTTCTGCGCCGATACTCCAGTCCCAGGGTAGGGTGAATTGGGCCGATTTTCGTGCAGCTTTCATGCAGCTGTATTTTCCTCCAGCCCTTCGCCAGGCGAAGACGATTGAGCTCCTGAACCTTAAGCAGGGGAGTATGTCTGTTGATGAGTATCAGCAGAAATTCTTCGAGTTGTTACCCTTCGCTCCTCATATCAGTGGCAGTTCTGAGGCCAAGTATGACCATTTCCTCCAGGGTCTTAACCAGGAGATCTTTGACCGAGTCACTGTCTGTGATAATCCTACTTCTTATGATGGGTTAGTGAACCGGTGTCGCCAGGCAGAGATCAGTCTCCAGCGTGGTAGGGCTATTCTTTCTTCTAGACCTCCGAGTACTTTGAGGCCTCGATCTCAGTCGTTCAAGAAATCTGGTTCGTCTTCTTCTGGATCTGGATCTCGATCTAGCGGTGTTTTCCGTTTTGGTAAGAAGAAGGAATCTTGTGCGCATTGTGGGAAGAACCATCCATCGGAGCAATGCCGAGCAGCCGCAGGAGCTTGTTATCAGTGCGGAGAGATGGGGCATATTAAGAAGAATTGTCCTCAGTTGCGAGGTGGAGCAGGATCCAGTTCTGGATCTCAGACGACTGTTCAGCAGAGGAGGCAGGGTCAGGCAGTGGGTAGTTCGAATTTTCGACCTCGTGCCCAAGGTCAGGTTTTTGCGCTGAACCAGGATCAGGCTGCAGATGAGACAGAGAGAGTCATAGCAGGTACTTTTCGTTTATGCGGTATTCCTGCTTTTGTTCTTATTGATACCGGAGCATCACATTCATTCATTTCTGCACGATTTGTTAAGCGTCATAAGTTACCGTATGTTTCTCTAGACGTCATTCTTTCTGTTTCTACCCCGATGGGTCATTCGGTTTTAGCCAAGCGTCTAGTGATGGGTTGTCCTTTAGATTTTGAGGGTAACGAGTTGACTGCGAATCTTATGATTCTGGAGATGGAAGACTTTGATTGTATTTTGGGTATAGACATTTTGACTACCTACCGAGCTACTGTGGATTGTTACCAGAAGCTTGTTCAGTTCCGTACGACTGAGAGCTCTAGTTGGTTTTTCTATGGTGAGGGAGCGCGACCTCCGATGCCAGTGGTATCTGCTCTGAAAGCCTGTCGTGCTTTAGAGGCGGGCGGGGAAGGCTACCTCATCTATGCGATTGATACGTCCACAGGTAGTGTTGGTATAGAGGATATTCCAGTGGTTTGTGAATTTCCTGATGTTTTTCCAGATGAGATTCCTGGTTTTCCTCCGGTTAGAGAGGTGGAGTTTGGCATTGAGTTAATGCCAGGGACTGCACCGATTTCTCGTGCCTCTTATCGTCTTGCGCCGTCAGAGATGAGGGAACTGAAGCAGCAATTGCAGGATCTTCTTGATAAAGGTTATATTCGCCCGAGTGTTTCACCTTGGGGAGCTCCAGTTTTGTTTGTCAAGAAGAAGGATGGATCGATGCGATTGTGTATTGATTATCGCCAGCTGAATCGTGTGACGATCAAAAACAAGTATCCATTACCTCGTATCGATGACTTGTTCGATCAGCTTCAGGGTACCTCTGTTTACTCCAAGATTGACTTGCGATCGGGTTATCATCAGATGAGAGTCAGAAATGATGATATTTCCAAGACTGCATTTCGTACTCGTTACGGGCATTACGAGTTTCTAGTTATGCCATTCGGATTGACGAATGCGCCAGCGGTGTTCATGGATCTGATGAACCGAGTCTTTCGTGATTTTCTAGATCAGTTCGTTGTGGTTTTCATCGACGATATCTTGATTTATTCTCACAGTGTGGAGGAGCATGTCCAGCACTTGAGGATTGTGTTGCAGATTCTTCGCGAGAAGCAATTGTATGCTAAGCTGAGTAAGTGCGAGTTCTGGATTGATCGTGTAGTATTCCTTGGTCATGTGATTTCCAAGGAAGGAATTTCTGTGGATCCCAGCAAGATTGAAGCAGTGCTGAATTGGTCACGTCCTACGACGGTGGCCGAGATCCGTAGTTTTTTAGGTCTGGCAGGGTACTATCGTCGCTTCATCGTGAATTTCTCCCAGGTAGCTAGACCTTTGACGCAACTTACTCGGAAGGATGTTCCATTTGAGTGGTCATCTGAGTGCGAGGATAGTTTCAGAGAGCTTCGTCGACTTCTGACTTCTGCACCTGTTTTGGCGTTACCGTCAGGATCTGATGGTTTCAGTGTTTACACCGATGCCTCTTTTCAAGGCTTAGGGTGTGTGTTGACACAGAATGGTCATGTGATCGCTTACGCTTCCAGGCAGCTGAAATCTCACGAGGAGAAGTACCCTATTCATGATCTAGAGTTGGCAGCTATAGTGTTCGCACTGAAGATCTGGCGTCATTACTTGTACGGGGTTAAGTTTGAAATCTTTACTGATCACAAGAGTCTGAAGTATCTGTTCACTCAGGCTGAGTTGAACATGAGACAACGTCGTTGGATGGATCTACTGAAAGATTATGACTGCGAGATCAAGTACCATCCAGGCTTTGCGAATCTCACAGCCGATGCTCTTAGTCGTAAGGTGAGAGCCTCTGCACTTCAGACCAGTGCTATGATTAGTACTATTCAGGATTGTTGTTCGTTGGGATTTAACTTCAAACATCGGAAAGGTATGGAGAGCATTCGTGTTGCTACCATTTTATCTGAGCCATCTTTGTTCGCTCGGATTCGAGATGCTCAGATGTCTGATCTGAAGACTCAGAGATTAGCTCGGTTAGCGGGTGGAGATAGCGGTTTCCATTATCAGTCTAATGGTCTTCTATGTTTGTCTAATCGGGTTGTAGTACCAGAGGATGATAATTTGAGGGAAGAGATCTTGTCTCAGGCTCATCGAAGCAAGTTGAGTGTCCATCCAGGAAGCAATAAGATGTATAAAGACTTGAGGACACGATTTTGGTGGAAAGGGATGAAGCGCAGTGTTTATCAGTTTGTTTCCAAGTGTCTTGTTTGTCAGCAGGTTAAGGCAGAGCACCGTCGACCTGGAGGATTATTGTTGAATCTACCTATTCCTGAATGGAAGTGGGAGCATATCACGATGGATTTCATTACTCACTTGCCATTGTCTTCGAGGAATAGTGATGCTATTTGGGTAGTGGTGGATCGACTCACCAAGTCTGCTCATTTTCTGCCTTATAACCGTGACTTCACTTTCGATCGGATGGCTCGCTTGTACATTCAAGAGATTGTACGTTTGCATGGAGTGCCAGTCAGTATTGTTAGTGACAGGGATCCTCGTTTTACCTCACGATTTTGGGGTAGTTTCCAGTCAGCATTGGGCACTTCACTGAGTCTGAGTACTGCTTATCATCCGGAGACTGACGGTCAGTCAGAGAGGACTATCCGTACGCTTGAGGATATGTTGCGAGCCTGTGTTATGGATTTCGGACCCGCTTGGCAGGATCATTTGCCTTTGATTGAGTTCGCGTACAACAACAGCTACCATCGTAGTATTGGTATGGCACCATTTGAGGCGTTGTATGGGCGATGTTGTCGTACTCCATTATTCTGGGATGAAGTTGGGGAACGACATGTTGAGGGACCGGAGTTAGTCCAGCAGGCTATTGATAAAGTTGCAGTAATCAAGAAGCGGATTAAGATTGCCCAGGATCGACAGGCTAGTTATGCGAACACCAAGCGGCGACCTCTTTATTTTCAGCCAGGTGAGAAAGTGTTTCTCCGAGTTTCGCCTTTTCGCAGGATTTTGAGATTTGGTCTCAAGGGTAAGCTATCTCCGAGATTTATTGGTCCTTTTGAGATTCTGGAATGTGTGGGAGATTTGGCTTACAGGTTAGCATTACCTCCGTATCTGTCTGGGATTCATGACGTGTTTCACGTATCCCTTTTGCGACGATATGTGGCAGATGAGTCACACATTTTACATCCATCTGAAGTTCAACTTGAATCGGATTTGTCTTACGTGGAGCGACCAGTTCAGATTCTCGATCGCAAAGATAAGGTGTTGCGGAATAAGATCATTCCTCTTGTCTTAGTTCAGTGGCAGCGTAGAGGCACTGAAGAAGCCACTTGGGAGCTAGAGAGTCGTATGCGTTCGGAGCATCCAGAGCTCTTTTGAGTTGTACTGTAGTTGTACTATGGATGTATGTATGTTTTCCGTTGTAATCCAATTATCAGTTGTGTTTGGCAACAATTGAGATGTAATAACAATGTTGTTATTTCAGTTTTGTTCATCCTATAAACTTGATTTCGAGGACGAAATCTTTTAAGGGGGGGAGAATGTAGTAACCTGATTCCTAATTTGAGTTAATTATCGGATTAATTATATTTTCGGTGGGATCGGAAGGACCGAACAAGTTCGGATCGTCCGATGAGTTCGGATCGTCCGAGCCATGTGTCGGACCGTCCGAGACAGGTGGCTGGACACGTGGAAGGGTTCTGGACACGTGGTAAGGTTCGGATCATCCGATTGGGGTTCGGATCGTCCGAGACAGGTGGCTGTACTCGTGGAAGGCATGCAAGGATCGGATCGTCCGATCAGAGTTCGGACCGTCCGAAGTGTGCCGAATCGGAGCTTCCGAAATGGTTCGGATCGTCCGAACATTGGCTATAAATAGAGGCGCGAGGCTTCATTTGTGACTCGCCAATTCAGAGAGTTCCATAGCATTTCAGTCGTTTCTGTGAGATTCTAGTCTTTTTCCGAGGTTCGGGCACTAGCGGGGAGCTGCTGGTCTTGTAGCGGAGCTGTGCTCTAGTTGGGAGCTAGCGGCATCAGTGGGCTAGCGACGGACGAAGGTTTGGAATTGTATCAGTATTATCTCAGGATTATCTAGTTAAGTCTGGTAGATAAGTTTTAGTGATGGTTTTCACTTGATGAATAGGCTTGGACTAGACCTGTTGTCTGGTTATTCCAGTGGATTAGGATTGCTGTGATAGAGGTACGAAAGTACTATCCGAGATATCCTGGTCGAGTATACATTCTTATATGTGTTGCATGATTATGTGGTGCATTGTTATATGTCATATGATGCATGTTATTATGTCACGTTGTATGATGCATGTTGCATTTCATGTTGAGCCGTATCTCCTTCGAGATAGCCTTTACTGTTGAGCTGTATCTCTTTCGAGATAAGCTATATATCTTGTGGGGCCGCTCAGCCCTGTCTTGTCTTGTGGACGCATGGACACCGAGAGTACACAGTGGCCGACGGGTCGGGAGGGCTTCGGTGATCCGGGACATTTTAGGTCCACGTCTGTTCTTGCAGTGGATGCAGTGACCCAGAGGTAGTACCGCGCGGCACTATCCACTTGGCGCCTCTAGACTGAGCATTTTGAGATCTTTTGTGACTCCTGTTTCTTGACTACCCTGGTATCATATCATAGCATGTGCATTTCATATAGGTTTGTATACTCATGCTTTTGTACTGGGCGTTCTTATCGCTCACGTCCTCGGTTTTGTTTATCTTGGACACCCCATTCCCACGGGGCAGGCCTCAGGTTGGATGGCTCAGGAGGAGGAGGAGGACGTTGAGTAGCCGGTGGAGTTATTTATTCAGTACTCTTTGATTCGATATGGTTGTACTGTATACTTTCTTTTCATTCTGAGTTGTTATGGATTTTCGATGGGGTTGTATAACTATCATTTGTTGACCTTTTCCGCTATTATCTCTGATTGTTATTAATTAAGTTAAGTTGCATGCTTAGTTCTTGATTAGTAGGTGATTCTGGAACGGGTCACTACAGTTAAACTTTGAACTTAGAATTGTGATAGGATTGTATGTTCTAATCAGCGTTATTTTCGAGAATTTAGGATAGAAGAACTTTGACCTTCGTATGCCTATAAGTTTATTTCTTGTAAAACTATTGGGTTAGCATGATGTTCCAATCTTTCAGAGAGAATTTTATAGCGGGTTCAGCTACAAATGCCTTGATAGAATCAGGGGCTACTCATTTGTTCATTTCAGAGACCTTTGTAAATTTTCTCAGAGTCAAGACCATTGGGATAGATATAGCGTTTTCGGTAGTACTGCCTTCTGGAGAGGAGCTGACGGCTACTAATGTGATCCGAGACATAGACCTCGAACTTCATGATAATCTTGTTTATGCGGATCTTATCGTATTGCTGATGCCAGAATTTGATCATTCTGGGTATGGACTGGCTATTAAGGAACAGAGTTTTGATTGACTTCCAGCGGAGATCTGTTCTAGTCATACCTCTTGGGAGAGAGCAGTTCTTATTCGAACCAGACATGTAGTTTCCTTTACCGCGTATAATACCTTGTGTCCAGGCTAGGAAGCTCATGCATAGAGTGTGTCGAGCGTTTTTAGCGACTTTTGTATCTATTCCCGAAGCACCCAGTCAGTCAGCCTCCGATGTCCCAATTGTCAAGGACTTTCTAGACGTTTTTCTCGATGACGTCTCTGGTATGCCACCTATGAGAGAGGTGGAGTTTTCTATTGAGCTTATGCCAGTTACCGCACCGATCTCAAAAGCACCATACCGATTAGCACCGACAGAGATGGCATAACTCAAGAAGCAAATTCAGAAACTTCTTGACAAAGAATTCATTCGCCCGAGTTTTTTGCCATGGGGTGCACTAGTCTTATTTGTGAAGAAGAAGGATGGTTCCATGAGGCTCTGCATTGATTACCGGGAATTGAACAGAGTTATAGTGAAGAACAAATACCCACTTATGAGAATTGAAGATTTATTTGATCAGTTGCAGGGAGCTTCGGTATTCTCAAAGATTGATCTGCGTTCTGGTTATCACCAGTTGAGGGTGAAAGACGCCGATGTTCTCAAGACTGCTTTTAGGACTCGTTATGGCCACTTCGAGTTCCTTGTGATGCCGTTCGGTTTGACGAATGCGCCAGCGATCTTCATGGATCTCATGAATCGCGTAATTCAGCCGTATCTTGATCAGTTTGTGATAGTATTCATAGACGACATTCTCTTCTACTCTAAGAATCAAGAGGATCACAGTAGACATCTGACCACAGTTTTGCAGACC